>NW_006399779.1:17483-26660 GCF_000299155.1 Elephantulus edwardii | reverse complement strand
GATAATCTGCTCTGCATACAGGTTGAAAAGGTATGGAGATAGGACACATCCCTGGCGTACACCCTTCCCAATTTTGAACCATGCAGATGGTTAAAATTATACATGGTGATAGTCCTGTTCTCCTGAATGGTCTTCCTTGAGAAAGGGGAAGTTTTTCAAGTCAGAGTGGTGAAGGATGAGAGATGTGAAGTGTCCTGGGCAAAATGACTTTTCCATGAGCTGAGCAGTTTGGTTGTAGATGACATCTGGACAACACAATGTTGCCATTGAGAAAAGGACTAGAAAGCAAGTTGGACATGTGAACCAGCCACAGTTGTGTCCAGGAGTTGAGTGAACATGTCTCACTCTAATTTGGATTTTAATAATAGAAAAAAGTAGGAAAGGCTTTCAGTGTCCTCAAAGAGAGTATTACACTAAACAGAACGCTTGACATTTCAGCTCTACTCCCTCAGTGTTGGCTCCCTTATAGGTTAAGGTCACACCTGTGGAGTGCTTGGATGCAGACACTCATTACCAGTCTGGAGGTTAGAGCTTTTGGGGATGCATCTTCAGTTAACTCCCAAGGATAAGAGCTCAGGGGCAGTATCATGAATTACCTCTCTTTATAAGTTATGTAGTCTAAACTTTTACCTTTCTGAAGACCTATCTTAAAGTCTTTATTTTTGTGATGCGTATTCTAGAGCTCAAATTCCTTCTTTTCACATATGTATAGCCACATTTTACTGATAGTCTAAAAGATTGGCCATTTCCTGTCAAAGTGTATTTATGCTAAAATCAAAGGACTGTAGGCATGTGGGTGAATATTCCCCACTTCATTTTGATCTCTCCTCTTTTCTACTGATTTTCAATGCTGTATTTGAGACAGATAACCGGCAATTGAAGTCTGCCTGAAGGGTAGAAAAGGGAACAGTTTAGAATGGTTTGTTAAAAAGAACTTGTATTTTTGAATAGTTGTGGACCAATTCACTTACTTTTCACTTTATCATAGTTATCCAAAATTGTCTAGATTTGGTTCTAATCATTAAAATTTCCCCTTCAACGTTTAGACTATACTAGCATTAATTTTAACAGCATCATCTTAGAATCAAATGTCAAAGACTTAGCAACTTTTTGTGAAGAAGAAAAAATTAGAACAACATAGGATTAATTATTCAGGAAAGACTCAAATAAGTTTTGTCCTCATTATTATTTTACTGTTGAGAGCATTATCCACAAAATTCTCATCATAGACCTTTAGCTGTCCTATTTAGAGAGGCCAAGTAAAACAAAACAACAGAGTTCTTTTTCTCAATTTTAAAGGAGCAGACTACATATCACTTAGAGATAAATACGGTAAATAAAACAGATTATCAAGAACAAAGCCAAGATTTGCTATTTTACAAAAGATAAATTATTCCTGCTGGTATAAGTCATGTGGGGTGATTTAAAACAATGATTCAAGAGGCCAACAGAAATATTTAATTTAGACCTAACATAGGCTACTGATTTATAAACAAACCTCAGTCTTAAACTCTAGGTAATAAGTGCTGCACTTTAAAGTTTTCTAGTTGTACAGATTATATAAGGAGTTTTTAAAAAAATTTAAAGATTATTGATTATTATATTCCTACAGTCTTTCAAGGCACAAAAATTATTGAATAAAAACCATATAATCAAAAGGAAGAGTCTCCTATGTTCAGTGTCAGCTTTTTCCTTATCTATCAGGCTTGCTGGAACCCTAGGCGCACAATATTTAGGCACTGGACTGCTAACCGAAGAGTAGAGGGTTAACTAAGCAGCTGCTTTGAGAAAAGACCTAGCCATCTACCTCATAAATATTCTTCTTGTTGTTACATGCCATCGAGTCGCTTGCCACTCACAGCGACCTTATGTATGAGAGCCCTAAACTCCGTTCTATCCTGTGCCAATCTTGCCGTCTCAAACACACTCATTCCCACCACTCCACTCACAGAATCGATCCATAGATTCATCGAGGGTCTTCCTCTCCTAGGCCGTCCCTCCACTTTCCCAAGCATAATTTCCCTTTCCAGGGACCAGTCTTTCCTTGCAACATGCCCAAAGTATGTCAGATGAAGCTCTAGAATCCTTGACTCCAAGGAGCATTCTGGCTTCACCCTCTCTAGGACAAACCTGTTTGTTCTCCTAGCAGTCCAAGGTATATTCAACACTCTTCTCCAGCACCACAGCTCAAAGGCATCAATTCTCTTTCTATCATCCCTATTCACTGTCCAATTCTCTGACACATAGCACGTAATTGTGAAGATTATGGCCTGGATCAGGTGCACCTTAGTCTCCAGCCTGATGTCATTGCTCTTTACCACTCTTGAGAGGTTCCTCACAGCTGACTCTCCCAATGCAATATTGGCACCTTAAAAATCCTATAGGACACTTGCATTCTGTCCTATAGGTCTGCACTAGTCAGAACGGAACGGACTCAAAGGTGCAACAGCAGGCCCTGCTTCACATCTTGTATAGTGTTCCTGCATTCAGGATATACAGAATAATTAGTTAAATGACAGAATTTTTTTTACCAAAGAGGTATGATTAAGCCATATCAATGATCTCTCTTTGTAAATCATATAAGGGCAAGCCTGAATGTAGTCTCAAACTTTCTCATTGCCATCAATTTGGAACAAGACTCGTAGCTGATCCTCCAGACGGTTCTTTCACTTAAATACTCTCACAGGGAAAGAGTGTTCTTTTTCCCCGCAGAAAGACTTGCCACTGGGCCAGCAAAGCTCCCTGCTGAGAATGTAGTCTTGTTGCTGTTCTGTGTTCCAAGTCAGAACCAATGCATAGCTGACCCCCTAGCAGATTGTCACAGGCTGTAAGTTGTGCAGTAAATTTGCATCATTGGCAAATTCAAAACCCTTGCCATTGTGATGGCAGTTCAATTCCTTCCCTCTGTTGCTGTGTGCTGTTTAGTCAGAACTGATTCACAGCAGGTTTACAGAGGCCATAAATTCCACTGGGCGGGTTTATCCATCTTTCTCCAGTCCTTACAGCTAGGCTCACTAAGGAAGTAGTGTGAGTGCCAAATACAACAGGGAAAGGGCTGTTGTTGTTAGATGTTGCTAAGTCAAGTATGACCCATAGTGACCCTATGAACAACAGATCTAACCCTGTGACATCTTCACAATTTCTCACTCTCTAGAGCTCACTGCAACAGTCATTGTGTCATTCCATCTGATTGAGGGTCTTCCTTTCCTTCACAGACCCTCTGCCATTGTAAGCTTGATGTCCCTCTCCAAGGAATATCTTCTCACAGCAAGATGCCCAAAGTATGAGAGGAGAAGTTTCATTATTTTTGCCTCCAAGGTGTATTCTGGCTTCACTTTCTCCAAGACATATTTGTTCTTTTGTCTGTCCACGGGATGTCCACTACTCTTCTCCAACACTCAACTCAAAGACATCAATTTTTCTGTCACCTTGAATCATTGTCCCTCTCTCAGATGCATAACAAGTGATTGGAAAGACCATGGCCTGAATAAAACACACCTTAGTCTTCAAACTGATATCATTGTTCCTCAGTAATCTGGAGAGGTCTCTGACTGTAGACTTCCCCATTGCAATATATCTCCTAATTCCTTGACGGCTCGTATCAAGGGTGTTGATTCTGGATTCAAGTAAAATGAAGTAGTTGGCACTTTCTATCTTTTGTCCATCTCTCATGATGTTGCCTATTGGTTCAGCACTAAGAATTTTGGTTTTCTTGATGCTCAGGTGCAATCCATATTGAAGACTATATTCTTCATCAAGTGCTTCAAGTCTTTTTTTCACTTTCAGCAAGATTGTGTCATCCATGTAGCACATGTCAAAACAAGTCCGCAAGAACAAAAGTATGATCTTGAGTTTATTCCACCTGAACTTCAAAATCAAATTATGAATAGGTTTGAAGCATTGAACACCAATGATCAAAGATCAGATGAGTTGTGAGGTGACTTCGAAGATATCATCCATGACTTGATAAAAAGGTCATTACAAAGACAGAGGAGAAAAAGGAAATGTATGTTAGGAGGACTCTGAAAACTGCACTACAGCATTGAGAAACCTAAACAAAAGAAAAGCATACCAAGGAACAAAGAGGGAGAACAGGATGAACTGTTCAGTAATTGAAACACTGACTTTAGAACTTTGTATCAAATAAAACTCATGGTTATCAAGTCAATTCTCACTTAGGGTGACTCTTCTTTGGGTTCTTGAGGCCATATATTGTAAATTGACGAGACTGCTCATCTTTTCCCTTCAGAGCAGATAGTATAGTCCATCCATTCATTCACTTTTCAGTTAGCACTGCAATTTAACAGGAACTGTGACAACAGAGAACATTCTATAGTAAATATAAATGAAATTAACAAAGTTTAATAAAAACATAACACATATATCCATAATAATGCACTGCTGATATTTTAATGACTCTGAAGTTTAAAAATTAGAAATTCAAAGTCCAAACATGTTTTAAATAAGCTGTAATTAAAAGGAAAATAAATACCTACGCAAAAAAAGATAGGAAAAGTAATTGGACAAAATTCCGTGCTTCAAATAATTAATACAACTTTCTTTAACTACACCAATATTATTCCCCAAATACCAGTATTATCCAAGCTACAAATCAGAAAAGGGAAATAAAAACCAATCTGAGTGACAATAAATTTGAGAATTGCTTGATTAATCCTGATATTCATGGGTAGATTTTCCCAGTTCTATCCCATTCTACTCTTTCTCTCCCCTGCATTTGGACTTGCAGCAACTAATATCTCAATTACTGTCCTGAGTTCTGATATCCCTGTCTGTGCTTGTTTTAATTCATTGTTCAATGGATCGGTTGGTTGAAAACTAAATTGGTATGGCCACATCCTACTACCTTGCACCAAACTCTAGCAGCCTCTTTAGTGTAGCTCATCTGAACTAGGAAGCCAGAGTGATGTTTATTAAAATAGCCTCAAGTTCTTGGACATATTTAAATTCTACTGCACATGTTCAACATACACCTTCTAAGGGAAAATATTAAATACATTTTCATTCATATCATGCTTATAATTGTAAGATAATGAATTAATAATTAGTTTAAAACTTTTTCTATCAATTGAAGACAATGTAAAACAAAACTTACAATAAATTTTTCAACAAAATAAATATTTAGGATCCTTATTTAGGAAATACAGTAAGATGATGAATAAATATCTCTAATGAACACTATTCAATATAATAACTTGGAATAAAATAATTTTGTATGAAAGTCAAATTAGGGAGACTCATTAAAATCAGTACATCTTCCAGGATGTAGAGTGTTGAATAATTCATTTTCTGATTAACATTTTTGCATACCCTTAAGAAGCATGAACATAGGTTTTATTACTAGGGTTTTGCATTATTTTTAAGAGTATATATATATATATATGTATATATATTTTTCAAGCAAGAGTTTCCAATAGTTTAAATCGATTAGCATCAAGCTTTTACTAATTAAATCAGCAAAGGAGATTTAGTTGACAATGCGTGAGGTACTCAAATTAAGAGACTGTCTTTTTGCATTAAACAGAGTGCATTTATCACAGATAAAGTCTCCGCCTATTTATTTGATATGACAGTCAATAGGGAAAGAAAATGAATCTTTCCTGTATTGTAGGAAATAGATGCACAGCTGTCTTGCCTCTAATTGCCTTATTTACAAGTTTTGAAGCAAATAGTGTATAACTACTGTTGTCCTCAATGGGATCAGAATACAATAAAACATAAAGTAAATTTCATTTTTCTAATTTGATTAGTTTTCTGCAACTGAATTAAATAGAAGAATTCTCAAGACATACACAAACATATAGAGATTTGTAACAGGCTATTCTATAATAATTTTAACTAAATATATATAAAAACTAAATATATATGTAACTTTCAATTCAGAACATGCCATCAGTTGCTTTCAATACTTTATTACTTATTGAATTATTATTATATGTAATTTGTTATACTAAAGTTCATAAACAAAAATCACAATTAAAAACAATCAATTTCTTACTCCAGAGCTTTCTCTTTAACATACCTCATAGAATATATCTGAGCATTGTGTGTTTAAGATTAGAAGGGGAGCTATAATTTAGAATCTACCTCTGCTAGATTATAAAACTGTTGAATAACAGCAAGATACTTAATTCTAGAAGCTTAAGTTAAAACAGATAATAAGTCTGCAATTTTTAACCTGTGAGTTGTGTGATTTGTTGTTAGTTCTGTTGGTTTTTTTCAGTGACTGGGGTAATCAGGATGGGTGTGTCAGAGGTAATGAGATTGGCACAGGATAGAGCAGGGTTTAGGGCTGTTGTACATAGGGTCGCTATGAGTCACAAATGACTCGACGGCACATAACAACAACAACAATATCTAAGTAAATAATTAAAGATGAATTAATAATTTTTAGTTAATCCTCAATCAACACCCTAAGTCTAAGTACTACACATAGTTAATAGAATTCTCTTTCAAGAATTGTGTACTTTTTAAAAGAGTGTGATCTTAGTGAATGTTTAGAGATTGGTGTTCATCCATTCATAAAGTGATTCAAATTTTCACATTCTGCAAGTAAAGTTATGTGATTTGCACAAGACAAGTTACTGATGAGACTTCTGTAATCTTGATGTTGCATTTTTTTCATATAAACCATCTTCTTAAATTATTGTGTCAGCACATAGATTGAATTGGTATGGAGAAATAATACAACCCTAACACACATCTATCCTAATTTTAATTGACAATTTTTCCTTGTTTTCTTCAGAAAATTGCTTCTTGGTTTACAAATAGTTTTCATATGAGCACAATTAAGTGTTCTGAATTTTCAATGTTTATCATAATTTGTAATGACCCACAGAGTCAAATACTTCCGCACTGTCGATAAAAGAAAATAATACCTGCTTGTAATCTCTGCTTTAGACCAACATTCATCTGATATCGATAATGATAACCTAATTTCAAGCAGCTTCTGGATTCTGTTTGTGTTTCTGGCTCTTCCACGTTGATGCACTGCTCCAGTCTTTTTATCAAAAAAAGTCTTCAGCAAGATTTTCTTTACATATGATGTTGTTTGATCATTTCCACACTAGTTTGAATCACCTTTTTTGGAATGGGAGCAAATATGGATCTCTTCCAGTCAGTCAGGTAGCTGTCTTCCAGATTGCTTGGCATAAATTAGAGATCACATCCAAGATTGCTTCTATTTGAAATACCACAATGTGGATTCTCTTACTGCAAAAGACATTTTTTTGGCTGATGTTGTCAGTGTAGCTCGAACTTCTTTCTTAGTTGTCTCTGTTTATCATATATTACCTCCTGAAATGGTTCAATGTCAATCAGTTCATTTCAGGGTAGTGGCTAATTTTCACCCATTTTATTTAATACTTCCTGAATCATTCAAGATTTTGTCCATGGCATCCTTCAGTATTAGAACTCAAGTATTGAATTTGTTCTTCTTTTACCTTCAGAAATGTCAGGCATGTTGAATTGTCCTTTGAAATTTTCTGTTCATCTCTTTCACTTCTACATTTTCTCCTTTGCTTTTTTATTTCTTTGTATGCTAGTGTAAATTTCAGAGTCTCTTCTGGTATCCACTTTGAACTTTTGTTTCTCCCGTCTTTGTAATGACTTTTTTTCCTTCATGGATAATATCCTTGATGCCATTACACAGCTTATTTGGTCATTGGTCATTGGTTTCAAAGAAGCAAATCTATTCTTGCATTAAAAAAAATGGTTGGTATGGATTGGCACTGCCATCCCAGACATACATGGTTCAGATCCACCAGTTGATCCATGATAGGCAATCCCTTTTCCTGTGATTAAACTGCTTCTGAAAACCCATTGGAGGACAGCCATGGGTCAGTTCTGACTTGACTGTGTTGTTGTTGTTATTGTTGTTTGGTGCCTTCGAGTCGAGTATGACTCCTAGCGACCCTATGAACAAAAGATCTGAAACCAGTCTTGTCCTGCACCATCCTCACATTTCCTGACACACAAGAGCCCATTGCAGCAGTCTCCTTGTCAATCCACCTGGTTGAGGGTCTTCTTCTCCTTCACCAACCCTCCATCCTTCCCAACATCAGGAATAGCACCTCCTAGCAATATGTCCAAAGTACGTGAGGCGAAGCCTCGTAATTCTTACCTCCAATGAGCACTCCGGCTGCACCCTCTCCAAGACATATCTATTTGTTTTCTTGGCCATCCATGAAATGGTCAGCACTCCTCTCCAACACCACAGTTTAAAGGCATCAATTCTTTTTCCAGGTCTTGGATGCATAGCTAGTGACCGGAAAGACTAAGGCCTGAATCAGATGCACCTAAGTCCTCAAACTGACATCACTACTCCTCAATAATTTGGAAAGGTCCCTAACTGCAGATTTCCCCAAGGAAATGCACCTCATTTTTTACTGACTGCTTCTACCAAGAATGTTAGCTGTGAATCCAAGTAAGATGAAGCTGTTGACACTTTCAGTCTTCTCTCCATCCATCATGACACAGCCTATATTGTTCAGTATTAAGAATCTTTGTTTTCTTGATATTGAGACACAATCCATACTGAAGGCTACATTCCTTGATCTTCTGCAACAAGTGCTTCAAACCGTCCTTACACAACAACAATAAATTCCAGGTTAGACTTTAGTTTTCATAGACTTCTTTTCATTACCTTCAGCTTCATTTTTAACTTGCACGTCAGTAACTGACAGTCGGTTCCACAGTCAACACCAATGGTAGTATTGACAGCTGGAAATGTGCTTCTCCATCAATTCTTTCAACATGTGTAGTAAATCTTATTCTTGTGTAGTCTTTCAGGTGGTGTTCACATATACAATCATTATTTAGACATTTTTTAAATGAGATGAATTTTTAGTGCATAAATTATGGGTTATACAAAATTTTATTCTTTCATTGCCAGGCTCATTTGTCACCAACTTAGAATTTTTCAATGATCAGTCCTTCATCTTTGTTTCTAACTTTTGTATTCCAGTAACATATTATTATTAATGTGTTTCAGTTGCATGTTCCATTCATTTTAGACTATAAAAGTCAGTAGAAATCCACAATTTACTCATAGTTTGCTTTAGTTATTAGTGCATATATTTGTATAACTTCCTTATATGCAGATGGATAGTATCCTACACTCACAGCATTACCCTACAGAATAGATCTTGAACTGTTATT
>NW_006399779.1:16664-17383 GCF_000299155.1 Elephantulus edwardii | reverse complement strand
GCTAAGAGAATACGCCATCCCCTTTTCCTTATGACTCAGGGTGAAGTCTCTCTCAGGGAGGAGTGATAGGGAATGGCAAAGGACATACTGACAAATAAGATTAATCAGAACTGGCTTTGACAAGCACTGTGGCATTTGAACAAGAACACACTGGGAGGAGGGTAGAGAGAATAGTGCAATAATGAATAAATGGAAACCCAAAATCTCTGTAAATGTTTATGAAAGTTAATAAAATATAATTATAGAAAAAAAAGTCTTTGCTGCTGCTGCTTCTGATCCAGCAAGCAGGCAGTTATGCATGCACATGAGCCTGTTAGGATGTGTTGATGACGATCATATGTCAGCATAATTGCCAACTGTGGAAAGTCCTGGGGTAAAAGATTCTGGTTGCAATTCTGGCTATGGTTCTGATGAACAGGGCCTGGGAAAATGTTTTCTCTTCTCTTTCCAGGGTTCTTTGCCCTGTTCCCATAGAAGGACAAGTGTTATTTTGGGAAATGGAATTCCTATAGCTACTGTATTCCTGTAGCCTTTCAGCACCATATTCCTATCCAGGGTCCTCGGAACAGGGTGTGACAGCCTTCATTCATCCTGTTTGGAGTCCACAGCCCCATTGATGAATAGTAAAAATGCCTCCTCTTTTCTTCCTCTCAGAAGCCAGGACGGTTATAACTATAGATGGTTATAACTATTTTTTGTTGTTGTCGTTGTTGTTGTTG
>NW_006399779.1:0-16564 GCF_000299155.1 Elephantulus edwardii | reverse complement strand
AACAACAACAACAACAACTAGAAATTAGAATGACTAAAGATGTTTTCAACACATGTTCCATGTTAAATCAAATCTTTTACCAGGACTGTTAATGCTGTTTTTTCTGACAAGATGCAGCAGCTCAGTAAGATAGTAATTAGTTTTTTGTTATCCAATAATTCCCCATGGAAAACACTGAACAGCCAAAGCTGAGGATTATAGGTATGATCCACAACTCCACATATTACCTCAAGATGGTAAAAAAATAAATAAAAATATTTAAATAAGCTTAGTCTTTAAATTAAAAAGTGTTTTTAAGAATAAATGAGAAAAGTCTTATTAAAAAATTGAGATAAAATTTTACTTTCAAAATTCTTATTGCTAAGTTGAATTTAAAATGAGGAATAACACTTAAAAAGTATTTTGGTAATTAACAAAAACATGTTTTAAGATATTCCATATTTTTCAGAAAACTACAAATAATGTAATATAAAGTGCATATGGAGTAATTACTTACTATGAAGCACAGGATGATCTGTTAAAATAAAGTGAAAGTAATTTGCTTCACTCTCATGAACAAGTAAGTTACATTATTCATTTTCTTTTCTTCTAGGCTGTAATGTAAATTGAATATTCTATGAATCATTTTAAATGCTATATTTCATTTTGGAATAGAGGATATGCCAAATAGAATAATAAATGCTTAAAACAAGGATGGATGTGTGTAAATAAACTTAGTTGAAAAAGAAAACTTTGCTTATTTATATCATTGCCTTCTGCTTTTAAATTCTCACTTTAGTTTTTCAAGCTTTCCCTGTTGGCACTTTAGATGCATACAGAAGGTAATGCTCAGCCATCAGCACTTAGCATCATATCTACAAAGAAACGCAAACATCAAACTCCCAGGCTTCTGTGCCCGAAAGCGCAAACGTACCAGGAGAAAAATAGTTCCTTTATGTGGCTTGTATAAAGGAATAGTTCCTTAGCACTGTAGAGAGAAACACTTTCAAGGTCTTTCTACCCCCTCACGAGCTAAGGACACTCATGAGTAGGGCAATTTCTCTCATTTTTACTTATAAAGAAGGAAGGTACCAGCAAGGAGAATACCCTGTAGGTGGAAGACAAATTTGAAAAGAAAATTTTAGCCCTTAAAGTGTGGAAAGAGCCAGTTGTGTAAAAAAGCGCGTAAGCATGAGTATGCTCTAGCCCGATGGTGAGACTTAAGAAGTGCTGGCTTTTTAGATCTCTAAGTCTCTTGAGGGACCAGTCCTTGGGGAGGGCCACCATGTTTGGGAGGGTGGAGGGACAGCATAAGAGAGGAAGACCCTTGATAAGATGGATCGATTCAATGATTGGGATAATGAGAGTAGATATATCAGAGACAGTGAGGTTGGCACAGGATAGAGCAGGGTTTGAGGCTCTTGTACATAGGATCACTATGAGTCGCAAAAACTCCATGGCACATAACAACAACAAGTCTCTTGATAGGGAGTTCTGGTGGTTTAGTGGTAAAGAGCTGCACTGTCAACCCAAAGGCATTTGTTTTCAATCTACCAACTCCTCCAGAGAGAAAGATGGGCAATTTTCTCTTATGTGATTATACTGCTTCTAAAAGTCCACTGTAGTTTAAGCTATGAATTGGTCCCAACTCAACAGTATATAACAAGTCTCTAAGTGTTGCACTACTAACTGAAATGTGGAGGTTTGAACTCATAGGACAAAGAAATATTTCTATTAATTCCTTTACTTATATTGCATTGTATTTTGTGATAGTATGAGGCAAAAAATGTCAATAAACTCAGGAATCCTATATAGTAATATCTATTCCTTAAAAATAGATCATTTTTTAAGAAGACAAGCTCAGTATAAGAATTATCCATATGCACATAAATATAACTTGTTTCTTCTATTAAATCCAATCTAGACTGACTTCCACAATTAGAATTCAAGTGATTAGGAAATGAGGTGTGCATATAAACCAGTGCAACTGGACATACTTACTCATCTTTACTAAAAAATGTGGGAGACAAATACTTAGTCAAATAACTAAAAGAGTTCTGAACTTGTTCTCTTTGCAAAATAAAAGATGATCTAACAGAAAGTAGAAATTATGGATGAGTAGTATGAATATAAACATGCAAGTAGACTCTTACTAAAGATTATTTTAAAATGCCTGAAGCAGTATATACAAAAAAGGAGCTGCCAGAAATTCATACTGGATTCAGAAGAGGTGGTGGAAAAAGCAGTAGTAACATTATTGAGGTATTGGCTAGTGTCACCATTAAATTAAAAGGGTTCAGCAACAGGATTTGAGAACCTCAATACCAGCAAAGAAGAAGCAAAAGAATGCAATGCATTCTAAGAGCTAGAGATTCTTGGGTGAGTCAAGCCAGGGTCTGTGGGAGCAGTAGCCATATCAGCTGGAGCAGAGAACCAGAGACCTGAGTCGAGACAGAGTGGTCCTTGGGATGACTACCCGATGGAAGCAGAAGTTAGAATCATTGCCCAAGATTTTTGGACACTGGCCAAAAGGCCAGTGAAGCTCCTGTAAACACATTTCAGAAGCTATTCTGTCTGACTGATTATTATCTTGCTGCCCTAAGAATTAGTCTTTGACTTCCCTACTATGGTACTGTGTGAGCTATCATATTGGACTTTGGACCCAATATAGTCATAAGATTAGTGTGGGGGTGAGTAGAAAAAGATATGGGAGCGTGAGGGACCTCGTAGGAATTGGTTTAGTGTTATTCATGGGGACAATTCCCCATTGTGAAGTTGGTAAAGGTCAGATATAGCCATACCTTGTGACCCTTGCTCTTTTTATGAGTAGGAATTTCAGAACACTTCTTGTGTTTACACAGATTAAACAATCCTTGGAACAGAAAGGAATGATAAGTGGTCAAAAATCATAAAAGATGTGAATTAGGGCTAGATCCTTTCACCATACCTGTTCAATCTGTGTACTCAGCAAGTATTTGAGAAGAAGAAGAATGGGTCACCAGGCTTGAAGGAAAATTCATCAACAACCTGTGACTAGCGGACAATACTACCTTGCCTGCTGAATATGGAAAGGACATCAAGCACCTATTGTCATTGACCAAACATTATGCTCTTCAAAATGGGTTACATTTCAAAATCAAGGGGAAAAATTAATTAGGACAGAATAAACAGCATTATGATAAGAAGACAAGAAAACATCAAACTATTGTCACATGTTTCATTTTCACTTATCTACAATTAACACTCATGGAAGCACATTAAAATATTAAACATATTGTCATTGGATATGTTGGCTGTCAAAGGCCCCTTTAAAGTGATAAAAGGCAAGAACTTTGAAAATAATTCATTCACTCTTTTGACTTCAAATTTTTTGCCTTAAAAAAGAAGCTTAATTATCTAGTAAAATTAGTAGCTCCCCGATATTTTATTACTCATCTCACACATATGCAACATACCCAGATGCACACATACTGGATTCCTTTCATCTAAATGTCAGCAATTTATTTTTAAAATAGCATGAAGTAATAAAAGTTTTAAAATCAAGACAATTCTTTCAGGAAAACTTCCAAGAAAATTATATTTTATATTTTCTAAAAAAGACATTTGTGCAGCTTCTATGCCCTCCAAAATGGCATTTGCAGGAATTATTAATATCAGAGATATCATATAAAAGTCAGTGTAAACATATTTATATACTTCCGAACTATAAACTGAATTATGTTTATCATCTAGCCCTAATTCATTGATCATATTTCTGAATATTTTTAAAAAAGTGTGCATCCAGACAATTTTAGAAATAGAACATTTCAGAATCGTACTCCACAGACGTTCTGGGCAATTATAATTTTGCTTCTTTTTGTTCTTCTCAGTTTTCCAACTATTAACAAAGCTTGGGTGGCTGACTCTATAGGAAGTTGTTGCTTCCCTAACCCAAGCCTCATCTCCTTGGAAATTCCAGTTCACTAGCCAGTCTGCAGCAGAAAAGAAGACAGTTTCCTTTCTTGAGAATTACAGCCTATGTCACCCATTGGAGGGTCATCTATTAATTGGTTCCACCTTGTTGGCAAGGAGAGAGAAAGCTTATTTCAAGAAATATAAAAATTTAATCTAAAATAGTTAAGCTTAACATAAAAGTTTAATGGTTGTTCTTGATGATGTTGATGGCTTTCAAGTCAAACACGACTAATAGCGATCCCATGAACAAAAGTCCTGAAACCCCTCAACAAATATGGGCATTTATCAAAGTTCATAGAATTTTTGGAGGCATGTTATTTAGGATGTGGATGACACTCCTGCTTCTAAATTGCAAATTAAAAATGTTTGCAGTAGTATCATCAGTCTTACCTATTTAAATACAGGGTTGACGTGAATCACAGAAATAGTGCTATTCTATCATGTCTATGTCTATGAAAAATGTGATGGTAGGGAAACCAAGCAACCTTCCAATAAGACTTAGGATAGTTCATAGTGGTTGGAAAACCTTTTTGCCAAAGACATTCTCCACTGCAGACTGTCATTCCATTTCATGAATAAAACAAAGTCTCTATCAAAGCTTTCAGGCTTTGAGATAGGTTTTAGCAGGGTCTTTAAAGTATGTACTGTAATCCAAATGGCCTTTTCAAAATGATGTCATCTAGAAGATAAAGAAGTCAACTAAGTTTTCGGTTCTTATTAAACTAATTTGCTTCCTTACACAACAATTTTATTTAGGCCCATTATGTAGTCAGTCTTGCAAATGAAGGTATGGGCAAAAAGATAAATCTGCTTTCTCAGCATGAACCAAAAGAAAATGTTTTTGAGCCAATGTCTAACTATTCTGATTGCCACCACAGGAATTTTTCATTTGTTTGTTCTTTACAGAGTAGTATCAACACAAAAGAAAAACATATCACTTCTTTTGAGTTTTCATGGATTAGAAAATGGCTGGCGTTACTGTCTTCTTTCCTTGAGTCTCATCTCAAATCTTTCTTACTTGTTTGCTTCACAGGAATCAGTTTATGATTAAGCTCTTAAATACATATGAACAAAAATTTTCTTTGTCTTAATATTGCATAGGAATCTTATTAACCCAATATCCAAGTAGATAACTTATAAATTATAATTTGTACATTAATATCAAATTTGTATTAAAGAATATATAATATCTGTTGTTGTTGTTATGTGCCATCAAGTCACTTGCAACTCATAGTGACCCTATGTACAACAGCCCTAAACTCTGCTCTATCCTGTGCCAATAGCACTGCCTCTGACACACCCATCCCAATTACCCCAGTCACTGAATCAATCCACCTCATAGAAGGTCTTCCCTCCTGCGTTGTCCCTCTACCCTACAAGCATGATGTCCCTCTCCAAGGACCTGTTCCTCCTTACAACACGTCCAAAGTATGTCAGACGAAGCCCCAGAATCCTTGCTTCCAAGGAGTAGCCTGGTTTAACCCTCTCCAGGATGAATCTGTTTGTTTCCTTGGCAATCCATGGTACATTCAATACTCTTCTCTAGCACCACAGCTCAAAGGCATAAATTCTCCTTCTATCCTACACCATTAACATATAATTCAGATAAATTCTTTGCCACTGTATGAAAATAATCATTTCCCTCCATTACTGAAGCATATAAAAAAGGAAGTTGAGTCACTTACAAAAGAGGAACAAAGAAAGTTTGAAAATAGAATCAAAACACTAAGGATATTTTATTTTTATGAAAGATAATTAGTGCTTATGTCTTGTCTTACAAAATGTACTATCCCTATTAGCAATCTTGAATCTTAATTGCTGTAAGAGTTAAGGAAGATTTTAAAAATTCACTCCAAAAAGTTAATATTCAAATCTGGAATAAATGCATGATGAAAGGATTTTATGAGCTTATGAAAATATATTTCTCAGAAATACCTTTGATTTTATGGTCTTTTTGCCTTTAACTTTGGAACATTGAATAGAGGTAAATACAATTTTTACATATTATTTTATGGATGCACAAAATTTGATGATCTTTTGAAATTCTCACTCTCATGAATCTCAATGGCATAGAGTCAGAGCCATCACAGAAGACCCTCCAGCATGTTTCTAAGGTTGTAAATTACATTGAAGAAATTGTGCATCTTTTTCTCATAAAGACGTTGGTGGATCCAAACCACCAGATAGGCATGACCTTAGTACAACTTTCTCCCACACATAGGCTATTAGGCTCTATCTGTGTGATTAGGCCTGTGTATAATGAGTATAATTCATTACAGATGCAAATAATATTTTTCTATCTTTGTAACCGTGGACATTGAAATAATTAGTATTTTTTATAATCTTTACTCCATGTCTTTTATGATTGTATTTTTTCTTCACCCTGCTTGTTATTGTTGTTGATTGCCTTCGAATTGAGCATGACTCATAGCGACCCTATGAACAAAAGGCCTGAAGCTATTAACATTTATCAAAGTTCATAGAGTTTCTGAATGCATGTTATTTAGGAAGTGGATGTCACTCCTGCTTCCAGATAGTAACTTCTAGATTTATCTACATGGGTACATGTGAAACAATGTCTATACATTTATGAAACCAACAATTAGAAATTTAAAAAGGCAAAATGTAATTTGAGATGTTATTTTAATTTTCACTGAAATTTTTTTATAAAGAGTCTAAATTTGAAAATCAAATGCTCTAGTTACAGAGCATTGCATTTTTAGGAATATAGTGCTTAAGTTACTTAACTATGACTCGATGGCACTTAACAACAACAGCATAGAGAGAGATCAATTGGCCTAGTAGAAAGAAAGTGATGCTACCAAGCCAAAGGTGGGTGACTCTAATCCGTGGCCCTCAGGCCTGTCTTTAATTGGTTTTGGTGAAACACTCTTCTAGGTCATATAGCTTTGGTCTGTCCACTTGCTGTTCAAAGGTAATTCCTGGTTGCTGTGAAGCTGAACACTGTGTGTCAAATGTGAGAATGGTTACTCATGGTGGACAGTATTTGGTGGAGCTCCCCTATTAAAACAAGCTTAGAAGCAGGAGTGGCATCCACTTCTGTAATAGCTTGTCTCTGGAAACCCTATGAACCTGGAGAAAGGATGAAAGTTATTACAAGTGTCCAGGTATTACATTTTTAGGGTTGCTATGAGTCACCTACGACTCAATGGCACTTTTATAAGGCAAATTTTAATTTTATTTGATGGTCACAATAATTTTATAATTTATTTCTGTGTTTACTTCTGTTGTGTTTGTTAGTGTCCTCAAGATACCATCAACTCATAGCAACACTAAGTACATCAGAAGGAGATAGTGCACTGCAATTGCTTCAGTGCTTGTGCCCGCTGTTACATACACTGTGTCAATCCATTTTGTTGAAAGTAGTCCTGGTTTTTGCTAAACCTCCACATGGAGGAGATTCATATTTACTCCCATTTCCAAAAAAAACTGGAAAAGAATGTAGAAATTAACAAACAAATCATCATTATCACATGCAAGTAAAATTTTGCTGAAGATTACAAAAAAATTACTGGACCAGTATATTTGAAAAAAACTGCCAGAAATTCAAGCAAGATTTAGAAAAGGTCATGCCACCAAGAATATCAATGCTGATGGATTCTCCCTGAAAATAAAGAATATCAGTAGAATGTTATTTGTGATTATTTTAACTATGCAAAGGTATTTGACTGTGTTGATCATAAGAAATTATGACTAAAATTGAGAAGAACTGGAATCCTTGAATATTTAATTGTGATTACAGGAAAGCTATACCTAGACTAGCTGCTGTGTGAAGAAAGCAAGGGAACACTGCATGGTTTAATGTGAACAAAGAAGAAAGGTGTGTGTCAGGGCTGTATCCTTCCTCCATACCTATTCAAACTGTTGTTGCTCTTAAGTGCAATCAAGTTGAGCATGACTCGTAGTGACTCTATGAACAAAAACTGAACTCTGTACTATAACTATTTTCATTTTTCTATGTTCAATCTGTATGCTGAGCAAATAATTGGAGAAGCTATACTTTATGAAAAAAAATGTGACATCAGAATTGGAATAGTCTGTGTTATACAGAAGGCACAAACTTGATTGCCTAGAGTGAAGAAGCATTGAAACACTTGTTATAGAAGAGCAAAGACTATACATAGCCTTTCATATGGATTACACCTAAACATCCAGAAACCAAAGTTCTTATCACTGGGCCAATAAGCAACATCATGATAAATGAAGATAATTTGAAGTTGTCAAAGGTTTCATCTTGCTTGGGATCCAGCAGCCAAGAAATCAAAAGATGTACTGTATTGTATAGATCATCTGTCAAGGATCTCTTTAAGGTGTTAAAGAGCAATGATGTCAATTTCAAGAGTAAGGAACATCTGATTCAAACTCATGGGGTTTCCAATTATTTGTTATGCTGAAAGTTGGACAATTACCAAGAATCACAGAGAATTGATACCTTGGAGTTGCAATGTGGGAGAAGAATAGTGAATAATTTTTGGACTGCCAAAAGAACAAGTAGATATGTATTGGAGAAAGTGCAGCCATGGTGCTCCTGAGAATCAGTGGTGGTGAAATTTTGTCTCATGTATTTTGGACATGTTATTAGAATGGAGGCTGGCCTTTGAAAAAGGGCATCAAAGTGGAAAAGTTAAAGAGTCAACAAAGGACTCTCAATAAGATGGAATGACACAGTAACTTTAACAATGGGCTCAAGTATATCAGAGATGATGAGGGTGACACAGAATAGAGTAAGATTCAGATCCATGTTCATCATTGTATGAATCCTAGCCGACTCAACATTACCTAACAACAAATAAGAACCACTTTGTTAAAGAAAGATGTTTTTCTCCAGCCACTGATCCCTCCTGACAATATGCTCAAAGCATGTGAATAGAATTCTTTGTAGAACTCCTATATTTTTGGAGAACTTTGCAGAGGACATCTAGCGAGTCTTCATTTGTCTATGAGCCGTTGGTTGGAATCAACTAATGGCTAACCCTCCAGTGGTTTTTCAGAATTTAAATCATATGGGAGGAGATATCCATCTTCCTACCACGGAGCAGCTTCTGGATTCAAATCTCCTATGTTTGGGCTGGCAATGGAACTCCAATTCACTAGGCTACCAGAACTCACTATTTAATTTGTAGCCTTTGTTCATTTACTACAGAAAGCATCTAAATGTTCACTTTATTACATAGATCTTTATTCATCTACAACAAAATATGCTTACCATAAAGTTATATATAGAAATGGATATATGATCTCTAGTAGCCTAGAGAGTTATGAACTGCGTTTTCAATCCAAAGCAAAGTGGGTCAA
Organism: Elephantulus edwardii; assembly: GCF_000299155.1. Taxonomy (NCBI): domain Eukaryota; kingdom Metazoa; phylum Chordata; class Mammalia; order Macroscelidea; family Macroscelididae; genus Elephantulus; species Elephantulus edwardii. The sequence continues at coordinate 7,315 of NW_006399779.1, read as the reverse complement.
ATCCAACTACTTTTACACAGAAGAAAGATGGGCATTCTCTTCCTCTGTGATTTTTAAGCCTCTGAAAACTCGCTGGATATTATGTTATGAGTTGGTTCTGAATCAATAGCATATAACAAAAATAACAGTTTATTTATCGTTACTCATTGCTGTTGAATGGAATTCAACTTATCGCTGACTCTCCAGTCAATTTTCATAGGCATTAAATCACAAGGAAGGAGATGGCCCATCTTTCTCCTGCACAGACCCTGATGGGTTTGGACTGCCTGAGAGGCTCCACCTTTAAAGGTTCCACACATTTTTAGAGAAAATATGATGCAAAAGAAATTTGTAAAAAAGTGGTAGAATTGCTGTAAAGAGAATGAATGACCATGGCTGGATGGTAGCCAAGCAGAGTGGATGTCCTTGCACGGTAATTGTTACTGCCTTATATTTCTATGAGCTCACTTTCTATTATGGTTCCCTTAAATTTTTTATTTATTTAAGATAATTGAGGAAATGACATCATCATGATTGTCATTGTCAAATCAAGGGGAATTTGAATTAACAATATTTTTGGACACTTTCCCTAGAACAGAAGCTATTACTCACTGGAAGCTTCATATAAAATCTTAAAAGCTAAGGAAATGATTACGTTTCTTTAAGAAAGTCAAGGAAACATAAGACTGAATTCATTTCAAGGACACCTTAATGGATCCTCCTTCCAGCCTTGTAATATACTCCAATGAGCATAGTAAACTATATTCAGAGCTAAATGTTTAAAATGCAATGATCTTTGAGTACATGATTCTAGAATGTCATAAAAGAATTAAATGCTTCATTTTTGTCTGATAAATTAACGGGTAAAAGGTGTATATTGCTTGACATTTGAAACTAAGACATTTATATTATGTTCATTAGTCTACCTATCATTTTAACTTCAAAAATATGGTGATGGATTGATTCCATTTAGAATTACTGTGTAAAATGAAGTCTTACTCTTTCCTCCCCATATTCTGTGTAAAGAATACAAAATCTTATATGAATTAAAATAAAAGTAAATTGGTTTTAGTTTTCAAGGTGTCATTCCTATGATACCAAGAGTGGATCTCAAACAAGGGATTATTGTCTGATCTTTAGTTACCCTATTGTTGTTATGTGCCGTTGAGTCATTTGCAACTCATAGCGGCCCTATGTATAACAGCCCTAAACCGTGCTCTATCCTGTGCCAATCGCATGGCCTCTGACACACCCATCCCAATTACCCCAGTCACTGAATCAATCCACCTCATAAAGGGTCTTCCCCTCCTGCGCTGTCCCTCTACCCTACTAAGCATGATGTCCCTCTCCAAGGACCTGTCTCTCCTCACAACATGTCCAAAGTATGTCAGACGAAGCCCCGGAATCCTTGCCTGCAAGGAGTAGCCTGGTTTAACCCTCTCTAGAATGGATCTGTTTGTTTTCTTGGCAGTCCATGGTACATTCAATACTCTTATCCAGCAACACAGCTCAAAGGCGTCAATTCTCTAATTCATTTTCCTTCAAGATAAAAAAATATAGCACTTAAAATCGTTATCACTTGCCTGAAAATTATGTAACTGGCAACTCAACTCCTGAAACAATTCCAGGCTCAGGTTAATTATATCTTGGAGCCTTTTATTTTATAAAATATTAAACTACTTAACTATAAAAGAAATAAAAAGTATAACTTTTTACATAGGTGTGACATTAAACATAGAGTAGGACTTTTCTTAAAAGAGAGATTTCCTATAAAGGTAAATGTTTGTTGTCAGAAGATGTCAAACAAAATTTCAACAGAATAAATATATATCAATGTGAGCCATACATGGGTCCACCACGACAGTTTATTATTTAGTCAGTGTACATACCAGCAGTTGTAACTTAAATTTTAAAATATAGATTTAAAACAACTGTTTTCTTTTAAAACACATTCTAATTCATTTTCCTTCAAGATAAAATATAGCACTCAAAATCTTTATCACTTGCCTAAAAATTATGTAACTGGCAACTCAGCTCCTGAAACAATTCCAGGCTCCAAGATATAATTAACCTGAGAACCAATCTCTTATCCTCTATCAATATGTGTCTGACATCCTCATTTGGGATAAATTAAATTCTGACTCATCCTTGAAGTAAAAAAAAAGATAATTAATTCAAGCTTCTTTTCTCTTATGTGTCTCTAAAACACAGGAGAATAAATGTTTAAAAATGACCTTCTTTTAAAAAAAACAGTTAAAATAATATTGGTATACTGGTAAAGCATTTTATATCCCACTGCTCCTAAAGTCTAAATGATTAATAATGAAATTAGAGTTATTATATTTCAATATTATTTTGCAGGCATGTGCTGAAGAACAAGATCATTGGCTATGACTTATTCATAAATTAGATAAAATCCTATTTGGTATTAAAGCATCATCCTGGGCTCATTTACTGTGAATTTGTATTATTCAAATCCTTAGGTGGAACTAAATTTGCATTCTTTATGTGTGAACTTGATAGGTTGAATTGCATTGCAAATTTGCAGTAGAATGGATTATTTAGTGTGAATCATCAAAATTAGAATAGAATAGAGGATGCTTGATTTATATCAAGACATTTAATAATATTTTAAATGAATTGATATATTGAACTAATTATAAAATAGCTGTGAAAAGCTACCACGCATAATCCTAATACTGTGCTGTGATTCAGACAAAATGGTTAATAGCGTTCAATTCCAGGATTACAGACTAAAATCTTACTGTCTATTTTGTAAATGATCTTCTCAAAACTAAAATAGCATTCTAGAAGTAAAATGTTTGCCCTCAAAGATGTACAATTGAGAATACAGAAATATAAGGCACAGTATACTGGGTCATATAATATTATAAACTAAGGAGATATTATAATAACAAATAGGAGGAAAACAAGCAGGTAAGTATATAGTGGAAAGAACCCCTTTCTAACTAATGTTGACTGAAAATCAATCAGGGAAAACTTATTTTTTTAAAAAATTATTTTATATCAGATTGCATACAAAATTCATATACATTGCATTTCATTTGTATGCATTTTTACACACATTCTTTCATTTACATTGTGTTTCATATGATCATTACCATACATTGTGTTTTATAAAGTAAATCATCATTGATCTATGCCTACTACTACTGCATCTTTTCAGGTCCCCACTAGATCTTGCCTAATTCTCTGATCCCCTCCCTCTGCTCACCAAATACTATGATTTCATGGTTTCCTCTGTCTCCATGCTAAGCTCCCCTGTTCCCTCCCCTTCTCACTTAAGAGTTTTGTACACATCTTAACAATTGTCCTTCTGTTTTTCAATAATGGGCTTATGTAGTATTTGTCCTTGGTGAGGTAAAAATATCTTAAACATAATTGAATGATCTGGTGTTTGAAAGGTAATACAAGTTGGTAGAGAATTTTTGGCAAGAAATTATTTTAAATTACTACTTATGCTACTTTGGATGATCTTCAGCAATACTTTGCTTGCATGTGATATTAATGATACTGATATTGTTTGATGATTGCCACTTTCTCTTGGGTCACCTTCCTTAAGAATGGGAACAAATATAGATCTCTTCAACTCAGTTGGCCTGGTAGCTGTCTTCCCAAATTCCTGGCACAGAGCATGTCTGGGTCTACCTCTGTTACTGGAACACATCAGTTGGTATTCCATTAGTTCCTGAGGTCTCGCTTTTTGCCAATGCCTTCAAATGCAGCTTGAATGTCTTCCTTAACACCTTTGACTTTTGATCATATATAGTACTTCCTGAAATATTTCAGTGTTGACCAATTCATTTTTTTTGTACAATTACTCTGTGTATTTCCTCCATCTGATCATTCAGGATTTTCGCCATAGTTTCTACAAGCTTTATAGCTTGAAGCTTAAATATGGTTTTCCATTCTTTCAATTGGACAAATGCTGAAATAGTTCTTTAACTTTAATTCTCCAATTCCATCTATTTTCACATTCCTTATATGTATACTTTGTTGTTTGATATCTTTGTTCTCATCTCACAACTCCTCTGGTCTTCAATCATTAGTATTCAATACCTTAAATCTAGAGATTATTTTGAAATTCAGGTGGGATAAAATCAATCATACTTCAGTTCTAGTGGATTTGTTTTTATTTTCTTCCATTTCACTTTGAACTTGAACATGAGTAATTGATAGTCTAGTATCTGGCCTGATTTTGACTGTTTTATTGAGCTCTTCAACAATTCTTCTCTCAGACGTAGTTAATTGATACCTGTGCCATCAATCATATATGTACACTTACGTTGTATATTTCTTTAAAAAGGGACTTTGCTATAAATACATAAATGAGCATACTATTGGATGTACATTTAACATAAATTCAATGCAGGCTGGTTTTAAAAGTGGTTCTAATGCCAGCAATAATTTTGCTGATATCAGATGGACCTTGACTGAAAGCAATAAATATCAGAATACCTTTTTCTATCTTAATGACTGTAAAAAGCATTTATCTGCATGGATTATAACTAACTCTAGCTAGCACTGAGACAAAGGAAAATTCCAGAATACTTATGTTTATATGGAACTTGAACCTATACCTAGAAGCTATTGTCTTAAGAAATAGAAAGAACATTGCATGGCTTGAAATCAAGTAAGATATGCATCAGGGAACAGAATGAAATAAATGTTAGAGAGGAAAAGGAGAGATAGTAACTTTCATATACTGTTGGTAGGATTATAAAATGGTATAATTACTCTGGAAGGCTGTTTGATGTTTCCTTAAATAGATGACTGTAGAAATTCCTTATGACCCAGCTATTCCACTGCTAGGAATATACTACAAGCAAATTAGAACTGAGTCACAAATGGAGATTTGTACACCAATGGTCATAGCAGTGTTATTCACCATTTCAGAAACATGGAAGCAGCTCAAATGCCCAGCCACAATTGAATGTATTGAGAAATTGTGGTACATTCACTTGATGGAATACTACGCAGCTCTAAGGAGCAATGGTTTTGAAAAATACTACACAACTTGGGAGAGACTGGAGAGCATTATGCTTAGCAAACTAACCCTGACTCTCATGAACAAATACTGTATAAGACCATTATGGTAAAAATAAGGATAACTAGTAAAACATGTGTGGGGATCTAGGAAAGCAAGGGATAGAAACAGAAAGATGAGAATGGGCATGGGGGATATCATAAGGTCACAATATTTGGTGGGTGGTGGGAGGGAGTAAAGAAAATGGGAAAGATCTGCAGGAATCTGGGAAAAGGTGATAATGGTGGACATACAATGCTGATTAATTTTATAAAATATAAAGAATGAGAATGATTGTATGAAACAAAATGTGAACAAAGGATAGTATGAAACACAATGTACACAAATATTGTATGCAAATCAATGTTGTTGTTGTTACATGCCATCGAGTTGCCTAAGACTCATAGTGACCCTATGTACATCCAGCAGCTCTGGAGCCAGCCCTGTCCTGAACCAGTCTCACTGACTCTAGCACAACTACTGCCATTGCCCCAGTTACTGTATCAATCCATCTCATCCAGGGTCTTCCTCTCCTGTGCTGTCCCTTCACCTTTCTGAGTATGATACATTTCTCCAGGAATAGATCCATCCTGGCAACGTGCCCAAAATATGTAAGATGGAGTTTCAAAATCCTAGCCTCCACAAAGAAACTTGGTTTCACTTGGTTTTCTTGACAGTCCATAGTATGTTTAAGATTCCTCTCCAATATCACAACTCAAATACACCAATTCTTCTTCTGTCATCCTTAGGCATTGTCCAGCTCTCTGATGCACAGCAAGTCATTGCAAAGATCATGGCCTGGATCAGGTGCACCTTAGTTTCTAGACAGTAACATGCAACATCCCATGGATGACCTAAAGAACAAACAGATATATCGTGGAGAGGATGCAGCCAGAGAAGTGTTCTTTGGAGGTAAGAATGATGAGGCTTCCACTCACATACATTGGACATGTTGTTAGAAGGGTCTAGTCCTTGGAGAAGGACATGATGCAAGGAAGCATGGAGAGTAGGCGAAGGAGAGGAAGACCCTTGACAAGATAGACTGATGTGGTTAATGTTTCAGTGGGCTCTTGTGTATCAGGAATTGTGAGGATGGCACAGTGTAGAATAGAGTTCAGATCTTTCATTCACAGGGTCACTATGAGTCATACTTAACTTTATAGCACTTAACAACAGTAACAGCCATCTGCAGAAAGCTGAAGCAGAGTTCACATCTCTCACCACATACAACAAATCAACTGAAGAGGGATCTGAGATCTAGGGATAAAGCCCAAAACCATAAAAGATCATAAGTGACAAAATTGAACCAAGCCCAGAAGGTCTAGTTCATGGTGTAAAAGGGCCAGGAGAGGATAAAATGGATGAATGGCACCTTCTTGGGAAAAAAAAAATTAAAAAGACAGCCTTCAATAGCGACCATGGACACTCCCCTAATAATGACTATATTGTTTCTTCTGTATTAATACTAAGAATATTTTGACCTCAAGTAGATTACTAGAAGTAGCCATTTTCTATTTCTACTGAATGAGGTTCTTTTAAAAGTACATTCATTCCATTTATAACTGCATTTATTCCATTGATACATCTTTTCTTTCTTTGTCCACAGCTATTTGTGAGTAAGTTTCATGAGTTTCTATATTAGCTACATTATTTATGAAAATTGAATTTTACTGACTTGTTATGCCATATCCTGAGAAAATAACCAAATGTCATGATTAAAAAACTTTCTTTATGGGGTTTACGAGTTTAAAAATAATGGTTGGTCTTTGATGCAGCCCCAATATTGATTTTTCTACAAGATAAATAAAGAAATCATAATTAGGAGCCCGAAAGTTGTTCATTTTGAGGAAAATAAAGGAACTAATGAGTAAAATAGATATCTCCGTTTTCTTAGAGGTAAGGAGCTGTGCTGTCAACCCAAAGTCTATTGTGGTGTGGTATTGTAGGGTCAAGGAAATTCGTAGCAACCCTGTGAGGAACAGATTTGAAATATTAACACAATCAATATCCCTATTAGTACTCCACCAAAAACTACCTTACTAGACCCCCATGCCTCAGGATACTCTTCAGTAGCCATTGCAGTAGTATATGCAAATACCACCAACATACCACCCAAATAAACTAAAAACACTATAAGACCTAAAAAGGACCCACCAGAACTAATAATCAACCCACATCCTACTCCACCACTCAAAATTAAACACAGAGCAAGGAACACTACATGGTTCAAAACTGGGAAGGGCGTACGCCAGGGATGCATCCTATCTCCATACCTTTTCAACCTATATG
>NW_006399778.1:22339003-22341012 GCF_000299155.1 Elephantulus edwardii | reverse complement strand
TGTGTCATCTGCATAACGCAGGTTGTTGATGATCCTTCCACCAATCCTGATTCCACATTCCTCTTCGTATAGCCCAGCGTCTCGGATGATCTGTTCTGCATACAGATTGGAAAGGTATGGAGACAGAATACATCCCTGACGGACCCCCTTCTTTATTTTGAACCATGTAGTGTCTCCTTGCTCTGTTCTGATGACTGCCTCCTGGTCCAAGTACAGGTTTTGCATTTTTAATACGTGGAAAGGTTGGGAGCCTTTCTGAACCGGCACTGTAAAAATGGACTTGAGCGTATCTTTTTGTTTAAATTACATACTTTTGTTGGTTTGCGTACAGTCGTTCATATGCATTGTTTCATATATGCACATTGTGTTTTATACAATCTTTCATTTACATTGCATTGCATTACATTCATGTATATTGTGGGGTTTTATCTCCCCTTACAATCATCTTTGGGAGCTCTGGTAGCCTCGTGGAAGGAACCTGGCCAGCAATCCTGAATACACACGTGGTCACACAGTTCTGATCTTCCAACCTCTTCACTGGAGAAGGATGGGCAATCTCCTCCGATGTAATTAACTGCTTCTGAAAGCCCACTGTAGGGTCAGCTATGGGTCTCTTCTAAAGTGGTGGTACTCAACAACAAAAACAATCATCTTACTAATAACTACATTAGCAGAAGCAGAGAAGCCAGCTCTTTCATGCCTAATGCCTTAATATCCCCAGCTTAGATAGCCAATTTCTCATTTTCCCTTCCTTATCAAACCACTACTCTGAGGGAACTAGCATATCCCTTTTGCCTACAGATCTTCTGTTCAGTTTGGAAGCTTTGAGTGTCTGTATCCACAAGTAAAATCCAGTCCAGAGAAAGCCATCAGATTGTTCACAGTGTGGATCATCTTCTCTTCATTTGCTTGAGTTCTGGGAAACTCATCTCCAGCCCTCAGAGGCTAGGCTCAAATGGGTGTCGGCTGCACACTCAGCAGTCCATGCTCCTCCCTGTGTTCCAGATCTATTGGTCCCTTTACTAGAAGTCTTAACTCCCCATATGAGGGCAAGCCAGGGGCCTTCATGACTCCCTGCTTCTCAAGCCAACAACCGTTTTTTTTTGCTTATCCATACATCTGAGCATGCTAGGTGGGCAGTGTTGAAGTAACACAACCAGAGGGCTTGAGCATATCTTGAAGATGTTGCAAGACAGGGCAAGATCTGAATCTGTTATTCATAGGGTTGTTATGAGCTTAAGCTGACTCAATGGCCAGAAATTCAAGCTGGATTCAGCAGTGGCTATGGCATAAGGGATATCATTGCTGATGTCAGATGGATCGTGGCTGAAAGCAGAGAATACCAGAAAAATGTTTATCTCTGTTGCGTTGACTAGGCAAAGACTTTTGACTTTGTTCTTTGTAGGTGCCATGGAGTTGAGTACAACTCTACGAACAGATCTGAACCCTATCATATCTTAAACCATCCTCTCAATCTCTGACACATTTGAGCCCACTGCTATAGTCACTATGTCACTCCCTCTGGTTGAGGGTCTTCCTCCCTCAACTAAAAGAAACATGGATTTAAGAAGAGACTTTGAAAATGGAATTAGAGTATCAAGAATCCAAAACAAAGGGAAGAGATGCTGAGACAAAAGAGCTGAACAGAAGATTTGAAAGGGCAGCTCAAGAAGACAAAGCAAACTGTTATCACAGAATGTGCAGAGACCTAGAATTGGTGAATAAGGAGTGAAGAACTTGCTCATCATTTTTCAAGCTGAAAACACTGAAAAATTCAAGACTTGCATTGCAATATTTAGATATGTTATGGGCAAAATAGGGTGTCCTATCTCCATACCTTTTCAACCTGTATGCAGAACAGATTATCCGGGACGCTGGGCTCTATGAGGAGGAACGTGGGGTGAACATTGGTGGAAGATCTATCAACAATCTACGATATGCAGATGACACAACCCTGCTTGCTGAAAGTGAGGAGGACCTGAAGCACCTGCTGCATAAGGTCAAGGACT
>NW_006399778.1:22333371-22338533 GCF_000299155.1 Elephantulus edwardii | reverse complement strand
TGGAATTGGAAAAGGTCAAACCGGGCGGCTCCTTGGAGGCAAGGATTCTGAGGCTTCATCTAACATACTTTGAACATGTTATAAGGAGGGACCAGACCTTGGAGAGGGACATCATGCTTGGTAGAGTGAAGGGACAGCGCAGGAGGGGAAGGCCCTCTATGAGGTGGATTCATTCAGTGACTGGGGTAATTGGGATGGGTGTATCAGAGATGGTGCGATTGGCACAGGACAGAGCACAGTTTAGGGCTGTTGTACATAGGGTCGCTGTGAGTCGCAAGCGACTCGACAGCACATAACAACAACAACAACATGGGCAAAATATTTAATAATCTAGGAAACATGAAAAAAGGTCGAGGGGACACAGAATCACTGTACCAAAAAGAATTGGCCAACACTGAAATAGTTCAGGAAGTTCCAATTGCCAGGATCATGATGGATGGAGAAGAGATTGAGATTGTTAACAATTTTAGCTTGCTCAGTTCCACAATCAACACTTTTGGGACCAACAGTCAAGAAATCAGAAGGATCACATTTTGTACATCTGTTGTCAGGGACCTTTTCAGAATGTTGAAGAGCAATGATGTCATTCTGGAGACTAAGATGTGACTGATTCAGGCCATGGTCTTTGTTGGTTTTTTTTTTTTCTTCTCCTTTTTTTTTGTATAGGGAAAAACATATTGGGGGTACAAGGAGGTGAGGGTTGGGCCAGAAGGGTGAGCATGGGCCAGGATGCAGTTGCAGAGCTGCACAGCTTGGTTGGTGGGGGGAGCAGGTGAAGGAAATGATGAGGGTCCAGAGGGGACCAGATACTACAGAGGAATGACAAGCATTTTCCAATGGTAATTAAACCAACTGTCTTATTGATTTGGGAATTGGATGCCGACTCTCTGGCTTCTTCATGCTGAACAGGGGCGTAGATGTAAAGGGGGGAAGGGAGGACGCTTTATCACCTTACTGGTGGTCTTGGGTTAAAGCTGCTTGCCTTCTTGCTCTGTTAGAAGATATTTTCCTGTCATTTGCTCCCCTCTGGAGCGCAAAGTGTTTTCCCAGGTGGGTCCAGTGGGGATGGCTGGTTGAACCCAGAGGCTCCATCCTCCTTTGCTTCCTTAGCTGTCAGTTGTATTTCCTTTTTTGTCACTGGCACTGGGTTCAGGGTCAATTCTGGAGTAAAACTCAGAGTTAAGGTTATCTATAGGAAAGGGAGCAAACCTAGAGAGAACAAACTTGTGAGTTACAAATAGAAGGGCTTTGAGGGTGTTGCTTTCAGGTTTACTGGGGGGAGGGTGGCAGAAGGTGGCCTAGGTAACATTGGATACGCTTTCTTTTTTTTGGATAAGGTATTCTTTTTTTTTTTTCTCCTTCCCCACCCAGGGGTCAGTCTGGGGACAATGGCACAAACTGGGGACTGAGGAGCTCACCCTGAAGGCCGCGATGGCTTACCCCGAGCTGAGGGCTGAGGGCAGCCCGCCCTGGGCAGGGGGCCACGACGGCTCACCCCAAGCCAGGGGCCGAGGGCAGCCCGCCCCGGGCAGAGGGCCGAGGGCAGCCCGCCCCGGGCAGAAGGCCATGACGGCTCTCCCCGAGCTGGGGGCCGAGGGCAGCCCTCCCTGGGCAGAGGGCCACGACGGCTCACCCCGAGCAGGCCATGGTCTTTGCAATTACTTGCTATGCATTAGAGATCTGGACAATGATTAAGGAGACAGAAGAAGAACTGATGCCTTTGAGTTGTAGTGATGGGGAAGAGTATTGAACATACTATGGACTACCAAGAGAACAAACAGGTCTGTCCTTGAGAAGGTGAAACCAAGTTGCTCCCTGGAGGCAAGCTCTATCTTACATACTTTGAGCATGTTTCCCGGAGGGACCAATCTTTGGAGAAGGACATCATGCTTGGAAGGGTAGAGGGATAGCGCAAGAAAGACCCCGGATGAAATGGATTGACACAGTAACTGGAGTAATGAGGATAAGTGTGTGGAAGACAATGAGAATGGTTCAGGACAGGGTAGCGTTCAGGCTATTGTGGATAGTAGGGTTGCCACTAGTCACAAGTGACTCAAAGGCACATAACAAACAATAGCATATAATCAAGAGCCAATGATAAGGAAGAAAGAGGTTAGAGCTGCGTTGGAGGCACTGGGGTGGGGGCGGGGAAGGCCCCAGGAATCAGTGGGATAACAACTGACATGTTTGAAAAGGCACATGCAAGCACAGATATGCTCACCAGTCTATACCAGGAAATTTAGAGGACAGCTGCCTGGTCAACTGACTGGAAGAGATCCATATTTGTTTCCATTCCCAAGAAAGGTGATCAAACAGAATGTGAAAATTATTGAGCACTATAATTAATATCACATGCATGGATATCATTAAATAATGGCTAGAACAGTACACAGAAAAGAGTTTCAAGCTGTATTTAGAAGAGGCCGTGGCAACCAGGGATATCATTGCTGATGTCGGAAGGATCCTAGCAAAGAATACTAGAAGAATGCCTATTTGTGTTTTATTGACTATGAACAAGCATTTGATTGTGTTGATCATAAACAATTATGGCTAACATTGAGAAGAAAGGGAATTCCAGAACATTTAATTGTGCTCATGCAAAACCTATACTTAGGCCAAGAGACTGTTGCGCGAACAGAGCAAGGGAACACTACAAGATTTAAAATTAAGAAAGGTGTGTGTCAGGGTTGTATACTTTCTACATATTGATTTTAATCTATATGCTGAGAAAATTATTCAAGAACCTGGACTCTGTGAAGAAGAATATGGCATCAGGATTGGAGGAATGCTCGTTGATACCCTTCATTATGCAGATGACACAACCTTGCTTCCTGGAAGTGAAAAGGACTTTGTGTAGATCAAAACAAATTATGGCTTACATTGAGAAGAATGGGAATTCCAGAATGCTTAATTGTGCTAATTTGAAAATGATATCTAAACCAAGAAGTTATTTTAAAAAAAAAAAACTGAAAACGACTTGATTTAAATCAGAAAAAGTGTGTGTCAAAGTTGTATCCCTTTTCCATACTTAGTCAGTCAGTATGCTGAGCAAATAATTTAAGAAGATGGACTATATGAAGAATATGTCATCAGTATTGAAAGAAGATTCATCAACAACCTGTGTTATACAGATGACACAACCTTGCTTTCTGAAAATGAAGAGGACGAAAACCCTTGATGCAGAAGACCAAAGACTATACAGCTTTCAATACAGATCACATCTCAACATCAAGAACAGAAAAATCCTCTAGACCAATATGCAACTTCATGATGTTATGTACTGTTGAATTCACTCTGACTTGTAGTGACTCTCAACACAATAGCTCTGAACCCTACTCTATACTGAGCCAATCTCACTGCCTTCAACACACCTACCCCAATTACTCCAGTCACTTTGTCAATCCACCTCATGCGGGTTCTTCCTCTCCTGTACTGTTCATGCACCGTGCCAAGCATGATGCCCTTCTCCAAGAATTGGTCCTTCTGGCAACATGCCCAAAGTATATAAAATGGAGGTTCAGAATCCTTGCCTCCAAGGAGTAGCTTGGTTTCACCCTTCCTAGGACATATCTTGGCAGTCCATGGTGTGTTCAGTACTCTTCTCCAGCAGCACAATGCAAAGACATTGATTCTTCTGTCATTTTTTGTCATTATCCAGCTTTCTAATGCATAACAAGTAGTTGTGAAGTACAAGGCCTGAATCAGACATACTTTAGTCTCTACACTGGCATCATTGTTCTTCAGCACTCTGGAGAGGTCCCTGACAATAGATTTTCCTAATGCAATTTGTTTTCAATTTTCTGACTGTTGGGGTCAAGATTATTTCTTGTGGACATGAGCAAGTGGAAATTACTAACAATCTCAGTCTCTTCTTCACCTATCATGGTGCTGCTAATTTGCCCAATGGTGAGAATTTTTGTTTTCTTGATGATGAGCTTCAATCTATATTGAAGATTGCAGTCCTTGACATTCTGCAGCAAGTGCTTCAGGTCCTCTTCAGTTTCAACAAGGAAGGATGTGTCATCTGTACAACATAGTTTGTTGATGAGTATTCTGCAGTTCTGATGCCGCATTCCTCCTCATAAAGCCTAGCCTCCTGAATGATGTGTTCCACATATAGATTAAAAAGGTGTGGAGACAGGATGCCTCCCTGACACACTCCTTTCCTGATTTTGAACCAAACTTCATAAAAAATGAAGGATGATTTTGTCAATTATTTAATATTATTTGGATCTACAGTCCTTTTGTATTATCAGCCAAGAAATGAAAATATGTGGTACATTGAGAAAATCTGTTGTCAAAGACATCTTCAAAGCCCTAAAGAGCAAGGATGTCAATTTAAAGACTAAAGCTATGATCTTTTCAACTACTCCCTAAGCATCTAAAAGGTGAACCATCAATAAGGATGATAGAAGAATTGAGGCCTTTGAATTGTGATGTTGAAGAAGAGTACTGAATATCCCTTGGACTGCTGAAATAGAAAAGTCTCTTTTGGAGGAAGTGCAGCCAGAGGGCTCCTTAGAAACAAGGATGGCAAAGCTGCTTCTCACATACTTTGGGCATGTTGTCAGGAGAGGCTCTCTTTGGGAAAAGATATCATTCTGGATAAGTTTGAGAGCCAGAAAAAGATAGGTGGCCTCAAGAAGAGAGATTTACACGGTGATTGCAACAGTGGTTTAAGTATGTCAGAGATGGGAAGGCTGGTTCAGGATAGGTCAGAGTTCTGGTTTGTTGTTCATAGCATCAGTATGAATGGTAGTTGAATTAATGTCACCTGGGAGTAACAACAATATGAGTCATGAATAACTAGGTGGCACCTAATACCAACAAGACTTTCTAAAGGAGGTCAGGAAAAAAATTACGATTGAAAGTTTATCTGAAGAAGTAAAGGTGCAGACTGGGTCAAGTGGCTTGTGTACTAAGATGAGGATGCTATTAACAAATTTTTAAAACTTTTCTGAGAAGAAGTGTATGTGTGACGATACAAAACCACCACTATGATCAGTAAACCTTCAGACGAAAAAATTATAAAAATTATTTGAAAACCTAACTTCACCATCCATCCTGATGCTGCCAATTGGTCCAGTGGTGAGAATCTTTGTCTTCTTGACATTGAGCTTCAATCCATACTGAATGAAGGCTGCAGTCCTTGACCCTCTGCA
>NW_006399778.1:22330803-22332061 GCF_000299155.1 Elephantulus edwardii | reverse complement strand
GAACTCAAAGTCATATTTTGGTTCCTGTGGATTCGGTTTAATTTTCCTCAGCTTCAGCTTGAACTTGCATATGAGTAGTTGGTGGTCTGTTCCACAATTAGCTCCTGGCCTAGTTTTCACAACTGATATTGAGCTTCTCCAACGGTTCTTTCCACAGATGTAATCGATCTGATTCCTGTGCATATCATCAGGTAAAATCCAAGAGTATAACCTGTGTTTATGTTTCTTATAAAACGTATTTTCAATGAATAAGTCATTGAGAGAGAGGATTAGGGCAACTGTTATTTTTAGGTGCTTAGTCTAATGTTTCATAGCAATCCTGTGAACAACAGATCTGAACCCAGCCCTAACCTGTGTCATCTTCATAATTTCTGACATACTAGAACCCATTGTAGCAGTTACTGTGTCCATTCACCTGGGGGAGGGTTTTCCTCACTTTTTCCAACCCTCCATTTTTCCAAGCATGATATCCCTCTCTAAGAAATAGCCTGTACTAACAACATGCCCAAAGTAGGTGAAATGAAGCTTCAAAATCTTTGCTTCCAAGGAGCACTCTGGCTGCACTTTCCCCAAGATATATTCGTTTGTCCTTTTGGCAACCCATCAGATACTCACAAGTCTTCTCCAACATCACAGCTCAGAGGCATCAATTCTTCAATTCTTCTTCTGCCGTCCTTACTTATTTTCCAGTTCGTAGATGCATAGTAAGTGATCAGAAAGACCATGGCCTAAATAATTCACACATTAGCCCTCAAACTGACATCATTGCTCCTCAATAATTTGGAAAGGTTCCTGACTGCAGACTTTCCTGGAGTAATGATTTAGCATTAGCACAATTAAGTTCTGGGATTCACATTCTTCTCAATGTTAGCCATAGTTTGTTATGACCCACAGAAACAAATGTCTTTGTATAGTCAATAAAGCACAAGTAGATATATTCTGGTACTCTTTTCTTTCAGCCAAGATCCGTCTGACATCAGTAACGATATTCCCTCTTCTAAATCCAGCCTAAACATCTGGAAATCCACTGTCTATGCACTCTTCTAGTAATTTTTTAAATGATCTTTAACAGTATTTGGCTTGTATGTGATAATAATGATATTGTTCAATAGATTCCACATTCTGTTGGATCACCTTTCTTGGGAATGTGTAGTTTGGACCTTTTAGCATTATAAAAGAGATAAAAAGCAATCTAGCCCCCAGAAGCTGGGCACCAGAAATACCATTACATGGAGATAAGCAGACTTTCTTTTTTTTT
>NW_006399778.1:22325463-22330323 GCF_000299155.1 Elephantulus edwardii | reverse complement strand
AATCACCTACCTTTGGCTTGGTAGCACAGCTTCCTTCTACTAGGCCAACGTAGCTCTTTGGGCTTAAGGCCGCCTCCTGGTTCAAATCCTAGGCCCAGGCTGGCTAGCCTCACTCCAGGGACAGAGCAAACCTGCACGTCAAACACATTCCCGGAAAAGCAGTCCATTCCAAAAGCTTGCCACGATTCCTGCACTCCCACTACCACACTCCTGCCTTCTGGCAAGGAGAGCTTCCCATGAGCCTGGGAAGGAGCCAGCCAAACCAGGAACAACATGGCCCCCTGTTCCCTATAGATTTATAATAAATCTCTGATGGGGGGGAGGAACAGACTTTCAAAGAGATGAAAGTTATTCTCTAAAAGTGACAGACAGTCTTCACCTTGAGTTGGCATCCTAATTTTGGTCTTCTTGCCTCCCATATTGTAGGAATATCAACTTGTTTTTAATAGTCACCCACTTGGGGGGAGATGTGTCGTATAATCAGAGATGGGTATTAGAATTTCTAGAGAGAGGTGTGAACTTAAGAAGTCTGTGTGGGATTAACCCTGCATACACAATTTCAAAGAAGTGAGAGAATTAAAAACTTCAGTGGAAACCACCCATTGACTCTTCTTTGTTAACCTTTCTTCTCTGTTGTGTACACCTCAATTTTTTAATAAAAAAGGCATAAAGCACCTCTGAAGTTTAGAAGCCGTAGGCCAATGAGTTCACTGCACCAGCTATAATCCCTCTGTTTGCTGCTTCTCTCTGTGGCAAGTCATGTCTCCTGTCATTGAATCAGCTCCTACACACAGTGATCTTATGTGCAATGGAATGAAACTGCCTATTCCTATGCCATCCCCAAGACTGGTTATAGATTGATTAACTGTGGGAAGTAGGGTTTTCGTTGACTGATGTTTACAAATAGATTGCCAGGCCTTTCTTCCTAGGCAATCTTAGTCTGTTTCTTCTTCTGTTGGTGATTTCTTAGTGGTTCATTACACAAGAAACATCATCAGGGTCTGCCATTTAAGGCCCTCCTGCTAGCTTCACCAAAGCATTCTTCAAGTCACCAGCACCCCTTCTTTTTCTCCAGGTGGACCCACAAACCTTAGCCCTTGACCTTTGGCTCTACCAGGAAAGACCTTAACAGTGGTCAAGTAATTATGTCCAGGACGAGGTTGTGTATAAGGAGCAGATACATGGGGGTGGCCAAGTCTGACTTCTACCTGCTTCATGTAGGGGAATATCCATAATATCCATGGTAATCAACACTCTTAACACCAGAGTCAGGAAATCAAAAGATTAATTACATTAGTTAAATAAGTTGTCAGGAACCTCTCCAGAGTGCTGAAGAGCAACAATATTAGTCTAAAGACTAAAGTGTGTCTGATCCAGTTCATGGTCTTCACAATTACTTGCTATGTATCAGACAGATGGATAATGACTAAGGATGACAGAAGAAAAATTAATGCCTTTGAGTTGTGGTACTGGAGAAGGGTATTGAACATACCATCGACTGCCAAGAGAAGAAACAGTGTCCTAGAGAGGGTGAAACCAGGTTGCTCTTTGGAAGCAAAATGTTTAGATTCTGTCACACATGTTTTGGGCATGTGGTCAGGAGGAAGCAGTCCTTGGAGAATAACATCATGTATGGAAGGGTAGATAGAGGGACAGCACAGGAGAAAAAGATCCTTGATAAGATGGATTGACATGGTAACTGGGGTAATGAAGGCAGGAGTGTGGGAGTCAGTGAAATTGGCTCAGGATAGGGCAGGATTCAGAACTATTGTGCATAGAGTTGTTATGAGTCACAGTCAGCTCGATGGCACACAACAGCAACCATACAAAGCTATATGGTCAGACATGTAACCACCTATGCTTTTGCATCTATTTTTATGAATCACTGGGTCTGATGCTTATTGCAAATTGACTCACAGACTTTACTCACAGATGTGAGGTTTGTTAGAGACAAAAGATATAACACCACTGAGAATGCAGGTTTAGTGAACAGCAGCCCCAAGACAAACTAACATCAAGACAGAATTCTTTTATTAGTTCAGACAACTTCTCAGTCAACAAGTGAAAGTCTAGGTTCAGTTCAGCAGTGCAAATAAGTGTCTGGTTTACTCAATCTTCCAGAAAACTGTATCTCAGAAAAATTACAAGTCACCTTTTCCTTCAATTGTCCAGAACCAAAATTTTTTTATTATTTTTTTAAAGAATTTTAATGAGCATTTACAGAGATTTTGGATTTCCATTCATTCATTGCTGCACTTCTCTCCCCACCCAGCCCTCCCCCCACCCCCCAGTTCGTTCCTCTCTTTCAAAAGTAAAAGAAACACTCCTTCCCTGGTACACAATCCCCCCACACCCCTCCCACCGCCCCAAGTACATTCCACTATGCAACATTAATTGTGGACTCCTGTGATAACCATAAGACCCTATCATACATCGAGAAGCAAAATCTTTAACTGTGCATTCATCTCTAGAGTTCCTCTGGTTATACCTTGCCACAGTCTATCGTGGTCCTTTCACAATGGTGTCACAGTCTCTTCCCTCCACCCCACCCCACCCCACCATTTTTCATGGTGTGGAAAGTGCTCCCTTATAATGGTCCCACAGCTGTGGATGATTTTCAAGACCATGTGTCCAAATTTAAGGTAGGTGGAGATTATGCCCTCAACAGGAGGTAATGGCTAGAAAAACCAATTTTCAAGTTTTCTGACACCACAGGTTATCCACACTGTATGTGATCTGTAGCCTCCTAGCCTATCCTGTTGTGACTAATAAAAGGCACCAAAATACTATTTGCCTTAAGCATTGTGCTTTTGGAGAACTATCTATGTGAGATTAAAATGACCACAATAGTTTAAAAGGTTATATAGGAAACTTAGAGATGGTGAGTTCAAGTTAATAGGGAGGAACAATCTAGAAAAGGAGAGTAAAGATGATTATGCATCTCAAAGAACGTAGTCAGCGTCATGAACATGTACAACTGTTGTACTGATGCATGTATTTTTCCCCACTACAATTTTATTTTAGAAAAGAACCTTAAAGGTAAAAATTACCAGAGGCTGACCTTGTCAAGGGGAAGGTGACCCCTTTTCTCCCTTAAGAACCTCCCAGAGTAGCCAGAGCATCAAGCTAAAAAAGTCCTGTTCTACTTCCTTGACCCTTGGACAGGGCATCCTCTGAGCAACTCTGAACTCGGAGTGTCTGACTGTAAGTTGAAACTTTGCTCAAAGTACATCATGATGTCTTGTGCTCAGCTGTGGGCTTCCTCTTCTGCGTGATTGTGTTTACCACCTGGATCACCATCTTCCAGATCTACTGGCCCTTCTGGGATGCCTTTGGGGACTGCCTCTCCTTCACCATCCCACTGGGTACCCCTGACACCTCCTGCATAGGAATTTGGACTTGACCCATCTTTCACAGTGTAGGAGCCTCTGCTCTAGGCTCATTTGTGAGCCCACAAAGACTTATTCCCATTGCCCATAGGTCTGATGATACCAGTTTCTCATGATTCTAAATTTCCCAATTAAAAAAAAAATCCATTATTCTATTTCCAATAAAAAAATATGATGCTAACAATAAACAAAAACCTCCCAGAAAGGCAGGTCTGAGATGTAAGCAAAGTCTAAGTTCAATCTCAATAATTTTTGGAAGCAATATGGCAGAAGATAGGTCTCTAGGGTGAGCAGGCACACTCCTTAAGGCAATCAACAATTTAACATCAAAAAGGGCAGCATTTTTGCCTTAAGGATAAAGCTTAAAGGCAAGAAGAGGTAGGAAAGGGGAAATAGGAATGGATTCCTTATGGGGATTGCAAACATTGTCATACAAAATACAAACTGTTGAATGGGATACAATTCTAGCGTTGCACTTTTCTACCCATTGCCACCAACATCCTCCTATGTTCCTGCCTCCAGTTGTGCTGTGTGCATTTTGGATATTGTTTTAAAGAAAAATAATCTATATTCTTTTCAGCAAAATATTAAAATCACAAAATTGTAGAACACACTTTAGTATTTCTTTTGTTTGTTAGGGGGGGGTTGTTTGTTTTTTAAAGTTTTTATTGTTGGATGCTGATGGA
Source organism: Elephantulus edwardii (assembly GCF_000299155.1). Lineage (NCBI taxonomy): Eukaryota > Metazoa > Chordata > Mammalia > Macroscelidea > Macroscelididae > Elephantulus > Elephantulus edwardii. The sequence continues at coordinate 22,326,248 of NW_006399778.1, read as the reverse complement.
CTTTAGATTTTGTTGAAAGCAGCCACATCCATGGACTGCACATAGTCTTCAAAAGCAGTTCTCTGTTCTTCCAGCATATCTGTGCCAACGTTATCATCTTCAACGACACACTGTACCTGATGCTTCCTAATTCCATATCCCACTGGTACTAGCTTGGAAAAACCCCAGACCAAGCCGTCTGCCTGAATACTTCTGACATCCTCTTCCAGTTTTGCCATGTTGATTTCATCATCCCAAGGCTTTATGTCTAGTAAGATGGAAGACTTGGAAACAAGTGCAGGGTTTGGGGCTTTCTTAGAGTCATACTGTACAAGACGTTCTTCTCTTAGCTTCTTTGCCTCCTTACTTTCCTCCTCTTCCTCAGACCCAAAGAGACCAATGTCATCGTCATCTTTACTGATTGCAGCTCCACTTCCTGTGGTGTCTTCCACATCAGCAGGGCCATATTTGCCCAATGCTTTCTTCACTCCTTGCACGCTGGCCTTTTCCTTCTCGTAAGACTTGATGTGATTATACCAATTTAGGACATGACACAGATCAGCGGATGGGAGCTGGAGATGGCTTCAAACTCGCCACTTCTGCTTGTGATGGCACAAACCCCTTGATGTAGCTTTTGTCAGGCAGGTAATCATTAAGGACCTGGAGGCCGACGGTGGTCTTGAGGTCTCCAAAGCCCACGATGTCAGCTGTATGTGGAACTAGATGGCAGCAGAGGCCAAGAAGAGGGAAGGAAGTCGGCCCCAAGGTGGGGGGAAGGCACAGTTTAGTATTTTTCTTTTTTTTTT
>NW_006399778.1:22321547-22323878 GCF_000299155.1 Elephantulus edwardii | reverse complement strand
CCCCCAAGGTCAGTCCTGTTTTACAACAGTGGCACCATGAAGTATTTGTCCTTTTGTGACTGAGATAATTCACTCAGCATAATGTCCTCCAGAGTAACCCATTTTGAATAATTTTGCATGAGTTCCTTGATTTTCAATGCAGCATAGTATTCCATTGTGTGAAACACCACAGGTTCTCTATCCATTCGTTTGTTGGTGGGCACTTAGGTTGCTTCCAACTTCTTGCTATTGTGAACAAAGCCACAATAAACATGGGTGTGCATACATCTGCTTGGATGTCAGTTATGGTCTCTTTGGGGTATATTTCCAGTAGCAAAATTGCTGGGTCAAATGGTATCTCTATTTGCAGCTTTTTGAGAAAGTGCCATACCGCCTTCCACAGTGGTTGCACTATTTTACACTTCCACCAAGAGTGAATAAGGGTTCCAGTTTGTCCACAACCTCGCCAGCATTTGTTGCTTGCTGTTCTGTTAAATTTTGCTATTCTGACTGGGGTGAGATGATATCTCATAGTTGTTTGGATATGCATCTCTCTTAGAGGTAGGGATTTTGAACATTTCTTCATTTGCTTGGTAGCCATCTGAATGTCTTCTTTGGTGAAGTGTCTGTTCATATCCTGTGCCCACTTTTCTATTGGATTATTACCTTTTTCTTGTTGTGGTGCTCAAGTATTTTATAAATTCTGGATATAAGTCCTTTATCTGATATGTCATTACCAAATCCTTTTTCCCAGTCAGTGGCTTCCCTTTTTACCCTGTTGGAGAAGTTTTTGGATGTGCATAGGGATTTGATTCTTACAAGATCCCATTCATCTACTTTATCTTCTCCTGGTTGTAGGTTTTTCAGGATACTTGGAAGACGGTTTATGTTGGGGATAAGACTTGTAGCATTGTTCCTAGCTTTTCTGTAATGAACTTTATAGTCCTTTGTTTTAGTCCTAGGTCCATGATCCACCTTGAGACATTTTCGTATTTCTAATGGGAAAAAAGTTGCAGTTCCAAGCCCAAACCAGGCTACTTGAATCCACCAACCGCTCCACAGAAGAAAGAGGAACAATATCCTCTCATGCAATTTAGAGCCTCTGAAAAACCTCTGGAGCATCAGTTATGGGTTGGTTCATATTAGATAGCAAGGAATTGTTGTTGTTGTTTAGTTACTGTATTCCACAGTTTAAAAATTTAAACTTTGGGGAGCTCTGGTGGCCTAGTGGTAAGGAGCTGCAACTACAATCCCAGAGGCGCACGGTTCAAATCCACCAGATGCTCTGCCTGGAAAGGAGGGACAATCTCCTCCTGTACCAGTCAGATCTGATTTGATGGTACACTCACACAAAAATAATAAAATAAAAAAATATAAACTTTGAGGAAGGCTATGTGATATCAATGGAGATTGGCTTTCTTCTTGTAAGAGCTCCCTATGTTAAGCAAGTGGGAAGGCGATTCTGAGTCCAGGAAATTCTCCGGACTTTGAATGCCAACCTGAGCAAACTTCTGCTAGGTCCTGGAACAGCTAATGGAAAGCAGGTGAGTGTCAGATTTGAAGTCTAGTGTGCAGAAGGACCATCCAGCCAAACTGAAGGGAGATGCCTTGTTGTGGGGATAGACACTGTAGATCCAGGAGTTAAATACAATAATCTTTTCTGCTTTGTGTGCTAAAAATGTCTAAAACAAACATTGATAGGTGAAACCTGCAAGGTCAACTTCTGGTAGGAAGCACATGACCCTTTCTAGAGTTTTCCTGAAGCCTCCCCTTGTGGAGAGTTCTGGGGTATTTTACATACTTCCATGATGCTGGCTGCTGTGTCACTGGTATTTCAAATACCAGTAGGGCAGAGAAGTCCATAGTGAGTGAGCTTCAGTGAGGTTTACAGAGTAATACTAGGAAGAAAGACCTGGAGTTCTTTCCCCAAAGTTAGCCAATGAAGACTTCACATATCACCATGAAGTATTGTCCTACTCGCTTGGTTTGGCTCCCTCATCCGGAGGGATCAATGGTAGAGGAGGTGTTGCCATGTTTGGTGAAGCAGAGGGCCAATGAGGGAAAGGAACACTCTATGCATGGATTATCACAACAACCACAATGATGGACTTGAATTTGCAGGCTGTTTTTAGGACAAAACAGGACTAGGGAATGTTTTGTCTGTTGTTGTTGTTATGTGCCGTCGAGTCGTTTCTGACTCATAGCGACCCTATGCACAACAGCCCTAAATCCTGCTCTATCCTGCGCCAACCGCACTGCCCCTGACACACCCATCCCAATAACCCCAGTCACCGAATCAATCCATCTCATAGAGGGTCTTCCCCTACTGAGCCGTCCCTCCACCCTCCCAAG
>NW_006399778.1:22289862-22294376 GCF_000299155.1 Elephantulus edwardii | reverse complement strand
AGTGCAGCAATGAATGAATGGAAATCCAAAATCTCTGTAAATGTTCATTAAAATTAATAAAATTTAAACAAAAACAAACAAACAAAAAGACTATAAATTTCATTAGAGAAAAGTTTGGAAGAACTCTAGAAGCCCTAGTACACAACATAAACAGTCTTCCAAGCATCCTGAAAAACCTGCAACCAGGAGGGGATAAAATAGATGAATGGGACCTTCTAAGAATAAAATCCCTTTGCACATCCAAAATCTTCTCCAACAGGGTAAAAAGGGAAGCCACAGACTGGGGAAAAAAATATTTGGTACTGACATGTGTGATAAGGGACTTCAGGCCTTTTGTTCAAAGGGTTGCTATGAGTTGTGCTCAACTAGAAGACAATCAACAACAACAACAACAACAACAACATAAATGTTAGTCATTGTGCTCCTGTGCAGAACCCACACCAAAATATTTGTAACTGAGGATGGTTCTCCTGTTGTTGTTAAGTGGAGTTAAGTCAGTTCTGATTTATAGCAATCCTGTGTATAATAAAGTAACATTCTGGCCTGTCCAGTATCATCTTCACAGTTGGTTTTGTACTTGAGCCTATCATTGCAACTATTATATTAATCCATTTTGTTCAAACTCTGCTCTTCTTCACTGACTTTCCATTCTACCAAGCAGGATGACCTTCTCCAGGGATTGGCCCCTCCTAATAACATGCCCAAATTCTATGAGACAAAGTCACCACCATCCTTGCTTCTAAAAGCATTCAGGCTGTGTTTCTTTCAAGACAGATTTTGCTTGCAGTGCTAACAGTCCATGGACTATTCAGCATTCTTTGCCAAAACCACAGTTCAAAGGTATCAATTATGTCATCTTTATTCATTGTCCAGTGTTCAGATGCATGTGCAGTAATGGAAAACACTTCATCAATGAAAATGATTTAAAATGATTGGTCATGGAGATGGCACAGGTCTCTGCTTATGTTTGGCACATCTCAGACCTCAAAGAGTCTTCCTTGCTTTTTAGCACTTTAAGAAGTCTTTTTTTTTTCCCTTTTCTCTTCTTCTCCCTGCCTCTTTTGAAACAGTCCCTCGGCAAGGACTATCCACTTAGCTTTGTATCCAAAGACGAAATTTGTAGGTGAAAGGAGTTAGGAGTCAGCCTTCGTTAGAGACTGGTTCATTTCAGGGTCGAAAATATGGAACGCTTCACGAATTTGCGTGTCATCCTTGCGCAGGGGCCATGCTAATCTTCTCTGTATCGTTCCAATTTTAGTATATGTGCTGCCGAAGCGAGCACAGCACTTTAAGAAGTCTTGAGCAAGGCCTTTCTTTCCATATTTCCTTTCAAGGGGGAGGTCTATTCCTTTGGGGCTATAACTTTCTAATAAATCTATCTTTACTGCTTTATCCTAAAAAAAGTCCTAGGTAGCAGTAATAACAACCAAAAATGGTACTGGCACAATGACAGACAAGTAACCAATAGAACAGAATTGAGAACCCAGAAATTAACCCATCTATCTACAGCCAACTGGTATTCGACAAGAAACAAAACCTGTCAAATGGAGAGATGTCAACCTCTTAAAAATGGTGCTGCAAAACTGGACTGCTACCTGCAGAAGGCTGAAACAGGATCCAGATTTCGCACCATTCACAAAAAAAAAGCAGCTCAAGGTGGATCAGAGACCTGGGAGTAAAGCCCCAAACCATAAAGTTCATCATATGATATACAGAGGCTGGCAAATATCGCCAGAAATGCACAACCAATAGAGGATAACATCAATGAATGAAACCTTCTAAATATAAGGCACCTGTATGCACCAAATACTTCTTCCAATAGGGAGAAATGAAAACCACCTGACTGGGAAAAATATTTGGCAATGACATCTCAGACAAAGGTTTCATAACAAAAATGTATCAAATACTACTGGTCCTCCACAAGGAAAAGTCTGATAACCTAATTATAAAATGTGAAAAAGACTTGAGAACTCTTTTCACGGAGAAAGACATTGAGATGGCCAACAGACACATGAAGAAATGTTCAAAATCATTGGCAATAAGAGAGAGGCAAATCAAAACCACAATGAGATACCATCTTACTCCATTAGCAGGGGCAAAGCACTGCATTAACAGGACAGCAAGCAATCAATATTGGAGAGGATGTGCAGAGGTTGGAACTCTCATTCACTGTTGGTGGGATTGTAAAATGGTACAACCACTCTGGAAGGCAATTTGGTGTTTCCTCAAAAGTTAAACATAGAAACTCTGTATGACCCATTTATTCCACTACTAAGAATAGACCTCAAGGAAATTAAAACTAAGATACAAAGGGAGATTTGTATCTCACTGATGTTCATAGCAGCATTATTCACCATTGCAAGAACACGGAAACAGCCCAAATGTCTATCAGCAAATGACCAGATTGAGAAACTGTGATACAGTCACATAATTAGAATACTGTGCAGCACGCAGGAGTAATGATTTTGAGAATTACTATGTAACATGGGAGAGGCTCATGCAGTACGCTCAGTGAATTAATTCAGGCACATCAGAACAAATACTGTGTAAGACCATTATTGTAAAAACAGAAGATAACCAGTGAGATGTGTATTGATGTACAAAGAAGAAAGGGAAGGCGGCAGGGGTCTGTGGCACTGTGTGTGGGTGTGCATGTGCATGAGAGAGAGAGAAATCATGGGGTTGAAGAGTTGGATGGGTAAAGTGAGAGAGAAAAACAAAACAAAGCACAACAAAACAATACACATGAATGAAACACAGTATTTTAAGAAAGTCTGTACAACAGATTTGCCAAACATTTGCTTTTTTTACTGTCATTTAATCCAGTAAAATAAAATTCTTAACAAATTCAGTGGTGTTTCCAGACTAAGGTGAACCAGGAAGACAGGCTTGGCAATTCAGTTGCAAAACTTAGCTAATGAAAACCTATAGCTCTTAATCAGAACTGGCTTTGACAAGCACTGTGGCAATGGGACAATTAAAACAGACTTTCAAGGGGGGGAAAAAAGAGGAACGAACTTGGGGGGAGGGTACAGAAAATAGTGCAACAATGAATGAATGGAAACCCAAAATCTCTGTAAATGTTCATTAAAATGAATAAAAATTAACAAAAAAAAGGAAAAAATAAAACCTACAGCTCAAAACAGCCCCAATCTACAAGTGATCATGGGGATGGCAGAGAACTGGGCAGCATTTTATTTCCCCGTGTGTGGTTCACGATGAGTTGAGCCTGGCAAAATAAGAGATAACAAAGACAGCGTAGCATAACATGTATAACTTAGAAATTTAAGCACTAACATTGTGGGTTATTTCCACATCCAAGCATTTGACACACTATGAAAGTCTTACACTGTTTTGGAATCAATTTCCCAGTTCTTCCCAAAAGTGCCACAAACATTGTTAAAGCCACCTTTAACTTCCTGGGATATTGACCAGCTCTGGTCGCCTTGTGGTAAGAAGCTGCACTGCAATCCCTAAGGCATGCATTCAAATCCACCAGCTGCCCCTTGGGGAAAAAGATAGGCATATCCTCCTGTGTGATGAACTGTCTTTGAAAACCTGCTGGGTCACATAACAACAACCCCTGTCCTTACAGTGTTCAGTCTTGATCCCCTCAGTCGTCATATGAATTTTTGGTCATTGCTGCTGCTGCTGGTGTTACATGCTATCAGGTCAGACAACTGACTCATAGCTGACCCTGCCAGTGCATTTTCAAAAGCTATAAATTACACAGGAGGAGACTGCCCATCTTTCTCAGTTAATGGATTCAAACAGCCTATCTGAGTTGACAGCACAATTCCTTATCCTCTAAGCCACCAGCAATCATTGCTGATAGAAAAATGTATAAAGCCTTTTGATTTAATATTGTGAGACAGTTCACTTTGACCCTTGATGAAAAATGTTGCAGCCAAGTCCTCATAATTCCTCTCAATGAAAAGAAAATGCCTTCGATGTTCTCAAGTCTCACCATCCTTGCTTCTAAGAAGCATTCTAAGAAGCTGCACTTCTAAGTCACATTTGTTTGTTCAGTGTGTGGTACATTGAGTATTCTTCTATGATAGACAGCTAGCTGGAAAGGCCATGAGGATGAGTTTTACCTGAGGATGTATTGATCAGTATGCCTGTCTCTTGGGCACTGTGTGAATGTCTGAATGAGGTTTCCTTGATGGAGAGTCTGAGACAAGGATTCAGGAACAAAGACTTACTGGGAAGGAGGGTCAGCAACAGAATGAGGTTAGGAAAAGAAACCAGTCAAGTATGTAGTATTCACAGTCTTCACTGAGACAGCCTCAGCCAGACCCCAAGACATACACTTCAGAGAGACCCCAGTGTCACAGATGGAATTAAAGAAAACTTGTCATTGATTCCAACTCAAGGCCACCCAAAGGCTATAATGTAGAATGCCATACCAATCCCCCCCCACCACCACCCCGTAGCCTTTAGGGATTCAGATTGCCAGGCCTTTCTTGTGTGGTGCTGTTTGTTGTTGTTGTTATGTGCCGTCGAGTCGTTTC
>NW_006399778.1:22282469-22287712 GCF_000299155.1 Elephantulus edwardii | reverse complement strand
CGATCTGATTCCTATGCATACCATCAGGTGAAATCCATGTGTATAACCTGCGTTTGTGTCTCTTATAAAATGTATTTGCAACGAATAAGTCATTGATTTTACAAAATTTAATCATTCTATCTCCAGCCTCATTCCTGTCACAAGAAATCCAGCCAGATAAGAGACGAAGAGGCGTTTTTTTTTCCAAAGGTACCCTGCTTTTCCGGTGTGCTCCTGGGCGGAAGGGAGACTTGAGGGCAGGCACAAAAAACCCAGCCAGATAAGAGACGAAGAGGCGTTTTTTTTTCAAAGGTTCCCTGCTTTTCCAGCGTGCTCCTGGGCGGAAGGGGACTTGAGGGCACAATGTTTGGTGCAGATGTATAAATTTAAACTGTCAATCTTACAATTAGTCTATTCCAAACCATTTGAGCTAGCCAGGAAACAATGGATTGAATGGTGTCCCCACTCCTATTCCTCCAAAAAGATATTGGTGTACCAATCCCTAAACCAAGTTTCTCCTCGGAGGCTAGAATTTTGTAGCTCCGTCTCACATGCTTTGGTCATGTTGCCAAGGAGGACTAGTCCTTGGAAGACATCATGCTCAGACGGGTGGAGGGACAGGGCAGGAGAGGAAGACCCTGGATGAAATGAATTGACACAGTAACCAGGGTAATGTGGATAGATATGAATCCATGGCTCATGATAGGGCAGAGTTCAGAGCTGTTGTACATAGGGTTGCTATGAGGCATGGGTGACTCGACAGCACATAACAACAACCAGTGGATGGTATCTATTATAATGTAATCACTTTCCATAATTTGATCTAGTGGGATACAACCATCATTTGAAGTCATCCAAATATAAGTTAGATTATGAAAAGAATCACCTCTGAGTTATCTAAAGAGCCACATAGACAGGGAGGCTTTACAGCACATCTTGGGGGAAACAAGGGCCATATGAAGATCACAAGGAGCCAAGGAATACCTGGGGTTCCCAACAGGAACGGAATCAACACAGTCAAAGACCCTGAATGGAACTTCTGGTGTTCAGAACTGTGAGAATATGCACCACTGGCCTTAAAGCCTGCCTTATGTGTTACTTGGTTGCAGCAGCCCTAAAGAGACTAATGAATCATTTTGAGGTGAGGCGCTATCTTTTTTTTTTTCTTAGCCTTCTTTATAATTTTTTATATTACTCTGATTTATTTACAAAGTTTGACTTTATTGTTTTTCACAAAAGATCCTTCTCATTTCCTTCACCTCAGCCACCCACTCAGTCCCACAAGGACAAATACTGTATAAAACCATTATTGTAGAATGACTGTGGGGATCCAAGGTGGGGGGAGAGGGTGGAAATAGAAAGCTGAGCATGAGGGGGAGGTGCTATCTTTTATTAGAAACTTCTTACCAGTGAGTTAGTGGCTTTAAGCTGCCTGGGTGGAGTTTTATCACCTCTCTGACAGTGGTTCCACTTTTACCTAGGGCACCTCTCTAGAAGGAAAAGGCTGGAAGCTGTTGCAGCCAATGCGCACAGCACTTGGGAGATGAGTGTGGTCAATCTAGAGGATAAGGATGGGACACTGTTGGCAAGTTGATTCAAGCTCTTAACAACCTTATTGTTGTCTGTTGTCATTTGGTGCTGTCAAGCTGAGTGTGACTCATAGCAACCCTCTGAACAACAGATCTGAACCCCGTCCTGTCCTGGGCCATCTTCACACTTCCTGACACACTAGAGCCCATTGTAGCAGTCACCATGTCGTCATCTCCTTCTCTCACCTTCTACCTTTCCAATTATCATGTGTCTCTCCAAGGAATAGCTCCTTCTAGCAACATACATGAAGTTTGTGAGATGAAGTCTCATCGTTCTTGCCTTCAAAGAGCACTCTGGCTGCACCCTCCCTAAGACATATTTTGCTCTCTTGGCCTTCCATGGGATATTCAGTGCTCTTTTCCAACACCACAGCTCAAAGGCATCAATTCTTCTTCTGTCATCCTTATTCATTGTGCAGCTCTCAGATACACAGCAAGTAATCAGAAAGACCTGAGTCAGATGAACCTTAGTCCTCAAACTGACATCATTACTCCTCAATAATTTGGAGAGGTCCCTAACTGAAGACTTTCCCAGTGCAATACATCTGATTTCCTGACTGCTGGTACTAAGGGCGTTAATTGTGGATCCAAGTAAGATGGTTGTTGACAGTTTCAATCTTTTCTTCATCTTTCACGATGTTGCCTATCAGTCCAGTGATAAGAATCTATTTTTTTAACATTGAGATACAATCCATATTGAAAGTTGTATTCTTTGATCTTCTGCAACAAGTGCTTCACGTCCTCCTCACTTTGAGCAAGCAAGGTTGTGTCATCTGCATAACACAAACTATTGGTGAGTCTTCCTCTGATCCTAATGCCACGTTCCTCTTCCAGCTTCTTGAGTCCAGTTTCTCGAATAATTTGATCAGCATACAGATTGAATAGGTATGGAGATCTTATAGGACAGAATGAAACTGTCTTATAGAGTTTCCAAGATTTTAACTTTTATGGAAACTGACACATATTTCTCCCTTGAAGCAGCTGATGACTTCAAACCAACAATTTTTCTGATTAGTTGTTGTTGTTATTAGGTGCCAATGAATCACGTACAAGTCGTAGCTACCCTATGAACAACAAATCTGAACTTGTGCTATCCTGTGACATCCTCACAATTACTGACACAATCAAGCCCATAGCTGTAGTCACTGTGTCAATCCACATGGTTGATGGTCTTCCTCTTTTTCACCATCCCCCCACCTTTCCAGCATGATGTTCTTCTCCAAAGAACAGTCTTTCCTAGAGACATACCAAAAGTATGAGAGATGTAGTTTCATCATCCTTGTCCCCCAAGGAGCACTCTGGCTGTACTTTCTTCAAGATGTATCTGTTCTTTTGGGAGTCCAAGGAATATTCAGTCCTCTTCTCCAAAGCCATAGTTTAAAGGCATTAATTCTTCTTCTGTCCTCTTTAGTCATTGTTTGGCTCTCAGCAGCAGAACAAGGAATTAAAAATGTCATGCATGGTCTGAATCAAGTACACCTTAGTCCTCAAACTAACATCATTACTTCTCAATAATTTGGAGAAGTCCCTGACTTCAGACTTTCCCAGTGCAATACATCTCCCATTTCCTGATTACTGGTTTTGAGTGTGGATCAAAGTAAGGTGACGCTCTTGACAGTCTCAATCTTTTCTCCATCAATCATAATGTTGCCTATGGGTCCAGTGGGAAGAATGTTTGTTTTCTTGATGTTGAGGTACAATCCGTATTGAAGGCTGCAGTGTTTGATCTTCTGTAGCAGGCTGTACTCTTCACTTTCAGCAAGCAAGGTTTTATCATCTGTGTAGCAAAGGTTGTTGTGAATCTTCACCCAATTCCGATGCCACATTCCACTTCATAGAGTTGAGCTTCTCAAAGAATTTGCTCAGATATGTCAATGAATGCATTTGTCTCTACCATCTTCATTCAGAAGCCCCGACCTTTCAACTCCTGTAATGCCTTGCTGGTAGTCCTGGGCTTATCGCAGGCAAGAAGAATCTTCCACTCATCTCCACTTCTGAACCTCAGGCCAAGTGAGGACATCACTGTCCCAGATCCAACCAAGACATCCCCTCATCTGGGACATTGTCCTTCTGTACCACTGTGCACCTCAGATAGAAGAACAGAGACACTTCGCAGAAATATGGCTCAGGAGCAGAAACTAGAGACAAGGACCTTCCTTCAGAACTTCCAGAGGCAGAAAACCTTCCCTAGAACTGGTATCTGGGATTTGGACTTGGAGCCTCCTACACTATAAGACTTGTTGTCAGTTTGTGGTATTGGGGGAATGATCTGCATATTGCCAATAACTTAGTAGCTTGAGTATTTGATAGTATCTGATTCAGACAGTAGCCAAGCGCTTAACTAAGTACCACCAGAGCTCCTCTCCAGTGATCAAATATACATAGTGTAGCTGAAGGGAAGGTCCTATAGATACTGCTGAGTGACTCAGAGTGGCTAGCAGTTTCTCTGGACCAAGGACTGCATGAGTGAGCAATAGATAATGCTTGCATGGCCTTAGGCTCTGGCCACTCTGTCCATTGGCTAAAGTTGTAAAGTGTGAAAGGAAGGCAAAACTTCTGGAAGATACTTTAAGAAAGTTGTGCAAAGTGCAAGAAATAATAGCTTCTCATTCAATCTCTCCTTTAACCCATGCATATTCATGAGAGAGCACTAGGAGAGGTTGTCTGAAAGTTAACCCGCTGTCAAAACACAGCATTTTTTCCCCTTCCACTTAACACTATGGTCTGACTGCACAGTCTCCAGCATCTCCATGCCGCCCCAAAAACTCCAGGATGAAAAATATCCTATTAACTTTGCATCATGGGCCTGGGCCTGGTGCCAGCTTCCTGGTTGACAGTGAAATCTGTTAGAGCAGAGACGTGACCTACTTTAATGTGAGGTTACAGACAGAGGGCTCAACCTCCTTGAACATTCAAATCCCTCTTTCATCCCTGGAGGGGAAAAGTTTGAGGGGCTCTCTAGTTGACTTTAATGAGTGGCTCCTACACATTGAATTTCTTAGAAAAGATTTAGTCTTGCAAGACTCTTTTATATCTCAGGAAACAAATTAAAACAAAGCATCAGAGGTTTATTATTTTGTCTCCCTTTGTTCTTTCCTGAAAGAAACTCTGGTGGCATAGTGGTTGAAGAGCTTGATTATTAATTCAGAGGTCAATGGTTCAAACCCACTAGATTCTCCGTGGGGAAAAGATGTGATGGCTTGTTTCTGTTAAGATTTATAGCCCTGGTGAACATTCTAAAAGGGATCACAGTACAAAGCCCTGGATAGTATGGGCAGAAATGTAGGGGTTTTTAACCCTGTTGTTGCTATGTGCTTTCGAGTTGACTGAGACTCATAGCAACCCTATGTACAACAGCCCTAAACCCTACTCTATCCTGTGCCAAACTCTGACACACCCACCCTATTACCCTAGTCACTGAATCAGTCCACCTCATAGAGGGTCTTCCCCTCCTGCGCTGTCCCTCTCCCTTCCCAAGCATGATGTCCTTCTCAAAGGATTGGTCCCTCCTTGCAACATGTCCAAAGTATGTTAGATGAAGCTTCAGAATCCTTGACTCCAAAGAGCAGCCTGGTTTAACTTCTCTAGGATGAACCTGTTAGTTTTCCTAGCAGTCCATGGTATATTCAATAATCTTCTTCAACACCACAGCTCAAAGGCATCAATTCTCCTTCT
>NW_006399778.1:22271141-22281523 GCF_000299155.1 Elephantulus edwardii | reverse complement strand
TCATTAGCATGATCAAGTGTTCTGGGATTCCCATTCTTCTCAGAGTCAGCCACAGTTTGTTGTGATCCACAAAGTCAAATGCCTTTACATAATCAGAGTAACACAGATAGACATTCCTCTGGTACTCCCTGCTTTCTGCCAAGATCCATCTAACATTAGCTACAATATCCCTAGTACCTAGACCCCTTCTAAACCCAGCCTGCACTTTTAGCAGTTCTCTGTTGATAGGCTGTTCCAGTCATTTTTGGATAATCTTTAGCAGAATCTTGCTTGCATGTGATATAAATGACATTGTTTGATAATTTCCACACTCTATTGTATCACTTTTCTTTAGAATGGGAACAAATATAGATCTCTTGCAGAAAACATTTTAAAAGGCCAGGTTTATTGGTTTGATAATGTCTGATGGAAACTCAAGACTATGGCCCTTCAAATGTAGAGCAAAATTCACTCCCATGGTTCAATTTTTAGCCAAATAATAGGCAGAACTATGAAGTAATAGCACCATAGAGGCACTCACTCCCTAGAATAACCTACCATGTTGTTTTTTTTTGTTTTGTTTTGTTTTCCTACCATGTTTTTTGTTTTATGTGCTGTCGAGTCGCTTGCGACTCATAGCGACCCTATGTACAACAGCCCTAAACCCTGCTCGATCCTGTGCCAATCGCACTGCCTCTGACACACCCATCCCGATTACCCCAGTCACTGAATCAATCCACCTCAGAGAGGGTCTTCCCCTCTTGCGTCGACCCTCCACCCTCCCAAGCACAATGTCCCTCTCCAAGGACCTGTCCCTCTTTACAACATGTCCAAAGTATGTCAGACTAAGCCCCAGAATCCTTGCCTCCAAGGAACAGCCTGGTTTAACCTTCTCCAGGATGAATCTGTTTTCTTGGCAGTCCATGGTACATTCAATACTCTTCTCCAGCACCACAGCTCAAAGGCATCAATTCTCCTTCTATCTTCCCTAGTCATTGTCCAACTCTCTGATGCATAACAAGTGATTGCAAAGACCATAGCCTGTATCAGAAGCACCTTAGTCTCCAGAGTGGCACCATTGCTCTTCAGTACCCTGGAGAGGTCCCTAACAGCATTGGGGGGGGGGGGAATTCCCCAAAGTATAAAGCCTTGGAAGCAGGAAGACATAGGATAGAACAATGAAATGAGAATCACAGCAGAAAAGTGGGACAAATGTGATAGCATTGTGAGTTTACAATCAATGCTATAAAAGAAAATACATGTGAATACTTGAATGAAAAACCAATTTGTTTTGTAAACATTCATTCAAATAACAATGAAAGAAGCTTTACAGCCTTAGAGACTTCATGGGCAGTTCAGCTCAGACCTACGGGGTCACTATGAGTCAGAATCAGCTGCACAGTTTTGTCTCGTGTTGTTCTTCACAGACTGCAAAAGTGATTTGATACTGTGGAGGGGATGGAGTGTAGCCTACATACATATCTGCCTCATCTGCTTTGAATTCTTCATTTTCCATGATCGTCTTGGTTTTTCACTCACTGTCACCAAGGGAGAACCAACTCCTTCATAGCTACGCTTCCACTGGGTTTATGAGGCTGTAAATAGCACTGGAAGAGATTGCCCACCTTTCTCCCAAGGAGCCATTGGTGGATTTGAACTGCCAAACGGCCTAGCCTTTGGATAAGCAGAGCAATTCCTGATACACAACACCAGAGCTCTCTCTGCTTAAGCATAGAAAGAAACCTGAGAGCCTAAGACATACAAAGAAGGAAAAGAGAAGTTAATGAAATATTGTGTCTGGTTTGTGCAGGAAAAGAAAATGGGGATGCTGGCTCCTAGAAATCAGCTGCTATTTCCCAGATCAAAATTGTAGATACTTCAGGTGTTTTGTTGTTTTTTTAATTTGAGTGAATACAAACTTAATTGGTTTTCCATTCAACTATTCATACACATTATTTTAGGACCTTGATTAGAATACCCACTATGCAACAGCACTCTTCCCATTTCCTGCCTGTGATTCTTGCTTCCATTAGTCATTCTAGCCCACCTTTTCCTGGCTTCTTTTTTTTTTTAATTATTTTTGTGTGAGTGTACCGTCAAATCAGATCTGACTGGTACAGGAGGAGAGTGTCCCTCCTTACCCGGCAGAGCATCTGGTGGATTCGAACCGTGAGCCTCTGGGATTGTAGTTGCAGCTCCTTGCCACTAGGCCACCAGAGCTCCCCTTTTCCTGGCTTCTTTATCCTTGGGTAAATTCTGCCCTCTAGATCTCACATAGCTGATGATTCTGAGGAGTAAGTACAGCTTGTCTATTTGAACAAAAGTTGAGTCACGGGATTAAGTTTTGATCCAGGTCAAAGGGTGACTAAAGGCCATCATCTTAGGATTCCACCAAATCTTCACTGGACCAGTAAGCCTAACCATTTTTATGCTTTAAGTTTTGTTCCATGTTCTTTTACCCCTTCTGCCTGGGGTCTTCCAGTGGGGTCCCTTTTAGAGTGATCAGCAGGGGTAGCTGGGTATCATTTAGTTCTTTAGGTCTTGGGGTTGAGGATGTTGAGATTCCTATGATCCTTTAGTCCTTTGGACTAATTGTTTCAGTCAGTACATCTTTGTCTTTCTGTCTTTCTGGACAAGGGGAGACAGCATTTCAAGATTTTATAGTGCCATATTTAACCAGGCTTTTTTTTTTAAAAAAATAATATTTTTAGAAAGTCAAACTTCATTTTGTTGTTGTTATGTGCCATCAAGTTGCCTGTGACTCACAATAGCTCTGAAGTTTGCCCTGTCTTGAGCCAGTCTCAGTGACTCTAACAACCTACCCCCATTACCCCGGCTAATATGCCAATCCATCTCATCTGGGGTCTTCCTTGCGTACACTGCCCCTCCACCCTTTCGAGTATGATGTTCTTCTCCAAGGACTGGTCCCTCCAAGCTATGTGCCCAAAGTCTGTGAGACGGAGCCTCCAAATCCTTGCCTGAAAGGAGAAACTTGGTTTTACCCTCTCCAAGACAGACCTGTTTGTTACCTTGGCAGTCTGTCGTATGTTCAATACTCTTCTCCAGCACCACAACTCAAAGACGTTACTTTTACATAATTCAAATGCCAGTGCAAGTTAAAAGTTTGTATGCTGGCATAATCAATGAACATTATTTCAAAACTATTTTGTGGTGGGGTTTTGTTCTTTTTTAATTAGTATGGACAGGCACTCTCAATTCCATTTCATGTTATTATTTATTAAGATCATCTTGGAAAAGGGTCTGGCCAGTGTGATAAATAAGTTAATTAAGATGGCAGCCTTTCATTTATTTATTTACATTTAAATCCTCTGTGCATGGCTTCGGCCAAACCTATTCAGTTCCTGAACAAATGAAATTCTTTTTTGCTCTCAAAGAGGTCCTTCTGAGTTCCAGGCAGTTTCTGTTCCCCAAGTAAATATGTATGCAGGTTGGCTTGTCCAAATGCACTTCGAGTCTATTTAAGGTGCCGCCTCATCACTGATGAAGAGGAATGTCAGCAAGAGATAAATCAAAGAGCTGTCACTTTCCACAGCAGCACAGTACAGGGGACAATCAGCCCCCTCCAAACAAGACAGAAATGGCCTTTCTCTCTCTGGAGTAAAACTCCCACTGCCAGAGGCTGGATGGGGGTGTTAAGAGAGCTGTAATTGGCTGTCAACCTTGGCTGAGGTGGAAAGGGGGACATTTCTCTGCCTGAAATGCTCTCTCTACCCCACCCCTATTCCCTTTGACTAGATGGTTCCTGCTCTTTCTCCAGATCTCAGCTTCAATGTCACCTCCTCAGAGCAGTCTGCCCTGACCACTCTATTTAGGCAGCTATCGCCCCTACTGTTTTTCATTCCCTACTGTTCTTCATGACACACTGTTGGTTTCCTTCACAGAGTGGGCTCATCACAGTGTGAAGTGATGCACATTTGTGAGTATTCTGGGAAACCAGCTCTAGGAAGGTGGAGCAGGGTGGTGGGGATGTCACATCTTATGCCTGGCCCATGTAATGCTCAGTACATGATGTTTTGGGGTTTTTTGTGGTTTATTTCCCCATCCCCACCCCTTTGCTCCCACCCCTTGCCCTCTGGGGTCCCTATACAGGCTTTACTATATCCTTCATCAACATATAATATTGATGTTGCTGTTGAGACTTGAGGATCCTTAACTGATCATTTATCTTCCCCCTGCTATTCAGAATCAAAGGAGCCAAAGGAGCCCAGCACTTCAGAGCAAAATATCTGTTTTATTAGAATAATGCTAGAATCAAAGAATGTGCCTTTAAAAAAAAGAAAAATAAAGAATGTGTTTCAGATCTGTGGCTAGATCCTAGGTTGCATCACAGGCTTTGAGGAAGCAGAGGCAGAGATGGTGGAGGAGGAGGGGAAGGGAGAAAGTGAAGGACTGTGGATGTGGGTCAACAATGTCCTTCCCCAGGAAACCTGAGATGTGGGGAGAAAATAGCCCCTTCTTTCCCTTCTCTCCTGCCAGCTTGGCACAAATGGTTAAACTTATGATGCTTTCTTTTTTTTTTTTTAAATTTTCTTTTTTTTTATTTTTTTTCTATAATTATATTTTATTAATTTTCATAAACATTTACAGAGATTTTGGGCTTCCACTCATTCATTGTTGCACTATTCTCTCTACCCTCCTCCCAGTTTGTTCTTGTCCAAATGCCACAGTGCTTGTCAAAGCCAGTTCTGATTAAGATTAATCTTCTTTGTCAGTGTATCCTTTGCCATTCCCTATCACTCCTCCCTGAGAGAGACTTCACCCTGAGTCATAAGGAAAAGGGGACGGCGTATTCTCTTAGCTACTTCCTGCTGAAAAGGGACGCTGTGGGTTTCAGGGTGAAGATCTTCTCTCACTACTCTAAAGGGCCCCTTTGGCAGTAGGAAACACATAGACTATTATGGAGATTGATTTTGGAATTCAGATGCACTCTTATTGATTGTGCTTGGCTGTACATGTACATATCCTTCAAGATGTATCATGGGGGTGTTGCAACCTAGAAGACACAAATTTGACTAACAAGTTATAAGTACATGAGTCCAAAAATTATGGAAAAGTAAAAGAAAAGATTCTTTCATTGTTTTACAAACCCTCCCCCAGGTCCCCTCCACCATGCAGCCCTCGCTCTAGTCTCCTGTGATGACAGAAATACCCAGTTGCATCTCTCTTTTAGACGGTTCTCTCCCTCCTCTGCTTCAGTGCAGTATACATTATTGAACCCATCTTACTCAGTGTCTCCCCAACCCCAAGGACAGTCCCATTCTACAACAGTGGCATCATGTAATATTTGTCCTTTTGTGACTGGGATATTTCACTCAGCATAATGTTCTCCAGAGTTTATGATGCTTTCTTGATTTCTAAATCGGCAAATGTGTATGAATTTTTCTCTCCTGAGCCGGAGGTCTTGGAGCCTTTGGTTCATCTGAAGGCCAAAAATGGCCATTTCTACTCTCTGTAGAGATCTCTTTTGTCATAATGGGTGAATAGCTGTTATGCCAATCCAAAGGCACAGAATTCTAATCCACTGGATGCTCCTTGAGAAAAAGGTAGACAACCTCCTCCAGTGTCATTTACTGTCATTAAAAACCTACTGGAGGGTCAACTATGAGCTGCTTCCAATTCAGTGGCACATACCAACAATAACAAGAGACAATCATACACTCAATAAAACAATCTCAAAGGACTTCAGAAAGAGAGATGAAGGAGAATGAGAAGAAAGGAGGCTGGGAGAGGAGAAAGAAGAGCAGAGGAGGCCAGCAATTAACTTCTCCCATAATGCTCCATGCAGCCTAGTAGACAGATACGCCTGTGTCCTATTTAGTTACCAAAGTTATTCACCAGGTGATCTTGTGTCCCATTTCCTGAGAGTCGTTGTTGACTTGCTGGCACGATCACAGTGGTGCCTTCTAACTCTTTGGTCAGATATCATGTCAGGTGCTCTGCATCCATGATCTTGTTTTGTCCTGAAAATCATCTAATGAGGTTAATGATAGAATTTCCCCCATTTTCAGAACAGGCAAGTCAGATCTAGAGAGGTTAAGAAACTTGGCTAATATGGCATAGGAATTGGATGTCCCCACAGTGCAGATTTGAGAAAGAATGCCAAGCAGAGAGATTGGAGCACAGATAGCCAGCCTTGGGCACTCAGGTCACCCATCCATCCATCCATCCACCCACTCATGCACACACCCATCCATTCCTCCAGGTACCACTGCAGGAGGCAAGCACCATTTCTTTTAGAGCTCTCTTCTCATAATTGTTGTTGTTAGGTGTGTTGAATTGAGTATGACCTATAGCAAGTCCACAAAGAACAGCTCTGAACCCTGTTCTATCCTATGCTAGCTTCACACTTCCCAACACATGCTGGTGCATTGCTGCAGTAACTGGGTCAATACATCTGGTAGAAAAGATTGAAACTGTCAACAACTTCATCTTACTTGGATTCACATACTTTATACCATCAGGAGATGTGTTGCATTGAGAAAGTCTGGAGTCAGGGACATCTCCAAATTACTGAGGAACAATCAAATCATGATCTTTTCAGTCACTTGTGTGTGAGAGAGCTGGACAATAAATAAAGATGACAGGAGAATTGATGCCTGTGAACTGTCGTGTTAGAGAAGAGTACTGAACATCCCATGGATTACCAAAAGAAGAGTTACATTTTGGAGGAAGTGCAGCCAGAGAGCTGCTTGGAGGCAAAGAGGATAAGACTTCATCTCATTTTCATAGAGGTTATTCCTTAGAGAGGGACATTATTGGTAAAAGAGAGAAAGGCCCTCAACCAGACCCTGGAGGACATTATGCTGAGTGAAATATCTCAGTCACAAAAAGACAAGTACTGAATAGTGCCACTGTTGTAAAATGGGACTGACATCGGGGTTGGGGGGAACTTAAGAAGAGATAAATAATGTATACTGCACTGAAACAGATGAGGGAGAGAACTGTTTAAAAAGAATATATGATTAGGTATTATTTTCATGACAAGAATATAGAAAAAGAAATGCATATTAAAGTGGACTGTGGACTTGGGGGGGATTGTATAACAATGAAAGAATTTTTTTCTTCAAAGAGAAAAATTAACTGGTGGGGGAGGGATGGGTAGGAAGGAAAATGTGCAACAATGAATGCATGGGTAAAAAATTAAATGGAAAGGATATGCTGTAAAATATATAAGTTGCATTAAAATCTCATTAATAAAAAATTAAAAAATAAATCAATATATTGCACTGGACAAATCTGCTACAAAGGGCATTTGTAAAAAGAACAAAGCATAAGGACAGTCATAGTTGACCTATTCTAACTCTACAAGGGGCAACTGCCCCCATTAACAACATCCACGGCATACAACCAATTTCCAAGAGGTCAGACATGCCTCCCATGTTCACTCATCTATTGTTACTAATTTCAACACCAATCTTACTACTCTACTGGGTTCAAAATCTGTTGCAATAGCTATGCAGACTACATAGAACCATACTCACAATTATGGGGTTCACTAGGAAAATTAACAGGCTTGACCATAGGATATAATCTCTTTGTTAAGACAGCTTCTAAAGTGTGCTCACAGGCCTCTTTGACCTTTAAGCCTCACAGCTTAGGTGAGTGTCACAAAGTTCCTTAGTCCAGCCAGTTATGACCTCTTCCCTCAGCCCTCCAGCAAGTGTGGGCAAAGGCTTCTAATTCTTTTTTCCACAGGATAGAAGACCTAAGGTCAGCTCTGTCTCTATCGGGTTGCTGGTTCTCTGGTAGTTAACTGCTGCTGCTCCTGTACTTGTTGATCTGATTAGTGCAATGATCTTTGGCTCTGAAGGATGCACACACTGCATTCTCTGCTTCTTCTTTGCTGATGGTGAAGTTCTCAAATTCTGCCAATGAGTCTGCTTAATATCCTTGTAGATAGACCAATACACCCTAATTTGTATGATCTTGTACATCCATGTGGCAAAGTCATAGTTAAGGGTTAGGAAAGCCATTTTAAACAATAAACCCTTGACAGCATGTTGTTGTCATTGTTAAGTGCTGCCAAGTTGTCGATGACTTATAGAGACACTATGAATGAAAGAACTGAACACTTGTATAACTTTCATCATTTCTACAATTTCATAGGGTTTCCAGAGGCAAGATATTTCAGAAGTGGGTGCCACTCCTGTTTCCAAGCTTGTTTTAATCAGGGAGCTCCACCAAACACTGTCCACCATGGGTAACCATAATCACATTTTACATATCAGTGTCACAGTGTTCAGCATCACAGCAACCACGAGTTACCTCTGTATAGCAAATGGACAGACCAGTGCTATACCACTTAGAAGAATGTTTGACCAAAAACAATTAAAACCAGGACTGAGGGTCACAGATCAAAATCACCCACTTTTGGCTTGGTACCATTGCTTTCTGTCCACTAAGCCAACAGAGCTCTCTCTATGCTGTTGTTAAGTGCCATCAAGTCATAGATGAACAACAACAACCTTGACAGCATATTATCTTTAAACTATTAAAGAACAAAGATGTAAAAGTGTTGTAATTATTGTTAGGAGTTATTGAGTCAACTATGATGCATAGTGACCTGCTATGTTCAACAAGTAAAAAATTTCCCAAATTCTGCCCCATTCTCACGCTCTCCCCTGGACCCATGTGTTGTAGTCATTGTGCCATCCATCTTCTTGAGAATTATCTTCTGCTTCACTGACACTCTACTTTTCCAAGCATGATATCTTTTTCCAAGGATTGACTCCTCTTGCATGCCCAAAATGATTGAAAAAGACTTATAAATAAGTGAAAATTAAAGTGATTGTATATTGTGAGAAAGAGGAGGAGAGATGAAGAAAATACTGGAGGTGAGCAGGAGATAAACTTTGATGTTTATATGTTTGGAGAAGTCCTCTCTCAATAGATGGTGTTCAAGTAGATTAATGAGAAGAAATCACCCTCTCAACACCTAGAAAGAGCAGTTCTCAGTGACAGAATGTCCCTGCTCAATCTTCCCAGCCCCATTTTAGTAAAGTCTAAGAACTAAAAAAGGCCCCAAGCCAATCTGCCTTATAAAATGCAGGTGCAGAACTGAGACTGTTGATCAAATTCCACAGAATCCCCAATGAGTAGGGTAGCCTGTTCCACTTGGGAAAGTAAACTTCTAATATGTAGAATGTATTTAATCAATTAAAGCCATCATCTTCTACTTACTGGCTTTAGGCTTCGAAGAGCATTTCTTATTTTGCGTCTCTCTCAGTCTTTCCTCTATGTCATCTTGCAATTGCTTGCTGTTTTTAAAAGACTATTATTTGGGTGTTTTTCTGTCATTGACTAGCTCTTAATGTTCAGGTTATGTTGCCAGTTGCTGGCTTTGTAAAAGGATGAAGGATTACAGGATGTTGGTGAGGTAGCTTAAGGAAGGAGTGAGAGACAGCAGCAATCAATTCTCAGTTATATATAACTGTTGGCCCCACACAGACTGCAGCCTAGCCCTGCTGGGCCTCCTACAGCCATGCCCCCTATCCTGAGGTAGCTTAGCAAAAGCTGGGGCCTGAAAAGTGGGGTGGGGTGGTACTGAGTGTTGGGGTCCCTCATCTCAGCTCCACTTGTCAGGGCAAAATTCTCTCCCTTGGCACCTCCCTTCTGTCCTGGAATATGCCCTGATTTCCTCTAGTCAGCTTGGAGAGGAGCAAAGGGGAGAATTTGGGCTGCAAAGGTTAAGGAGCCACTTACCTTTTAAAGACGGTTTTCCCACCTATCAAATGAGTATCCTTACTCATGCTCTTATGGGATTATGGAGATTAAATGTTGTTGTTGTTGTTGTTGTGCACTTTGAAGTCCCAGTTCCAATTCATCAACACTTTAGGATAGAATACAAGGTTCTGTAGGGTCCTTATGGGAGCAGATTGCCAAATCTTTGCTTCTGTGGAGAGGCTGATGAGCTCCAGCCACTGGCCTTTCAGTTAGTTGCCCAGTGATTTAACCATTGAACCATCAAGTGAATGTATAGATTATGTACGTAGTACATACACACACATATGTGTGTGTGTGTGTGTTGCTGTTGTGTGCAACCTATCCTGATCTTCCAGTAGATTTTTGGAGGCAGAAAATTGCACAGAAGGAGATTACTCATCCTTCTCCTATGCAGCTTCTGATTCAAACCTTGGGTCTATGGGATCACAGTGCAATTTCTTATCACTAAGCCATCAGAGGGTGGAGCTGGGAAGCAAGTGGGTAATGGCACTGGGCTAAGGGTGGGGTCAAAACTTTAACTAACGCTTACCCCCACAATAAGGGATTTATCTTTAACTGCCCCACAAATTGCTGTCTGTCAGATACTCCTCTAAATCTGAACATTCAGATTAAGACAGACTAGGAAGAAGGATTGGCCACCCACTTCTGAAATAGCAGGC
>NW_006399778.1:22265711-22268076 GCF_000299155.1 Elephantulus edwardii | reverse complement strand
ATATACACACAGACATACATATATATACACACATACATATATACACACATACATATATATACACACATACATATATACACACATATATATGTGCTTGTGTGTGTGTATAGATAGATAGAGATATATATATAGAGAGAGATAGAAATAGAGATAGATAGGTTTTTTCAGATAGAGAAAGAATGCTCCTTGGTGGCATAGCAGGTTATTTGTTCAACAGCTAACTAAAATGTGGGCAGTTTGAATCCTCTAGCACCTCTGAGGAAGAAAAATTAGGCAGTCAACTCCGATAAAGGTTTACAGCCTTGGAAATCCCATTAAAGAGGAACCTTGAGTCACGATCAACATGATTACACCACTTGAGATAGATAGATAGATAGATAGATAGATAGATAGATAGATAGATAGATAGATGATAATAAATAGATATATCTCAAAAAACAAACCTGTTACTATCAAGCTGATTTTGGCTCATGATGGTTCTATATGTTATAGAATAGAACTGAGCTCCATATGGCCATGGAGTTTTCCTGGCCAGATTACAAGGCTTTCTTTGACAATGTAGGGTAAGTTTGAACTTCCAACTTTTAAGTTTGTTGTTGTTGTTGTTAACCCCTGCTCTATCCTAAGCCAATCTCACTGTCTCTGACACCTGAACCAGTCACTGCATCATTCCATCTCATCCAAGGTGAGATGTGCCTTCCTGTACCTTTCCTGTGCCTTTCCTCCATCTTTCCAAGTATGACGTCCTTTTTCAAGAATGAGTCTCTATGGGAAACATACTCAAAACATGTGAGATGGAGCTTCAAAATACTTGTCTCCAAGGAGCACTTGTTTTCACCCTCTCCAGGACAGACCTGCTTGTCCTCTTTGGTGGTTTATGATGTGTTCAGTATTCTTCTCTAGGAGGTCTCAAAGGCATTGATCACAGACAACTTGTGCCACCAGGGAACCTTTACATATACTCATGATCATGTATCTATACATATATTAATATATATATAATTTTCATAGATGTGTTGTAATTGTTATATCATAAATAGATGATATAGATAGACATATAGATATAGATTATACATATCAAAAGATGAATTAGATTAGGTAAATCTGCTATCAGGGACCTTTTCAGAGTACTGAGAAGCAATGACGTCAGTCTAGAGAATAAGATGCATCTGATCCAAGCCATGGTCTTCACAATTATTTGCTGTGCATCAGAAACCTGGACAATGACGACAGATGACAGAAGAAGAATTGATGCCTTTGAGTTGTTTGAGGTGATGGAGAAGAGTCTTGAACATATCATGGACCACCAGGAAAACAAATAGGTCTGTCTTGGAGAGGATGAAACCAGTTT
Source organism: Elephantulus edwardii (assembly GCF_000299155.1). Taxonomy (NCBI): domain Eukaryota; kingdom Metazoa; phylum Chordata; class Mammalia; order Macroscelidea; family Macroscelididae; genus Elephantulus; species Elephantulus edwardii. The sequence goes on along the minus strand of NW_006399778.1, from coordinate 22,266,725 downwards.
CTCCTTGAAAGCTAGGATTTTGAAGCTCTGTCTCACATACTTTGGGCATGTGGCCAGAAGGAACTGATCCTTGGAGAAGGACATCATGTTTGGAAGGATGGAGGGACAACACAGGAGAGGAAGACCCCAAATGAAATGGATTGATACAGTAACTAGGGCAATGGGGGCAAGTGTACCAGAGTCAGTGAAATTAGCTCAAGACAGGGCAGGCTTCAGAGCTTTTGTACGATCACTGTGAGTCACAGGTGACTCAATGGCACAAAACAACAACTTTTAAAAAAAAAGTCATTAGTCGTTAGTCACTGGTTCATAATATATGGGAATATCTATTTATCATGATAAATAGCTGTCCGAACTAGAGAATTTTATATCTAGTATCTAAATTGATAGGGAGCCCTGGTGCCATAGTCAACAGGGAGTTGAGCTGCTAACACAAAGGTGGTACCTCTCTGGTGATTCAAATCCACCGGTGGCTTCTTGGGAGAAAGATAGTCATTAAAAACCATAGTATTAATAATGATGATACTGAGGATCTTAACATACCATGTAAAATGAGTACAGAGGCATAAAGCAAGATATTAGCTATATGGACCTATGATACAAATGCATAAAGTAGATACAGAGACCGAAGCACAGAGAAATATTAAAACTGGACATGATAATTTTTCCTTTAAAAATATGATATTTTATAATAAACAAGCATTTGTATATTCATAATAGTTATTGAAGATTTGGGGGTGGGGGAAATAAATGTGCACCAGTGCCAGATTCAAGTTTCTAAGTGCCAAGAATAAAGCTGTCTTAGTTATCTAGTGCTATTATTACAGAAGTACCACAAGTGAGTAACTTTGTTGTTGTTGTTATGTGCCGTCGAGTCATTTGCGACTCATAGCGACCCTATGTACAACAGCCCTAAACTATGCTCTATCCTGTGCCAATCTCATTTCCCCTGACACACCCATCCCGAGTACCCCAGTCACTGAATCAATCCACCTCATAGAGGGTCTTCCCCTC
>NW_006399778.1:22260103-22260698 GCF_000299155.1 Elephantulus edwardii | reverse complement strand
CAGTTTGTTATGATCCACACAGTCAAACGCCTTTGCATAATCAATGAAACACAGATAGACATTCTTCTGGTATTCCCTGCTTTCAGCTAAGATCAGTCAAGATATTAAACAGTAGGGAGCTCTGGTGGCCTGGTGGCAAAAAAGCTACTCTGTGATCCCGAAGTCACACAGTTTGAATCCACCAGATGCTTTGCTGGAGAAGGAGAAGCAATCTCCTCCTTTGCCAGTTGGATTCAACTCGACTGTACACAAATTAAACAGTATTGTGTGTTCAGCAAATGTGATGCCAAGAACTTATTTAAAATGCTAAAGAACAAAGATGTCAGTGTATAGACTAAGGTATAGCTGACCTGAGTTATAGTATTTTCAATTGCTTCCTACACTTAGGAGAGTTGAGCAATGAATAAAGAAGACAGAAGAATTAATGTCTTAGAATGTTTGAGTGTTTTGTATTTTTTAAGGTTTCTTTTTAAATTTTTCTTTTAAAATTTTTATTATTTTTGTGCAGGTGGTATAGCACTGGTCTGTGCGTTGCTGTACAGAGGTAACTCGTGATTGCTGTGATGCTGAAGCCTGTGACAGTGATGTGCCAATC
>NW_006399778.1:22254630-22260003 GCF_000299155.1 Elephantulus edwardii | reverse complement strand
TTGCATAATCAATGAAACACAGATAGACATTCTTCTGGTATTCTCTGCTTTCAGCCAAGATCCATCTAACATCAGCTACAATGTCCCTAGTACCACGACCCACATGCAAGCAAGATTCTACTGAAGATTATGCAAAAATGACTGGAACAGTACATCAGCAGAGAACTGCCAGAAGTCCAGGCTGGGTTGAGAAGGGGTCGTGGTACTAGGGAGTAACTTTAGCAAGCAAATTTATTTTTTCACAATTTAGGAGGTGAGCAGCTCAAATCCAGCATGATCGCTCCAGAGAAAGCTTTCTTACTCTGTCAGCTCTGGGGAAAGTCTTCATGTGGATCGCCATCTCTCTTCCACTCTCTGTTCGCTTTTGCTTTTAATATCTTTCATATCCTCTAAAGAGATTGACTGAAGACACTCCACATGAGTTCTGCCTCATTGTTTAAACAAAGTTAACCCATTCCCACATGGGATTGTACACACACACTAGACCTGGGATTTGTTACACATTTTCTTTCTCCAGGACACAGGCCAATCCATAACAACTGTTCTGGTATGGACACCACACTAACAAGCTATGACAGAACATGGGATGAGCTTTAGGTCACAGAATATTCTGATCACATGGCAAAGACAGGTACCAGCATGGAGAAATAGCAAATTGTGTCACCCTAACCCTTACAATGTCACCTTCAGCTCAACCAGATACCCTTGAAGACTCTCCAGATAGACAGTACCTTAGATGCCCACATAACACTCCAGAGGGGCAGAAAACAGCTCACGCTGTTTCCATGTGTGCCAAAGTAAGCTCTCTAGAATGGCCTAGGGATTGGATTTCCACAGATGCTGAAGATGGTGAGTTGAGAGCAGTGATTCATATTCACGTGGCCTGGCAGTACTTGATCCTACACCCTAGGTGTTGGAAGGGGTTTAAGCCTCTCTCTAGAAGAACTTGGAGGAACTCAAGATTTAAGATGGTCCCATTGATACCACTCAAGTTCAGGTAACTAAAATGATTGGTGCTTGGGCACAAGGACAGTACAAGTCAGACTCCAAAATGAAACAATTAGTTATTGAAAAAGTCTGCAAGGGTGTCTCCAGACACCTGTGGAAAGACAAGTACAGTCAGTTCTAAGAATAATGGTGCTGGGTAGAATGCAGTGGCGACAGATTAATTGTGGAGACCATTTTACTCAAGCCCAAGGCTGTTTTTTGAATCTTTTAAAATTTCTTTTACATTGGTTTGCACACAAAGCTTGTATACACTGTGTTTCACACTATCCTTCATTCACATAGTGTTTCACATAATCATTCTCATTCATTATGTTTTATAAAATCAGTCTCCATTAAATCATAATCATTATCCAGTCTTTGCAGATTCTCGCTAGATCTTTCTCATTTCCTTTACCCCCGTACCTACTCACCCACCAAATTGCGTGACTGTATAATTTCCCCATGCCAGCCCTCACCCCTCTGTTCCCACTCCTGTTCCCCTTCAGTCCCATACACGTTTTACTAGTTATCTTGTTTTTACAATTATGGCCCTATGCCGTATTTATCCTTATAAGACTGAGTTAGTTCACTCAACATAATGTACTCCAATATCTCCCAGGTTATGTAGTAATTTTTGAAATCATTGCTCCTGAGTGCTCAGCAGTATTCCATTGTGTGAATGTACCACAATTTGGACATTTTAAGTCCAAGGCTGTTGACTATCTGATGACACGTTCAGGATCTCTTTCACTGTTGTCGAGTTGGAACCAACTCATAGCTGACCCTCCAGCAATTTTTCAAAGCTGGAAATCGCATGGGAGGAGATTGCCTTCCTCTTCCTGAGGAGACCGTGGTGGAGTTGAACCATCAGGTAGGTTTGGCCTTTGGACTAGCAACACAATTTCCTATCGACTATCCACCAGAATTCCTTCCATTCAGGATCCCACATGAAATCACTAACACTCCCTTTCCTCATCAGTCAAGCAGAGCTCACCATACCTTTCCTACAGGTCATGAGGATAAAGTATTTAGAAGAACTAGAGAGTAAAATCCAACCTCTTAGTCGAGAGTTTTATCACATGCATTGATGATTAAAACCTTTCAACTCAAACTGTTGAGTTGTTAGTTGCAAGATTGGAATGTAACACAACACCAATCCCTAGAGTGTGCCCGGTAATGTCTTTCATCTCACAAGAGGGAGGAAAGAGAGGGAGGCTGTGCTCAGTACCATCAAGAAAGAATTGCCAGGAGTGGAGTGAGGCTTTCCTCCAGAACCAGCAGAGAGAGGCCTTCCCTTAGAACTGACACACACAATTTGGACTCCTCAACTCCTAAACTGTAAGAGAATAAATTTCTGTTGGCTGGAAACAAAACAAAAACCTTTCAACACCAGCGTCCTTTGAGGGGTGTTGGGCTTCAGGTACAGTCGTGGCTACTGGGAGGCAACTCCTGGTCACAGGCTAGCTGCACTGTTTTCAGAATCTCAATATTGTGGAGTGGTACTGCAGTCATCTTCAACACTCAAAAGCTGAGGCACAGCAGATCTTCCCTCTGCTGGGCTTCTTGCATGAGGACAGCAAACAGTTCATCTGGGAGGCTTCCTTGAGACATATGTCTATAAACTTGGCCTTGGCTGCTCTGGAGTCATGGGCTGCTTCTCCTCCATCTTTGAATCATTCATATTACCCATCTTAGTCTTGAGCTGGGCAGTCTCTGGCTCCTCTAATGAGCATACAGAGGTGCAGATCTGGACTCCAGACCACATGTTCTAGGAGTTGGTATGAGTATTCTTTCACAAAGCCAGTACTTTCTGTGGTGTCCACTTCCATAATAGCTTGCCTTCGGAAACCCTATGAACCTGGAGAGAGGATGAAAGGCACCCAAGCGTCAAGGACTCTCCTTCATAGGGTCGCTATGAGTCGCCTGTGACTCTACGGCACTTAACAACAACAATAACACCTTTGTGTAAAATTGGTGATTGGGTGAGATTAAGATAAACTCAGGATAAGATAATGAGTATTAGAACCTGAGCAAGAATCAGAAGTCCAATCTGTGCTTTCTGCCTCATCCAAGACTCAGCAGCTCCATCCCTCTCCTCTCTAAATGTTATTTTCCTCTATTTATTCTTTCCCCTGGGATCCTGCCTGGTCCCTTCCTCTAGTACTTTTCAATGTCACTAGGAGGTGGTGGATACGCATTCCTTCAATTAGTCCTGCATCTTCATAAGCCCGTAACTTCTAGACTCTTCTTTTTGGAGTGAACCCAGCACTGGACCCACATCCTCCCTGAGTATCCTTACTGACCCCATCAATGAATTTCCCAGTTCTCCTTTCACCCCAGCTCTCCCTCCCTAACTCCAATTGTTTCTTGCATTGCTAGGCTGCTGGTGATATCTTCAGGATAAGGAGGGCAGTTATCTTCAGGATAACCAGTGCAGCCTTAAGATGCCCAGATGAGGCTGCTGAGCCTTCATCAGGGTCCCCAGGGGGAGGAAGGTCAAGGACTAGGCCTACACCAATGCTTTTAATGTGTGACTTTTTTCTAGTGACAAACACCATGAACAGAGGGCAGAGACTCCAGCGCAGCCATGGTCAAGGCCTGGTCCTGCTGCACGTTCTTCTCTGTGAGGTCTAAGAGCCTGGATGGGCCCCAGCTGTTTATGCTGATGGATCTCCTCCAAAAGGAATTCTGCAGAAACATTCAGGGGAATGAGGCCTCTTTTTCAGGCCAAGTATGTGCAGCCCTATCTTCCCCACACTCTGAGCAGGAATAACCGAGGGTGAAAGAACTGGTGTGGCCCTGATGGGATTCCTCAATGCCCAATTCCACTCATACATGCACTAGTAAAGTCTCATCAAATGAAGGGGCAGGACAGGATTGCCCCCTTCGATTCTACTCACTGCTCCAGTTCGTCCTGGACACATCAGGGAGAGGACACAGAAAGCTGACTACTGCCACTTTGGGAGACTTTACTGAAATTCCCAAAGCTCTCCAACAACAGTAATAGAAGCATAGTGGGGCCCAACACAGTCTGTGTCCTCAGTTCTAATAAAAAAAACACCCAGCTGTGAAAGATTAAAGGGACTTCCTTAAAATGAGTACATCTAAAAATTTTAAACCAGATTTGCAAAAGTAACTGAACAATATCACAAAGAGTTTGGAAGTTAGAATAAAAACTTTGTAACTCTGAGATATACATTTCAGTATGCAACTTTATTTCATCTCTAAGTAATCTAGTTTGCATGGAGGTAAATCACAATGTTGGGGTAGAGTTCAGGACAAAGAAGAAGTGCACATTCAGAACATAGATTCCACTCTAAAATAGTTTACGGACTATTCTTTAAACCTTTGACTAAAAAGGAAACCAACCTAATAAAACCCAAATCCATATAAATTCTATTAGCCAGTAGCCTTGATAGCACATGCTTTAGTGATAATCAGAAGATCAGGGTTCTAAGCCGCTCAAGCCTGCTTGGAAGAAAAGACCTGATGATTGGCTTTAAGAAGATTACAGCCTAGCTATGAAAATTCTCAATTACTATTCACAATCCACCAGCTGCTCCTCAGGAAAAGGACAGGCAATCCTCTCCTATGCCATCTACTGTCTCTGAAAGCTCGCTGGAGGGTCAGTTATGGATCAGGTCTTGACTTAATGATACACAATCACCACAACACATTATGTCAGACGCAGATGGCCTGTCCTGCTTCCTAGCATGTCTTAGTCTGGAAGCTCCACTCAAACCAATCTATTATAAATGTCACTGATGGTATTTTAGATACTGATGGCATAATTTCTAGCATGACAGTAACTTACAAGCTACCAATATATGACAATCTGATAGACAAGCAATGTAGAGAATACCTGAAAGACATAGATCTGTGTTTTATTGACTATGCAAAGGCCTTCAAATATGTAGATTATAATAAAGTATTAGATAACATTAAGAATTGGAATTTCAGAACACTTGATTGTCTGAAACTAGACCAAGAAGCAGTAGTTCAAATAGAACAAGCTATACTTAACAGTTGAAAATCAGGAAAGATATGGGTTGTGTTGTATCATTCCTACTCAATCTGTATGTTGAGCAAATAATCTGGGAAGCTGAAGAATGTGGTGTTGATATTGGAGGAAGACTCACCAACAGCCTGTGTTATGCAAATAGAACCACCTTGCTTTCAGAAAAAGACTTGAAGCACTTACAGAAAAAGCTCAAGACTATAGACTTAAAAAATGGATTAACCTTCAACATAAAACAAAAATTCTCACAACTGGATCAGGAAACATCATGAAAAATTTTAAAAAAACCAAGAACACAAAACCACTGAAGTGTCAAGGGTTTCATTTTACATGGGTCCACAATCAACACTCACAGAAGCACTTCTTGT
>NW_006399778.1:22242000-22252410 GCF_000299155.1 Elephantulus edwardii | reverse complement strand
GCTATGAGTCGCAAGCGACTCGACGGCACATAACAACAACAACAACGTGTACCATCAAGTTGGATCTGACTGATACAGAAGGAGATTGCCCCTCCTTCTCCAGCAGAGCATCTGGTGGATTTGAACCACATACATCTGGGATTGCAGTTTAGCTTCCTGCTGCTAGGCCACCAGAGCTCCCTTGTTTGAGTGTTTTCTTGGCTAAAATTATTGAATGTGCCATGGGTGACAAAAAACCCCAAAACACCCCAAATCCAAAAACCATACAAACAAACCAATCCTGGAAGAAGTGCAACCGAAGTGCTCCTTAGAAGCAAGGATGGTAAGTAGGACTGCGCCTCACATTCTTTGTGCATGGAGCTGCTAGTGTCTGGAGAAGGACACCATGCATGGAAAAGTGGAGGGTCGCTGAAGGAAAAGGTCCTCAAGGAGATGGATTTACGCAGTGACCGGAGCAATGGGCTCGAGCATGGTGGGGATTGTGAGATGGGGCAGGAGAGGATAAAGCGCCCATCTGAGTTAGACGCACTGGCTCACGCATAGCAGAGAGGGTGATGACGGCACAGGATCAGCCAGGAGATTATTGTACAACAGTTTGAGATGAGTTAGAATCGACTTGAAAGTACTAATAACAATGGGGTAATTCTCCTCTATGCTTGGAGTGGCAATGGGTAAGAATTGACTTGAAAACACTTTGAAACAACATGATTTCTGAGCATGGAATAGAACTTTAACTAATAAGATAGTTACCCTCTTTTTTAAAAAAATTAACTATTTTTGTGTGTGTACTGTGAAAATGGATCTGACTGGTACAGGAGGAGATTGTCCCTCCTTCTCTAGTAGAGCATCTGATGGATTCAAACCGCACACCTCTGGGATTACAATGCAGCTTCTTACCACTAGGCCACCAGAGCTCCCTGATAGTTACTCTTTTAATGAAAAACTTGTTTGGTTAAGAAATAAGCATTTTAAATAGCTATCAAATCCACCAGTCATTCCGAGGGAGAAAGATGGGAAAACTCTTCCCATGTAATTTACAACCTCTGAGAAACCCCTGGAGGATCAGCTGTGAGTCAGTTCCAACTCAATGGCAATGAGTTTTGAGTTTATAAAATGCCATAAATGAACATGTATGTGATTAAGGCAAAAGAGCATGTTGAAACAAAAGCAAGTAGCTCGTTCACTTGTAAAAAGAAAGGGCAATTCTGAGCAATTGCAGTTTACCAAAACCCAGACAAAAAGGAATTGCTGCTGTTAATTGACTTCAGACTGCTAGTGACCCTGTAGGACAGAATGTTGTTGTTGCTGTTGCTATTGTGTACCACTGTGTTGGGATCAACTCATAGCTGGCCCTTCAGCAGGTTTTCAGAGGCTTTAAATCACATCGGAGGAAACTGCCCATTTTTCTCCTTAGGAGCAGCTGGTGGATTCAAACTGTGTGCCTTTGGGTTGGCAGTGAAACTTCTTACCACTAAGTCAGCAGAGTTTCTTATAGGATGGAATAGAATGGCCTCAAAGGGTTTCCAAGGCTGAAATCCACCTTATAGGGTTCCCAAAGCTGAAATTCATCTCACCTCATTCTGCTATGAAATGGCTGGTGGTTCTGTCAACATTTTGGTTAGCCTCCAAATGCTTAACTATTGCTCTACCAGGCTCCTTTCCTTGACTAGAAGGCTAGGTAGAATGTTAATGTCCTTACCTCCGTTCCTGGTTTAAAAGATCTGTGGTTGGCAGGGTACTTTAGAGGCCTAGAGGTTAAGGGGTTGTGCTGCCACCCAAAGGCAAGTGGTTGGAATCCACCAGCTGTTCCTCAGAAGAAAGATGGGAAATCTCCTCTCATGTGATTTTCAACCTCTGAAAACGCACTGGAGCGACCTCTGAGTCAGTTCCTGCTGGACTTTCAGGGCAATGAGAGTGAGAGTGAGTACGTGTGCGTGTGTGTGTATCTCTTCAGCTCTCAAGGATAATTCCAGGATTCCAGTTCTTCAGATTCTGAGTCCTTCTTTAAAACAAACAAACAAACTCATTGCCATGGAGTTGCAACTGACTCATAGCTGACCCTCCGGTGCATGTTTGAAGGCTGTAAATCACACAAAAGGAAATTGCCCATGTTTCTCCCAAGGAGCCGTTGGTAGACTAGAACCACCAGAGAGGTGTGACACCTTTGAGTTAGTAGTGCAACTCCCTACAGGCTGGGCCACCAGAGCTTCTCAGCTCCTCAGAAACCTTTCTAGTCTTTTCTGGCCACACTTATTCCCTTTTCTACACCAAGTTTCCACTCAAAGATCAAAATTTCATTACATTTCTGAATCATCAGCCCACTAATCCTGATTGCATCTTTGGCTTTCTGCAGACTGAATTGGCTGGATCAGGGGCTCGGGTATTTATCAATTCAGTCCATAAATGTTTACTGAGTCCTTACTAACATGTGACCTTGAAGAGTCACCTATCTGAGACAGGAAGTGGTTTAATCTGTTCCTAACGTTAGCCAGAAAAAAACCCAAAACCTAGAAATACAGTTATTAGGAGACCTGGGGGTCACATCAACATTATCCCAATGTTCTAGAGTTAAACAGCTTCAAGGACTCAGTGGTGCTGTTGAAAAGAAATAAAGAGAAAAGACCTCCATATATCAAACCATTCACTCAATGCCATTGAGTTAGAATCATGTCAAAACTTGCCCTCTATTTTGTAACGGAGCAAGTCCCCAGAAAAGACCACCGAGCCAATTAGCCAAATTAAAGTTTGTTTTGAGTTTGAACCCGGGCTCCCGCGTGCTGACACAGCAGCATCCACCCGAGAGCGCTGAGCTGGCGCAAGCTTCTACCTTTTATACCTTTGTTACTTCTTCGTCTAACTATACATTCTATGATTGGCTATCTATAGCAGTTGGAGTACTAGTTTGCTTTTAATTGGTTAGCTATAGCTCAGGGAAGCAGTTTGAAAACTTGTCTAAATCAGATTGGTTACTTCAAATATAGGGAAGTTTGTTACCCTTATGCCCTTATAAGGAAGTAGAAGCCTATTTCAGCAGAAGGACGCAAGATATGGCAGTTGACTAACAGGGTATGGTTTACTGCAGGTGGGGGTTGTTTGCTAGAAACTACTCAAGCTGGTTAGGTGGGGGTAGCTGTACTTTTCCAGTAACTGAGTTCCTGAGGCTTTGGCTCTTACATATTTTGTTTCCAAGGCTGTAAAACACCCCAGAGAAGATTGCCCATCTTTCTCCTGAAGACCTAATGATGGATTCAAACCACCAGAGACGTGGTCTTGAGGTTAGCAGCACAACTGCTACCATGGCTCCCTGTGTATCAAATGCTGCTGCTGTAGGTGCCATAGAATTGAGATGACTCAGAGCAACTCAATGAACCTCGCCCTAACTTGTCCCATCCTCTGATCTGTGATATGCTCAAGCCTATTGTTTTAGTCACCATGTCAATCCACCTCTCGAGGGTCTTCCTTTCCTTTAATCCTCCACCTTTCCCAGCAGGATAGCCTTTCTAAGCAAAGTTCCCTCCTATGTGCCCCAGGGTATGTGGGACAAAGTTACACCAACTTTACCTTCAAGGAGAACTCTACTTGCACTTTTCCTAAGACAGACCTGTTTTGTTCTATTGGAAGTCCATGAGATATTCTTCACCTGCTGTCCTGATTCATTGTCCAACTTTAAGATGCATAGAAAGCAATTGAAAAGCCCAGAGCTTGGATCAAGTGCACCTTAGACTTTAAACTGACTTTGTTGCTCTTCCACAGTCTGGAGAGATCCTTAAAAGCAGATTTTCCCAACAACATGTCTTTTGATTTCTTGACTGCTGCTACCAAGGGTGGATCCAAGTTAAAATGAAGTCGTTGGCAGTTTCAATCTTTTCTCCCTCTGCCATGATGCTGCCTGTTGGTCCAGTGGTGAGGATTTTTGTTTCCTTGATGTTTAAATGTAATTCCTATTGAAGATTGTAGTCTTTGATCTTTTGCAGCAAGTGCTTCAAGTCCTCTTCACTTCTGCATGCAAGCTTGTGTCACCTTGGCATAGAAAATAGCACATCTCTGCAGGGAGGAGAGGGACAATGGAGAGGGTAGTTGGCCTTCTAGACTTGAGGGTTAAAGCATTCTAAAGGAGATCAGTCAAAATTACAATTAGAAATTGGTCTGGAGAAGTTAGGGAGGGGGCTGGCCTAGAAGGGTCTGCATGATGGTAATGGGATTCTGTAATGATCCAATGTTAAAAAAAAACAAAACAAAAAACAACAACCCAATATTTTCTGGGGGAAGTTGAAAGATTTTTGGCTTAGTTTGGAAATGAACCAAGAGTGGCTAAAAACAAAATAATGTAAAACCTTTACAGAGGATCTCTGTGAGAACTAATGAGACAGCAGCCATACAACAACAACCCGTACAGAAGGAGACTATCACATCTTTCTCCTGCAGGAGTAGCTGATGGGTTCCCACCTCCCACCTCTGGGTACTTAACCTCTGTGCCACCAGGATTCCTCCCCTTAGCTGCAGGCATTGTCCTTACTTGATAGTGGTGCAGTAGATGTTCAGTACGGTTTTACACAACTTGGTGAGTTGTTATTGTTGTTGTTTGGTTTTTTTAGAGTGCCTTAAATAAATAGAAATTTGATCATTCTTGTTGTTACGTGTCATCAAGTCAGAATCGACTCATAGCTGACCCTCCACTGGGTTTTCACAGGCTGTAAATAGCATAGGACCCTTCACTGGGTTTTCAGAGGCTGTAAATAGCACAGGAGGAGATTGTCCACCTTCCTCACACAGAGTAGTTAGTGGATTCAAACCACTTGCCTTTGTGTTAGCTGCACAACTCCTTACCCACTAGACCACCAGAGATACTCATGTCTAGGTAAGACTGTGTAAGTGTGAGGTGTTTGTGGCCCCACCAAGGGTATTGGCTAGCTTGATAATGCTTTAAATAAAAATAGCACCTTTTGAATGGGGACATGCACCTAAGGTGGGCAGTTTACTAAGGAAAGGATTGGGCAATTTTATCATTCCACCAGATTTAAATTGAACAGATTCAGAGGCAGAAAAGAAAGAGGAGATAGAGGGTGTAGCTTGTCCATCTGGGCAAAAATTCCTATGCCATTTGGAGACTCAGGCCAGACTATACTAGCAGCAGCAGCAGCAGCAGCAGAGATGATAAAGAACCAGAGGCCAACATGAGACAGAATTGAACTAGCTCCTGAGGATTTTAATTCACTCAGGTTTCCTAGGGGTGAGGGTGGAGGTGTATTGAATAATTGGCAAAACAGTTTAGCAAGCTAGCCCAGAGCTGTGAGGCTAGGCCCAGCGAAGCTCAAGGTTAGGGGGAGGATTCCGTGTTAGTGCACCTGAGAAGCTGTTCTGACTGCAGAACTGTATCCTGAGCGCTTCCAACCTTAACTGTAGCTTGTTACTTCCCTAATAGCTCCCATTATTGTGAGTTCAGTCTGTGAGCTCTGGGGGGCCCTTGCAACAGATTCACGAACTTGGAACATGTCTGACCTCTTAGGAATTGGTTTTGCGTGGTTGATGAAGATTCCGCTCCCTGTGGGATTAGTAGAAGTCAGGTACCACAGCCCCCATACCAGGTGCACTGTTTTCACACAGATTCAAGGATCACCAGACCTGTGGCTTGCAAAGTGAGTCTGCTCAGACCTCAGGGGCAGGTAAGGTGGTGACTCAAGCTTTGCAGGCTCAGGGTCCCTCTTTAGTGAGCCCAGATAGTCAAAGTTGCTGTTAGCTGCTATAGAGTCAAGTACAAGTCACAGGCATGCTGTGAACAACAGACCCGAATCCTATCCTACTCTGTGCCATCTTTAACATGTCTGATACATTTGAGCTGTTGCTGCAGTAGCCCCATCAGTCCATCTCAGTAGAGGTCTTCCTCTCTTTTGCTGACCCTCCACCCCTCCAAGCATGAGGTCCCTTCCCAAGGCTTAGCTTCTCTTCCCTTCCCCACCCACCCCATGGAATAGCATCTCTCAGCAACACGTCATAAGTATGAGAGGACATACATTGCCAACCTTGCCACCAAGAAGCACACTTGCTGCACTTTTACCAAGACATAGGTGTCCTTTCTTTTGGCCGTTGGAGTAAATTTTAAGTTGCAAAGATGAGAATGACCTCTCTCCCTCCTCTCCTCTTCCCTTCTCTCTGCCCTCACACTTGTTTCCCCAACAAGCAATCGGTTCCTTTAAAAGATACAGGATTAGCAAGAGAATAAGCTCTTTGAAGGAACCGATCAAAGCCACAGACTGACCTCCATGGCTCAGAATCCCAGAGAGAGCAAATCGTGGGGAAATGGAGCAACCAGAGCAGAGGATGCATCTCCTCTCTCTACAGAGGCAGGTGGTAAACAAGGACAGCTGAAGAGCGGCTCCTGCTCCCTGTCTGTAGAGGTTTTAAGCAAAAACACGCCCAGCTCTTTTTTGCAGGAAAAGCCAGTCCAAGTAATTAACTGAAGTAATTAGGGGTCAGATGGTCACAAATGGAAATCACTCCGTGCCCAGGCGCTGATGCCAAGGAGAGGAGAACAGGAGGGGGAGGGTGGCTCAGAGAGGTGAGGAAGCAACTGCCAGCGTCTGACTGGACCTCACAATCTGCAGGAAGGGCCTTTTTCTACCTGGTTTTTCAGAAGACAGGTAAGATAAGAGGCTGGGTGTTCACAGGAGCTGTCAGCAGACTACAATGGGGCAGAGGAAAGGCTTCAGAGATATGACAGAGATGGACAGCTGCAAAGGGGGGAAACACCACAAGCTGTGCCCTCTGCAAGGGGAAGTGGAATTTTCCTTTTTAACATTTTCAGTGTCGGGTTCACAATCCTTCTCCAGCCCTATATTCACACATTCTGGGTGAATTCCAAGTGTTTCGAAAAGCTAAAATTTTTGTCATGCAACCATCCATCCATCCCCCATAAACTCATCCATCTCTCCATTCATCTACTCACACCTGCATTATCCATCCACCCACTCATCTATCCACTTCAAAAATATTTACTGGGCCCCTGGAAAAAGCAAGGTAGCTCTAGGCTCTGAGATGCAGGATTAACAAGGCTAATAATGATCCTAGTCTTTCTGTGTGCTGTAGAGAAAAGGGTAAACAGACAATACAAAAGCAAATGAAGCCCAAGAAACTCCCATGATAAAAATTGCTGTGAAGAGAAGAGAATGGGGTGATGATGCCTTCCAGGATAACAGAGACAAGTGCTTTGCTGTTGGCACAAGAGCCAATGAGATACGAAATTGGGATGATATTAACAAGCTGATCCTAAGGCTAGCTCAGGGACTAGTAAGGCCCATAGAGAAACACATTGTCGCCACTTCTGTAAGAATCAGAATGTGGCTTTATGGAAAAGTAAGGGGTTCAGTGAAGGTCACATCACCTTCGGGAATTGACAGGTTGGGATTGAAGAGTGAGTAGGACAGGAACAGTTTTGGGAAAGGCCCTCCCCAAGGAAATGTAGCACGGCTGGTGAGGGTCCCACTGAGCAGGGAAGCTCAGTTGCCCGTAGAAAGGTTAAAGGTTCAAGTCTACCCAGAAGTACTTGGGAAGGGAAAATTCTGGTTGGTCCACTTCTGAAAGATCAGCAGCTGAAAATCCTTTGCAGCTCAGCTCTGACACATTATGAGTAGGCGTAGATTTAGCGGATGAAAGAACGACTTTATGTCTGTGTGCTGGGGAACAGCACAAAGCTGCTTTGATTGGGCTGAAATACTGTGTTCAGGCAGATGGAATCCACCAGAGCAACACAACTTGGGAACTCATGTGTCTGTATTTTTATTCCTCAGTGAAGGGACTCTGTGGACATGGAGGTGACAAGAGCAGCTTCTGACATCGATGTAGATTTGTGAGGACAGAAAGTAGCTGGGTCAGGCAGGCCAAAAGCAGCAGACCAAGATTGTTGTTATTATCAGGTGGCACTGAGTTGATCCCAACTCATAGCAACCCCACCGACATAAAGACGAAACACCGCCTGGCCTGAGCCATCCCCACAATTGTGGGGTACATTGTTGTGGCCACCATCAATCCATCTCGCTGAAGGTGCTCTTATTATTTTTTTTTCTCTGACCCTCTATTTTACCCAGAATGACGGTCTTCTCCAAAATCTAGTCTTCTCATGACATGTCCCAAGTACATGAGATAGAAGTCCCACTGTGCTTCTAAGGAGCACCCTGGCTCCACTTCTTCCAAGACAGATTTGTTTGTTCCTTTGACAATCCCTGGCACTTGCATTATTCTTCACCAACACTGTAACTCAGCTGAATCCATTCTTCTTCAGACTTCCTTTATCATTGCCCGTCTTCCAAATACGTACTGAAGCTACAGAAAAATACCATGGCTTGGATTATTGTCATTAGGTGCTGTCCAGTTGAATATGACTCATAGCAACCCTATGAACAAATCTGAACGCTGTCCTATTTCCTGCCACCCTCATAATCTCTGCCATGTTTGTGCCCATTGCTGGAGTCACTGGGTTAATCCATTTGGTTAAGGTTTTCCTTTCTTTTGCTGACCCTCCACTTTTCCAAGGAATAGATCCTCCTAACAATACGTCCAGTGTATGTGAGACAGAGCATCACCACCTTTCTCTCTAAGGAGCACTTAGGCTGAAGTTTCTCCAAGACATATCTGTCTGTTCTGTTGGCAGTCCATAGGATAGTCAGTGCTCTTCTCCAAACACCACAACTCAGAAAGGCATCAATTCTTCTGCCATCTTTTTTCACTATCTCCCTCTTTTAGTCTTTAAATTAACACCACTGCTCCTTCATACTTTGAAGAGGTCTTTGACAGCAAACTTTTCCAATACAATACATCTTTTTACTTTTTGATTGCTGATACCAAGGGTGTTGATTACAGATCCAAGTAAGATAAAATAGTTGACATTCAATTCAATCTTTTCTCCATCTATCATGATGTTGCCTATCAGCCAGTGGTTAGATGCAACTCAGTCCTTAAGATGACATCTTTGTTCTTGAACTTTAAAGAAGGCTTTTGCAATAGATTTTCCTAATGCAGCACATCATTTGGTTTCCTGACTGCATGAACATTGCTAATTCAAGTTAAATGAAATCTTTGGCAACTTCAATGCTTTTTTCACTTATTATGAGGTTATTAATAGTCCAGCTGTGAGGATTTCTTTATGAGTTGAGGGAGGGGACCTCTGGTGGTATAAACTGTAGGGTGTTCCACTGCTAACCAAAAAGACTGCATTTCCAGTGGTTCAAATCCACCAGCTGCTCCTCAGGAGAGAGATGAGCTGTCTCCACCTGCCAGGATTTGTAGCCTTAGGAATTCCATGGAGGTTGCTGGGGTTAGAACTGGCTTGATGGTAGTTTGAGGTTTTAAGTTTATATTGAGAGATCCAATGACCAGTCATTTAATGAGGAGTAGGAGGAAAAAGCAGTGCCTCAGGGGTGCAGACTCTACTAACTGAAAAGCTGGAGATTCAAGTCCACTCAAAAGCACCTTAGACAAAAGGCCTGTTTACCCACTTACCAAAGACTTAGCCACTGTGCTCGCTTCAGCAGCATATATACTAAAATTGGAACGATACAGAGAAGATTAGCATGGCCCCTGCGCAAGGATGACACGCAAATTCATGAAGCGTTCCATATTTTTGACCTTGAAATTAACGAGTGTGTAACTAAGGCTAACTCCTTTCACCTACAAATTTTGTCTTCGGATACAAAAGTAAGAGTGGATAGTCCTTCCGGAGGGACTGTTTAAAAACAAAAAAACAAAATAAAAACTCCCTCATTGGTACACAATCCACCCCCCCGCACCTCCCCAAACCCCACCCCATACCCCCAAATATATTCTTTTGCTTTTAAAGTAGAGGAGCAAAGGGGGGGGAGGGGTTTGTGCGGGGAGAGGGGTGCAACAATGAATGAATGGAATTCCAAAATCTCTGTAGATGTTCATTGAAATGAAAAATAAACAAACTAAATTAATAAAAAAACAAAAACAAACAAACAAACAAACAAAAACTCAGCCACTGAAAACCTGGTGGAGTAGTTCTTCCCTGACACATATGGGATAGCTGTGAAACGGAGGTGACTTGATAGCAAATGGTGTTTGGTTTAGTTTTTGGTAAGTTTTTGTTTGGTTTTTTCCAAGCCTGGAGAGCATTATTTTGAGTGAACTAACTCTGTCTCACAAGGATAAATATTGCATAAAACCATTATTGTAAAGTTAGAAGTATTACTAATAAGACGTAGAAGAAAATCCAAAGGGCATTATTCACCATCGCAAGAACATGGAAACAGCCCAGATGTCCAACCACAAATGAATGGATTGAGAAGATGTGGTACATTCATACAATGGAATACTATGTAGCACACAGGGACAATAATTTTGTAAATTACTACCTAACTTAGCATGGAATGACAAAACAAAATACTACAATGAAACGTG
>NW_006399778.1:22238626-22240235 GCF_000299155.1 Elephantulus edwardii | reverse complement strand
ATCCAATGTGGGGGTGGGGAGGGTGGAAATAGAGGGCTGAGAAGGGGGCATAGAGTGTTAATCATAGGGTTGCACAATTCGATGGGTGAGTGGGATGAAGGAAATGGGAAGGATCTTTTGTGAAAAACAATGTATTCAAACTTTGTAAATAAATCAGAGTTTGTTTTTTTAAAAAATGTCCAAAGGGGGAAAGGGAGGGTAAAGGAAGCCTGAGGAGTGGAGGGGGCAAAAATCTTGTAGTTGTAGAGTTTGGTGGGCAGACGGAGGGAGTGAAGGAATTAGGAGAAATCAATGTGGTCTTTAAAAGGGAGAAATGAGCTCCTTCCGGAACTGAGGCTTTCAGCCTATGACTCCTCAGTCCACATTTGGAATCCTGATAGTGACTTGATTCTCTGATTGCATGGTTCTTAAGCAATTACTTCCTCTGTAAACCCAAGAACATTTAAAGGGCTTGGTGAAGATTCTGAGCAAAGATGAAAGAAAACCTAGCTGGATGAGTGCTATTGCCAGGCATTGAGCTAGAAGTGAGGGGTGGAGTGGACTCTCCACTGTTAATCATAAGAATCAGTTGTAGGGCTCACGCTCCACCTCCAGGGCTCTTCTGGAACCAGCTAACATGTGATCAGAAGGAGCAGTTTCTCAGTGGAAGAATTCTTTCCTTCCACCCAGGAGATCACAGTTTGAGTCCCAGCCAGTGCACTCCAGGTCGTTCATGTCATAGAGGCCTCCACATTGCTATGATGTCAAACAGATTTCAGAGAAGCCCAGCTAAGAAAGCCGAGGAAGAGAGGCCTGGCAATTAACTTCTGAAAATCAGCCAGTGAAAGCCCTATGGCATACAAGAGTACAATCTACAACTAATGATGGGGATGCACTAGGGCCAGGCAGCATTTGGTTCTGCTATGCATAAGGCTACAAGAGCTGGAAGCTGATCACGGCAACTAATGACAACAAGTGGTTACTCACAGTCAGTGGCTAGGATGGGCTGCTTCTTAACCCTGTGGCAAACTCTCAATGGATTCTGGGAAAGCCAGCTCTAGGCTGAGCTTGGGTTCCAGTTGCAGGAATTCCAGTTACAGTAACAGTGATAATAACAGTGACGATGGTGATGACTAGTTTGTGACTAATGACCCTGAAACTGGGTGTGACATTTTACTGAAACATCATGCTGTACTTTTTCCAAGACCAAACTTGGCTAACTCAATTACCCTCTGCAAAAGTGACTCTTCATAAATAGATCTTGTTTTCAAATAGCTTCTTTTTCAAATATAAATGTTTATTGTTTCACATATAATCATTCCTATGCATCATGTTTTGTATACATGCACAAAGTACAAGTCATAAAATACATAACTAGGGAGAGACTAGAGAGCAGTATGCTGAGTGAAATATCTCAGTCATGTACGGACAAATATTGCATGTTGTTGTTGTTGTTATGTGCCGTCAAGTTGCTTGCGACTCATAGCGACCCTATGTACAACAGCCCTAAACTCTGCTCTGTCTTGTGCCAATCTCATTGTCTCTGACACACTTCTCCCGATTACCCCAGTCACTAAATCAATCCATCTCCTAGAGGGCCTTCCCCTCCTGCACCTGCCCTCCACCCTCC
>NW_006399778.1:22206645-22238087 GCF_000299155.1 Elephantulus edwardii | reverse complement strand
CAAGCAGGTTTGTGTCATCTGCATAACGCAGATTGTTGATAGATCTTCCACCAATCCTGATGCTGCATTTCTCCTCATAGAGCCCACCCTCCCAGATGATCTGTTCTGCCTATAGGTTGAAAAGGTATGGAGACAGGACACATCCCTGGTATACACCCTTCCCAATTTTGAACAATGCAGTGTTTCCTAACTCTGTTCTGACCACTGCCTCTTGGTTCAAGTATGGGTTTCACATTAGCATGATCAAGTGTTCTGGGATTCCCATTCTTCTCAGAGTCAGTCACAGTTTGTTATGGTCCACACAGTCAAATGCCTTTGCATAGTCAATAAGACACAGATAGATATTCCTCTGGTACTCCCTGCTTTCAGCCAAGATCTATCTAACATTAGCTACAATATCCCTAGTACCACACCCCTTCTAAACCCAGCCTGGACTTCTGCCAGTTCTCTGCTGATGTGCGGTTCCAGTCATTTTTTTATAATCTTCAGCAGAACCTTGCTCACATGTGAAATCAGCGATATTGTTCTATAGTTTCCACACTCTGTTGGGTCACCTTTCTTTGGAATGGGAACAATACAGATCTCTTCCAGTCAGTTGGCCAAGTGCTTGTTCTCCAAATTTCTTGACACAACTTGGTGAGCATGTTCAGGGCAGCATCTGTGAGCTGAAATACGTCATTTGGCATACCATCTATTCCTGGGGCCTTATTATTTGCTATTTCCTTCAAAGTAGCTTGAATTTCTTCCTTCATCACCATAGGCTCTTGCTCATATGTTGTTTCACTGAATTCTTCTGTGTCTGTCAATTCCTTTTGATACAGTGACTCAGTATATTCTTTCCATCTTCTTTTAATACTTCCTGGATCATTTAATATTCTGCCTAAAGCATCCTTGATTATAGCAATTCTAGATTTGAATTTGTTCTTCAGTTCCTTGAGCTTAAGAAACGCTAAGCAAGTTCGGCCCTTTTGATTTTCTGACTCCAGCTCCTTGCACATTTCATTGTAATATTTTACTTTGTCCTCCCACGCTGCCTTTTGAAATCTTCTGTTCAGCTCTTTAGGGTCACCATTATGAAAATAGGATAAACTGAGCAAGATATGTATAAATATCCATGTAGATTCTTTTAAATATCTCTTATGTAAAAGAAGAAGATTCAAATATATGCCTTTTAGCCTAGCATCTTCAAGAACAATTTTGCCTTGTTGGTTATAGGCAAACAAAAAGCCCTCAAGAGTCAACTTGAGGAGCTTTCAATGGTCAGGCTTGGAATAGGTCACTTGGCCAATCACTTAACCCTCAAGGCTACTGGGGACTACTAAAAGAGAGTATATGGTCAAGTCATAGGTCTGGTAGGCAGGCTGGCTCAGCTGGCCAGGCAGGATGTTAATAGAACCAAAGTCTTGATGTGCTTAGTGGTCCAGTTTCAAGGAAGAAACACCACACACACACCTCTAGTCACTGCCTGTACCTAGAATCCATGCCCACAAGGCTGTCCATCTGAATCTGGAGGGACAAGGCATGGGAAAAGGAGAGCGAGGAAGAGAGAGGGAAGAAGGCTAAGAGAGAGGGAGGTTGGTGAGGAGGAGAATAAGGACACCAAATAAAGAAGGACAGGAAAGGGAGGAAGGTGAGAATGATGTGGATAGAAGGAGCAGAGAGAAGGGAGCAGGAAATAAGGAGAGGAAAGGAGGATAAGATTGATGACAGTGAGGAAGTAAAAGGAGAGGAAACAAGGGAGGGGGAAGAGGGAAGGGGGAGAGGAGAGGAAAGCAAGAGGGAGGAGAAGAAAAGGGGAAGAATGAGAGAAGAAGGAAGAAAAGAGGGTAGAGGAGGGAGAAAAGGAAAGAAGGGATAGCAGAGATGCTCAATTCCAACCCTTCCTCCCCACTCAGAAAGTGATGGCATGTGGATTCACAGTCTTTCTTCTTGTGTAAAGACTCCTCTGGCCCAGCCTCCTAGGATCATGCACAAGCAGTATCTAGTTCTGAGGCCATGAGCCAGGGCACATGGCTGCCCTTTGGTCCCCATTGTGGTATGCAGGCCCACTTGTATTGTTGGTGAAGTCAGAACAGAAGCAATATATGCTCAGCCAGTCCATCTTTAGGTAGGCATTTACAAATCATAGACGAATACAACAAATCATTTAAGTAAATGTGGTATGGCCAGTTTTCAAAGACATCTCAATGACTCAGAAGACTAGACTTAAGTTGAAAATGCTTGACCCTTGGACATGCGCATAGACTGTGGCAGTGTGGGGAGAGCCGAGTTTTCTCTGAGCCTTCTTTTCCAACCCTGCTTACATTCTGCCCACACACCTGCGTGGATGCACTAGCCTCCCCTCCCAACCTCAACCCACATCATCCACCAACTTCTACCCATGGACCACTCTGCCCAGGGGAAGGCACGCTGGGAAAAGGCCCACACTCATTTTGGAAGCAAACATGGGTAGTTCGTGCAGGAAATTCTGTATGTCCACAGCATGTTCTAAAAGGGTGTCTCTGGCTTTGAGTGGGCACATGTCCTTGACTCCAAAGAGTCTTCACATATGGGACAGAGTACAGGTGGCAGACAGATATCCTCTTAAGTGCTAGATCAGAAAGAGGGGCCTTCTTGCCCATGACCTAGGGCTGCACTGCTGGTACACGTTGTCTTGTCAATAGTGTAGATCAGTTTGTGATGTGGAGTCTCTGGGAGTTGTAAATGATAAATGTTCTGTCTATAACAGAGAAGTTGGTGGCTCAAAGACACCCCAAAGTACTTTGGAAGAACACTCAGGTGATCTGCTTTCAAACATTCAGTCATTGAAAAATCAGTGGAAAAAAAAAAAAAAAGAAAAATCAGTGGAGAGCAGTTCTACAATGATACACATGAGGTCTCCAAGAGTCGTAATCAACTTGACCATGACTGTGTTTTTTACGTGATACTGCTACAATCATCCAATCACCCACGTCACAGAGTCGGTTCCAACTCACAGAAATCATATAACGCAGAGGAGAATCACCCCACGGTTTCCAAGGCTATAATCTTTATCGAAACGAATTGTCCTCATCTTTCTTCCCCCTGAAACTTCTGGTGCATTTGATCTGCTAACCTTTCCATTAGGGACCTGGTTGTAAGGAGTTGTACTGACAACCCAAAGGGAAGCTTTCACATCCACTCAGCGTGAGAAAGATGCATAGTCTCCTCCTATGTGTTTTACAGCTTCTGAAAACCCACTGGAGGATTAGCTGGGATCCAGCACTGACTTATGACCTTCAACAACAACCACCTTTCTATTAGCAGCCAAGCGCTTAACTGTTGAGTCACCAGGACTCTTTAATAAAATAATTTGGAGAGAAAACTAAAACAAGCTATTCCGATGGATCTGGGTCTCTGTAAGGGTCTGAGCAGTTGAATGTAAGATGTGAAATAAACTCATGCAGGAACAGGCAGTAAACACAGACACTCTTCTGGAGCCCACCAAGCTGTGGTGAGCTATATTTGGTGCACTAGCTCTAGTTGCTTGGCTCCACAATCAACATTCTTAACACCAGTCATCAGGAAATCAAAAGACAAATTGCACTGGGAAAATTCACTATCAGGGACCTCTCCAGAGTGTTGAGGAGCAAAGATGTCAGTCTAGAGACTAAGGTGCACCTAATCTAGGCCATGGTCTTCGCAACTACTTTCTATGTATCAGAGAGCTAGACGATGACTAAGGATGACAGAAGAAGAATCAATGCCTTTGAATTGTGGTGCTGGAGAAGAGTCTTGAATATATCATGGACCGCCAAGAAAACAAATAGGTTTGTTTTAGAAAGGGTAAAACCAAGTTTCTCCTTGGAGGCTGGGATTTTGAAGCTCTGTCTTACATACTTTGGGCAATTAGCCAGGAGAGACTGGACCGTGGAGAAGGACATCATGCTCAGAATGATGAAGAGGGAGCTCTGGTGGCCTAGTCGCAAGAAACTGCATTGCAATCCCAAAGGCATGCAGTTCAAGGCTACCAGCAGCTCCACTTATTCAAAAAACAAAATAAAAGAACCCACTCAGAAGGATAAAGGGACAGCACAGGAGAGGAAGACCCTGGATGAGATGGATTGATACAGTAACTGGAGCAAATTGGAATTAGTGAGACTGGCTCAGGACAGAGCAAGCTTCAGAGCTGCTGTATGTAGGGTCATTATGGGTCTCAGATGACTTGACAGCACATAACAACAACACCAACAACACCGTGCAGCTCAATGACTTGCCCATCTACAATAAGAGACTCATCCAAACATTAACCTGGCTTCATCCCGCATCAGCTCAAGCCTCAAAAGGGGCCTCCAGGCTACTTACTCCAGGCTCAGTGTTGAGTTTTTGCCCAAAAACACAAAGCACCACCCAAGCACAAAGTACGCTGTTTCAGGAAGGGCTATACAATGTCCGACTCACCTTGTCAAGCTGTTTTCAGTCTCTTTCTAATCAATCTGACTGAAACTATCCATTTCCCCTTTCAGACCCTCAAGGTCTACCCCATAGAGGTCTTAGAAGAAACATAACCAGACGAAAAGGGAGGGGATAACCAAGCATGGGAGGGGGGTCCATGGTTAGAGGCAGTGGAGTGCGGACACATGACATCAAGCTGATAGCTTCTCAGAGTCGAAGCTGAGCTGAAAGTCTGACATTGAAAATAGGTGCACACTCATTTACTCCTTGGAGAAGTGTGCATGTGAACATTTGGCTACAAATACACATACACACTGCACATTAGTGTCTTTAGGCAGCTGTGATTGCAGATGATAAGTTAGAGGAGTTCACCATGTTGGCATCGTCTCAGTCAGGTAAACATTGCTTGCCTGATAAAGCCGGAGAAATTGCCTCAGTTCTTAGACTTGGCCATCAGAATCCAGCGCTTCTCAGTAGGAAGCCCAGGGTCTGGAGTGGGAAGCTGTACAATAGACTGCTTCTCATTTCCCCAACATCAACCCTGTAAGCTAGGGGCCACCACCACCTCCACTCTGGGCATGAGGGACCTTTCTCTCTGCTCTCTGTAAGGAGATGCCGTAACGGCACCTGGTGGGGAGGGAATGAGGTCACTCATGTGCAACATGGGAGTAATGTATGCAAAACACCAGCTCCTGCACTAGCAATAAGAGATGGCCTATAAGGGGCTCGGACCACCAGAGAAGCTGACTTTTTTCTCTTTCCTATGTAAGGCGTTTGTAGACATCTAGTGCCTATGTGTGTAAGTCAAGCTATTTGTTGGTAATCCAAGACCTTGGCTCCACAGTTGATGAGTGGCTTAAATGAGGGAATCCACATGACAAGATATATGATTAGGTATTATTGTCATGACACGAGTCCTCAATGGACTTAGGGGGAGGGATTGTATAACAATGAAAGAATTTCTCTTTTGCTTTTCAAAGAGAAGAGCGAATGGGGAGGGCAGGGAGAAAAGTGCAACAATGAATGATTGGAAATCCAATGAATTATGAAAGTCTCTGTAAACTTTCATTTTTTTTAAAAAAAGAAAACATAAATATTACTCTCTACATTAAAATATCTTGTAATAATAAAAAAGATTGACTCAGGGCCTAGCAAAGATTAAGCATTCAACATGCATGAATGAGTATCGTAACTAAGAGGATAGGCTTCAGAGTCAGACAGCCTCATGTCTGTTCTGACTCGGCTGAATCCTGGGATTTACCTACCTCTTCTGAGGCTTGATGTCCTCATCTGTAAAAACGAATAAGAGCAGCTCTTTTCAAAAGTTGTGAAGATGCACAAACAGAGCTCAAGCTTCTAGAGTACCTGGTACAGAGCCTGGCATTCAGGGATTTGCCCTTTGAATCAATATGGGTCAGATACCCACCATGTATCAGGTACCTCCTGAAGGATGGGATCACCAACAGCCTGACCCAGTCCTTGAAGAGCTCAGTCCAGTCCAGTGTGAAAGTTTTACATGTAAGAACATGAACCGTGGGGGATGAGGGGCATGACGGGTTGCTATAGACTGAATTGCATTCCTTTAAATATATTGTAGAGAGCTCTAGTGGCTTAGCAGTAAGTTATTACGCTGCCAGGGAAAAGGTATGTAGTTCAAATCCACCAACTGCTCCATGAGAAAAAGATGGGCAATCTCCTCCCATGCAATTTACTTTCTCTGAAAATCCACTGGAGGGTCAGCTATGGGTTGGTTCTGACCCGACAGTACATAACAAAAATCAATCAGTCAATAAAAGTTAATTGATTCATCAAAGACCAGTAGTTGAAAAGAAGACTGGTTGGTCACAATACCAACACTGTATTCTTGTATCTGTGGAAGACTCAGTCATATAGAGATAATTTTTGGAAGTTTTGGAAATGCACTCGGATGGCTTTTTGTGGAAAAAATTCAGATGACCAAGCACCATTAGTTTCAGGCACTGAAGATAACAAATACACTTTAGAATCTGAACTTGTTACCATGTTTGGAACATCTTTTTCTTTGTTGTCTTAATTAGAGCACATCCAGATTGTTGTTATCATTGGATGATGTCATCTTGATGACCATGCATAGCAACTCTATGAACAGCTGTAATTGACCCTTTTTATTTTTTGGCAGGGATTTTTACTTTGTGCACCTAGAATAGCACCTGGCACATACTCCTGTTTTTTGGTGCCATTAAGTCAACTACCTCTCACAGCAACCCTGTGAACAACAGATCCGAACCCTGCCTGTCCTGTGCCATCCTTACACTCTCTGATATGCTTGAGCCCATTGTGGGAATCACTATGTCAATCCATCTCATTAAGGGTCTTCCTCTTGTTCACTGACGTTCAACATGATGTCTTTCTTCAAGGACTGGGTTTCTCCTGGACATATGAACAAAATAAATGAAGTAAAGTTTCACCATCCTTGCCTCGAAGGAGCATTCTAGTTGCCTGTCATTCAAGACAGATTCATCTGTGCTTTAGGTAGTCCATGGTATATTCAATACTCTTCACTAATGCCACAGTTCAAAGGCATCCATTCTTCTTTAGACGTCCTTATTTCTTGTTCAACTTTCAAATGCATAAGAAGCAATTAAAAAGGATCAGGAACACCTTAGTCCCTAAACTGGCATTCTTGCTCTTTGTTGTTATTGTTTTGTGTGGTCAGGTTGCCTGTGACTCATAGTGACTCTTTGTACAACTGTCCTAACCCTGCTCTATCCTGTGCCAATCCCACTGTCTCTGCCACACCTATCCCCATTTCCCCAGTCTTGCTCTTTAGCATTTTAATAAAGTGAATTCTAATTCATTTTGGGAAGGCATGTAGAGCAATTGGAGTCTACAAAATTGTGTTTTCTTGCTTTGGTTGAAGTTGGGTGTGGGCTGTTTGTATGATTTTTGTTTTTTGTTCACAATTGAGTGTTAGCTGATTTGTCTTGGTCTTGTAGTTAAAAGCCAGTTTGGTTTTGTTTTCAGTCAAACATTCTTCTAAGTAAGATAGCACTGGTTTTTCGATTTGATGTTCAGGAGTAACTCGTGGTTGCTGTGATGCTAAACACTGTGACACTGATGTGTTAAATGTGATAATGGTTACCCATCGTGGACAGTGTTTGGTGGAGTTCCCAGATTATATCAGCCTGGAAGTTGGACTGGCATCCGCTTCTGAAATAGCTTGCCTCTAGCAAGTCTATGAACTTAGAGAAATGATGATAGTTATACAATGGGGTTCAGGTCTTTCGTTCATAGGGTCAATATGAGTTGTCTACGACTCAAAGGCACTTAACAACAACAACAACAGTTCTAATCGTTTCTGAGCTATGAGAAAAGTAGATTGAACACAAAGGTACATACATATACACATAGAGGAAGACAGATGGCTGCCATGTGAGGATCATCTGCCAAGGAAGGAAGCAAAGAACATCCAGGATGAGCTACACTGAAAGCATCAAGACAAATGAGACTGATTCATACTTTGAACCTCTAGGAATGTGAGAAAATACATTTCTGCCTTTAAATCCATTCCCTTGTGATATTTGTATTACAGCAACTGTAAGAAACTAAGGCATCCAGGGAGATGGCAAATGAACATGTAATCAACTAAATGGGATAATTTCAGATCCTCGTATATGCTCTGCAGAAGATAACATGGGAGAAATGGCATTTGAATCGGCACACGTGACACCAGTGGAGCTGTGAAATGATGGCTGGTTCTCGCCATAGGGGATCATTCCTATCCATTGATCCATTCAGCAAATGAGTACAAGACCCCTATTTTGTGCACCTTACGCAAACAGCCAAGCACACTGACGAGAATGAACTGCATGCGCTCAATGGAAGGAATAAAACAGATTCATCAAGTGAGGATTCATCCACTGGAACCCTTTAGCTCAAAGGCCTCATGCTGCTTCTCACAGTGTGGGGTGCCTCTTCCCTAGGATTTCAAGACTAATTGTGGCTCTGGCTGGGATTCAAGGTCTTTCATCATATCCAAGTAAAGATGCTTATGGGGGTGGGGAAGGGATAGAAAACAAATCCAACGCCAGAGACAGGCTGAGGTGCACCAAGCAGGACTGGGGAAGATGCTGGTATTAGGGCATTTGGTACCCTAAACTCCATTTCTGAATCCTTGACATTTTCCCTTCCCTGACCAGACGTCAATAGTGTCCCTCTCTCCTGATGAAAATCCTTCTTGGGGTACTGTCAAACTGTCAAGACGTTATTTATTGGCATAAATGATGGCTGGAAGATGCAGATGGCAACTGAAGCAGTAATTGCTTGCTGACTGCTGTTGTTAAGTCGGGCCCAGCTCATGAAAACCTCCTGCACAGCATGGAACTCTGCTGAGTCTCATCCCACCTCCAAGATCAGTTGTGGATAAGACTGCTGTGCTCCATAGGATTTTCATTGGCTGGCTTTTGTAAGTAGATTGGCAGGTCTTTCTTCCTACTCCTCCTTAGTCTGGAATCGCTTCTGAAATGTCTTGAGCATTATAGCAACATACAAGGCTCCACTGGCACAGTGTCTGTATGGGGTACACTGTTCAGTAATCAAACCTAGGTCTTCTCAATATAAGGTGAGAATTCTACCACTGAATGCCTACTGCTCTTACTAAAGCATCTGTTTCAGTTTGTCTGTGTTGTTTCTCAATGGAAATATTCCTTGAAATGAGGAAGGCTGATGGTAAGAACAGCACTGCTGCTGATGCTACCATGGAGAGAAGCAAGGGTGACAGCTCTGAGAAGGCAACTCTCTGGGTCAGGGGTCTCCTCCACGGTAATCAACAACATTGGGGAGCAAGAAAAGTGGCTTCTCAAATATTGAAAAAAGGAGGATGAGCACAGAGTGAAAAAGCAGGAAAGGCAGGAGGGAGGGTAAAGGCAAAGTGGCGTAGAGCTCAGCTCAAAAGCCTCCCAATGGTGAGAATGTAAAATGGTGCAACCACTATGGAAAGCAGTTTGGTGCTTCCCTAGAAAGATGGAAATAGAAATGCCATTTGATCCAGAAATTCCACTACTAAGTACATATCCCAAAGAAATAAAAGCTTCTACAAAAACACATGTACATATACCCATGTTCATTGTAGCATTATTTGTAACAAAGAGATGGGAACAAGCAATGTGTTGATCCATGCAGATGAATACACAGAGAAACTACAGTACATCCACACAATGGAGTACTATGCAGCACTGAAAAATAATAAGGAATCCAGAAAACGCTGCATAACATGAATACATCTAGAGGACATTAAGTGAAATACGGACCCAAGGAAAATATGGTATAAGGCCACAGTTAAATTAAAAAGTCAAGGAAGGTTTACACAGATCATTCTTGGTTGGTTTACGAGAGATGGGAAGGGAAGAAGAAGGGAGCAAAAACTGGTAAATAGACAGCAGGCACACATTAAGATGAGTGAAAGGAAAGGCAATATCCAATAAGGGAATGATCAGCATAGTGTCACTAAAGAAGGGAGGCACAGAGAGGTACAGGAGGCTTAATGGAAATCAGAGTTACAGGGAGGACATGGACTACAGGGTGGGTGTTGAAATTATTGTCATAGAACAAAACATGCATGAATGGCTGAGTGAAAAGTTAATTTTCACTCAAATCACAATTTTAAAACAATGATTTAAAAACAATAATTAAGGAATAATTTTTTTAAAATTCATCCAATGAGAAGCTTTCCAACCACTTATTCTAGAGTGGCTACTACCAGTTCTGTCACATGACCTTGTTTATTTCTTCCATGCTGTTTATAACAGGAGTCCCTGGGTCGTGTAAATAGTTAACACACACTCTTGGCTGCTAACTGAAAAGCTGGTGGTTCATGGTCACTCAGAGGCAGCTCAGAGAAAAAGCCTGGTGATCTACTTCCCCCCAAAATCAGCCATTGCACACCCTGTGGAACACAGTTTACTCTAAAACGTGAGGTTTCCACGATGAACTGGATTTGACGGCAAATGGTTTGGTTTGGTATTGGTGCTTATCACTACCTGAAATCACCCTTCCCTTTGTCTGTTTTATGTCCTAACCATGTGAGCATGAGGGAATGGAGAGCAGGGACTCAGTTTTCCTTATTCCATGACTAATTGCAGTGTCTAGAACAGTGTCTGTCATTTAGCTAGCTTTCGGTGAAGATTTCTGGAATAAAAAAATGGCAGGAAGAGATAAAGGAAGGAAAAAGAAGGGTATATTATGAGAATAATGAAGAAATGATTCTCAGGATCACTTCAGGAACCTCTTAGAAGCCCTGAGTTTAAGTCTCAGCCCCTAGCATGGTCCAGTGCTTCTAACACAAGTCATTTTGCATTAATCCACCAGCTCACATGATTTTGTCTGTTTTACATTGTCTCTGAACCAAAGAGCCGCAATCCACATTCTGAAAAACACTGCCTGTCACGGTCAATGCTGCAAAGAAGTGTCACACACACCCTCAAGCTATTGACGGAGGTTTTTCAGAAGCCAAGTCCCAAGGTTTAACATTTGGTCCAGTGCAACCTGCTTACTGGAATCCTGGCCTCTGGGAAAGCTCCCTGCAAGTTTGGGGGCTGTCAGGTCCAGAATTGTGGCAGCCTAAAGAACAGCAGGATGATGAAGCATTACTTGTCTGAGGATGGACTCAGAGTGTGGAGTGGCAAAGGGAAAAAGCTTGCTTGTACTTTGGAGGAAAGAGTAAGTCTGAGCAAAGAAACAATCACAATTGTACAAAATTCTACAGGCTGCTAGCTCTTAAGATCAGGATCAGAGTTTTATTTATGTCAATAAAAGTTTTCCCAACCCACTCACAAAAATATAATAACAAAAACTCTTTGATTCCCATGGAATCCAGACTTTCTGGAGCCATGAAGGCTGGAGGAACTCCCAAAACAATTACCCTGAGATCATCGCTAAACTTTAAGCCAAAAATATTCTCTGAAATCTTCTTAAACCAAACAATAGTGTAGCTTATCTAGTAAAGGATTTCTGCTTTGAGCATTGTGCCCTTTTACGATCTATCAATATGAGATAAAATTCACAATAAAGTAAAAAAAAAAATGATAGCAACTTACTGGGGGAGTGAGTTTATGTTAATTGAGAGGGAATAATTCAGTAAGGGAGGGTAAAGAATGCTTGCAAAACTGGAAGGCAATTAATGCCACTGATTTATGCACAGAGAAACTGTTCAACTTGCTTGTGTCCAGCTGTATACTAAAAAAAAAACACAACAACAACAACAAAAAAAAAAAAACAACCCAGCAACAAAAAGAAAATAAATTCCTTAAAACTAAAACAAAACCTTTGGTCAGTTCTTAACTTTTTTCTTGGCATCACTATAGTTAAACATTAGTTTACTCGTTCTCTGCATAATATCAGCAAGGCTTCTAAGGCCCATTATATAAAGAGCAGGATTCCTGCTCCCACGGTGAATGATCTGAACTTGAATCGCTGCTGTTCAAGTTGCTGTCTCTCAGGAGGAGTGAGACACTTGATCTCCAAGTGCAAGTCAGAGAAATAAGTGGCAAAAAAAAAAAATCATCTATTCATTCAAAGACTGCCGGTCTTCAAATCTCTGTGGAAGGTTTTCAATCATCAGCTTTGAAGCATGACTTGCTCTTCTGCCCACACACACCTCAAACTTCAGGCACTCTCCTTCAGGAATGCTTCCTTTGATCTCTCCTGGGATCTTCGACTCTGTTGACCTAAACTCTGAGATGAAAGGCCTACGAGGGGCTCCCAGGGCCCAAGACACTACAAGGAGCAGAACTCTACTCAGGTCAGGGAGGCTGGTTTCTGTTTGCAGCATGTCCCTCTCTGCTTGGAGAGGACTCACTGGTGTGGATGCTGGAAAGCAAACAATGGGAGGGGTGGCTCAGTCCTCCTCATCCTCATCTTCCTCTTCAGTGTCTTTGTTGGGGGCACATCTATGGAAGCACTGCACCACAGTGGCAAGGAAGAAGCTGGAAATGATGGCGGCAATGGACACAGCCACGCCAGAGAAGATGATAATGAACAGGTCCGTGAGTGAGAGGCTGAACTTGCACTCGCTGAAGCTGGCCTCCGACAGCTCGTGCAGGAATATCCTCCTGTTCTCCATGGGCAGTGAGCACTGGATCTCGTCTAGGCCTATGAGAAAAGCAGACAGAAGGAGAGACAATGAGAGAGAGAGAGGGAGAGGGAGCGGGAGTGGGAGTGAGAGTGGGGGGAGAGAGAGATGGAGGTGGGCACGTTTAGGTTGTAGTACAGGAGTGCTGAAAAGTTGGCAAGGAGCCACTTGCAAAACCAGCAACACAGGGGCATCCCCCCATCTCCTAAAAAAGTAGAAAGGGATGTTAACTTGAAAGGAATTTAAACTTTTTAAGAGGCACGAGGATGCTCTGTGAAGCAGTGAACAAATCAAAGTCCTTGTCCTAATACAGCTTACCTTTTAATGAGTAATATAGAAAATGGTTTACAATCATGATACATATAATATACAAACCATGTAAACTAAAGAGTTGCTAGGACAAGGAATTTTCTTCAGATAGGTGGTCTGAACCAAAACCAAACCTACTGCTATTGTGTCTATTCCTACTCACAACAGCCCTCCGTCAGATTTCAAGGGAGAGGACTGACATCTCTCTCTCTCAGAGCATCTCGTGTGTCTAACTTGTTGACTTGTTGATTAACAGCCCAACACATAATGCACTCCATCCCCAGGGCTCTTTATGCAGGTAGCAAGGAGGGGATATTTCAGCAGGGCATTCTGGTGACCTGGTAAGGTGGTTCAAATCCACCAGTTGCTCCTCGGAAAGAGATGGGTAGTCTCCTCTCACTGTGACTTAAAGCCCTGGAAATCCAGTGTGGGGTCATCATGAGTTGACATTATCCTGATGGCAGTGAGTGTGAGGTTTTTGAGTGTTTGAAAGAATAAGCAATGGGAAGAACACATGAGGTGGTGAAGACATCTGGAAAGGGTTTGGTGTTCGGAAACACTACATAACCAGGGGGACAAGAGTGAGCAGAGGAGGTGGAGTACTGGTGACTCAGTGGTAGAGTCTCACCTTCCCACTCAGGAGCCCCTGCTTCAACTTCTGGTCAATGTACATCGGGTGCAGCCCCTACCCATCTGGCAACAGAGGGCTAAGTGCTGTGATGATGCTAAAAAGATTTCAGCGGCACTTGTAGACTAACATGGACTAGGAACAAAGGCCTGCGGACCTGCCTCCCAAAACTCAGCCAGTGCCAACTCTAAGGATCACAATAATCCAACTCGCAACCTCTCGTGAGGATGATGCAGTATGAGGAAGCATTTCCTGTCATTGGGCTTGCAATCAACAAGAGTAGGAGCCAGTAACAACAATGAAACAGAAAAGAGAAAAAATCCATGTTGAGATGAATTCTCCCTCAGCCGGAATTCTTTCATTAACATGACAAACAGAAACTTTCCTCAAGCCCCATCAACCCTCATTCAAACTCATAGCTGACTCTCTGATGGGTTTCCCAGGCTGTAAATCACATGGGCGACTACCCATCTTACTCCTGCAGAGCTGCTGGTGGGTTCAAACTGCCAGAGAGATGTGGCTTTTGAGTTAGCAGCACAACTGTCTACAGACTACACCACTAAAGTTTCCCCCCAACCCTCTTCAGACATGAACAGAAGATACAAACTTTTATAGCATCAAGCCACTGCAGTCTATTTTAAAACAACCATAATAAAAAAATAAAATAATATATCTGTCCTGATAGCACGAATAATACACCACACATACACATGTGTATATATACCTATATATCAACACACACAAATGTGTGTATACACACAAACATATATATATCTACATACACACATATACAATCTCAAATCACTGCCATTGTTTTTCCAAGCCTCCTATATAAGTGTGTGTGTGTATGTATATATATAAATATATATATATAAAAGTATAAATACATAAAAGCATATATATATAAAAGTATAAATATATAAAAGTATATCTGTATAAAAGTGTTATCTATATATCTATATCTATATCTATATCTATATCATCTCTCTATCTTTATCTCTACCTCTATCTCTATCTCTATATAAAAACATTAAAATGCAGAGAGAGCCTAAAAGTGCCTCTGATCTGGAAGTGTTTTTATTATTGTTGTCATGTGTCATCACTCTCAGCTGACTCTCCAGCAAATTTTCAGAGGCAATAAATCACACAGGAGGATACTGTCCATCTTTCTCACATGGAGCACCTGGCAGATTCAAATCACTTGTCTTTGGGTTGATGATGTGACTCCTAACCAAGGAGCAAGAAAAGTAAAATACTGATAATTAACATATTTATGCACTTACTATGTGACAGATACTATTCTAAGTGCCACATGCACTTATAATTCAGTGCTCACAATACCCTTATGAGGTAAATTCTACGTCATATTATGCCCATTTCATGGATAAGAAAACTGAAGCACAGAGAGATTACACAGCTTGCCCTTAGCAACACTGCTGGCAAGTGGTCAGGCCAAACACTCTAAAAAACTAGGCTCTGGAGACTCAGGCTTACCTTTAATTATCAAGGCCTCAGCTCCGGAAGGGATAACGAGAGAGAAGTGAAGACACCATTTTGGCATGAAGCTCAATTGGTTTCAATCTCTACTTTATGCTTCCCTTCAACTTCTCAGGCAAACCTTCACTTGCTATTTATTATTTTTCAGCGCTCCCAGGTTTTAAGTTCCCCCTCAGCCTATCTCTAGCATTAGCCTAAAAGTCAGAATCACCTTGCTAATTAACCAGCTTTTCCCAGCAAAGAATGGCTCTACTAATTGGTCCTGAAACCGGAGGTTGGAGGTTTCGTGTACCTTTCCTCCTCAGAAGCAGGAGGTGGCGAGAGTATCTGAAGTTCCTTTCCCCTTCTGTCCTGGCCTCCCTTTTACATAGCCTGCAGTCAACCCACTGATGCTTTCCTCCCCTGAGGACCTGTTGCCTAACAACCAGACCTCCTCCCTCTTTTACCAGAAGCAGTGTGTACATTAAGCAGCCAGGGAAGAAACTAGACCAGAGATCATAAGATCTTCTCAGATTACATTTGATGGCCATTTCTTACAGTTTCTTTTTCTTAAAGAGGTCAGAATTTTATTTATCATTTCTAATAATCATAATAGATGGAAAAGATTAAAACTATCAACAACTTTATCTTACTTAGATCCACAATTATATGCTTGGTACCAGCCATAGGGAGAGCAGGAGACATACTGTGCTGGGAAAGTCTGCAGTCAGGGGCCTCTCCAAAATACTGAGGAGCATGATTTTAGTTTGAGGACTAATGTGCCCCTGATTCAGACCATAGTTTTTTCAATCACCTGTTAATGTTCTGCAAGCTGGACAATGAATGAGGATGACAAAAGAAAAACGTATGCCTTTGAGTTGTGGTATTGGCGAAGAGTACTAAGTGTCCTGTGGATTGGCAAAAGAAGTGATGTGTCTTGGAGAAGGTGCAGCCAGAGTGCTCCTTGGGGGCAAGGATGGCAAATTTCCATCTCACATACATTGAGCATGTTGCTAGGAGAGGCTATTCCTTGGAGAAGGACATCATGGTTGGAAAGGTGGGGAGACAGTGAAAGAGATGAAGACCCTCAACTAAGTGGACTGACACAGTGACTGCAGCGATGGGATTGAGCGTGTCAGAGATTGTGAGGTTGGCACAAAATAGGACAGGGTTCATATCTGTTGTTTGTAGGGTCCCTAAGAGTTGTACTTTACTCAACGGCGCTAACAACAATGAACTTTGAAATGGGGATAACAGTGCCAGCCTCATAAGGAGGGTTTTTATTTATTGCTTCAAGGAATTTTCTTCAAAGTGACTTTGACGACTACTGTGTGTCTGACTCAAACCATGGTCTCTTCCATCCCATAGTTATGTGTGCTAAAACTGGACAGTGAAAAAGACAGAATAACTGATCCTTTCAAATGAAGGTTTTGGCCAAGAATATTGACTACGTGGACCACAGGCCTGGGTTATGTGTGTGTGTCTGTTTTGTTTCCTGTGGCCAAGTCACTCCCTCACTGTTGTTGAGTTGGAACCAACTCACAACATGACCCTCTGCAGGTCTCAGAGATGGTAAATGGAACAGAAGGAGTTGGCCCAACTTTTTGCCCCATAACAGCTGGTAGATTTGAACAGCCTGCCTTTGGGTTGGCAGTGCAACTCCTTACCACTCAGCCACCAGAGCTTCCTATAAGCAGTGGAACAGTCCATATATTCAATATTCTTTGCCACTGTGATGTTGGCAAAGAATACACCTACTATAAAAAGAAATGCAACCAAAATACTTCTTAAAAATGAGGATGGTGTAGCTTACTTACTTTCAACCTGTCATTAGGAAAGACCAGTCACTAGAAAAGGCCATTGCAAGTGTTGAAGTACAAGGTCAGCAAAAACAAAGGGAACCACCAATGAGACGGATTGACACAATAGCCATAACAATGCACTCAAACATACCCTTGATCATGAAGATGGTGCAGGAGGGGGACAATGTTTCATTCTGTAGCCAGCAAGCAACAGCAACAAACGTAAGTCCCTGCACTTGGTGGCTAACCAAAAGGTTGGAGGTTTGAGGCCACCAACCGGCAATCTACTTCAGAAAAATCAGCAACTGAAAATCCTGTGGGGCATGATTCTTCTCTGCCATGATTCCACTCTTCTGCATTGTCAGGAGTTGGAGTTGAGTCGATGGCAATGAGTCTTCTCATTCTCATCAACATTTTCTCCTGCTTTAGGTGAAAGCCTACATAACAAATTGGTTTTTCCAATTAACAGCTCGTATATAAATTGTTCTGGACTTTGCCTGAAATCCTTGCAGTGTGTCAGCACTCTCCCCATTTCCCCCCTAGTTTCCTCATTTCCATTCTTCCAGTTTCCCTGTCCCTTCTTGTTTTTCTCAAGCAAACAGCCCTTTTGATCTCCCAGAGTTGGTTGTTCTAAGCAGCACATTCTTCTCCGTTGTTATTGTTTCATAATCATGTTAATATTTGACAAGAAGGTGGCCTCTGAGTGTGTCTTAAATTGTACTCCCAGAAGTTCCTCTTGCCTCTTTCCATTCAGTAAGCCATTGCTTGTTGTACAGAGTTGTACTGTGGTTCCCTTGTAGACATTGTTTTCTTCAACAGGCAAGTGGAAAATAATGACCTTGTCTCCTAACACCTCCCTCGACCCGGCCAAAGACATTACGATCATAAACAAGATGGACAGTGACAGACGGCAAGCAACACAGGCAGTTTCTAAAGCTAATAGATTATATGCAATCTTCACACCCAAACCAAGTGATCATTTAAGAAGAGAAACATTATTGAAATCCTTCTTCTTCAGGGACTAGAATTAACCAGAAAACAACAGCAAGCCAGCAAGACAAGGCTCCAAAGCCTGCCATTCAAATCACAGCCTGGCTCGCTGAAGCTGACTCTCACTTCAACAATGTCCTTTGTGCCCTGAGATTAGACTTGGCATTTTTATAAAGCGATGTTTTCAGAAAATGTCACCTCATATTTCTCTGTGGCTAGAAGAAAAGTGACTTGTTTGAAAAATGCCCACACGCAAGCCCACCAGAGATAGGAGCTGTTGCCGCGACGCTCAGCAAAGCTATCATGATAAGGTACACGGCCTTAATGCGATTTTGTAGCTCACAAAAGGTGGAGAAATAGGTGGATTTGGACAAAGGGAGTCAGTCCGGCAGAGGGCCCATCAGCTGGGGGCAGGGCACTGTTGCTAGAGGCCAATTGCAGAACTTGGAAGGGGTGTGTGTCTGGTTTTGAGTTACTCACTTGTCTCCTGCAAAGTCCCCCGGTTGCATTTTTTATGCATACTACCATCCCAAAGGTTGATGGTTCAAATCCACCCAGTGGTGTCATGAGAGGCTACCATTTGCCATCACAATGATTACAAGCAGTCAACAAAATGCTACAGAGAAGTTTTTCTCTGAAACACATGGGGTCGATGTGAGTCAGAACTGACTTGACAACAAGCAACAGGTTTGGTTTTAGTTGGATTTCCCCCCCCCCCTTCATCTCTGCAGGACCCAACTTTACTAAGGTTTCTCAGACCTCAGCACTACTGACACACTTGGGTTCAGATCATTCTTTCTTTATGGGTCTGCCCTCCACAGTACAGGATGCTTAGCAGCATCCCTGGCCCTTAAAGACGAGATACCAACAGTGGCAGGCTCCAGTTACAGAAATCAAAGCATCTCCAGACGCAGTCGATGATGTCCCATTTGGCCCCACAATGCAAGATGCCAAATACAGTAGACCCCCAGTTATGGCAAGCAGAAATTTCTGTAGACATTATCAAAATCGGGCCAGCCGAGAACCTGTTTCAGAATGAAACAGCCTGCTATGTAGGAAGCTCCTAAGGCAGACCTTCTCTTAGCCACCTGGCATTCAGTTATGGATTCAATCACTACACCCAGCAGGCCAGGCCCTTTGCTGGGTGCCATGACAGATAGAAAATGAGAAAAGGACACAGCCCAGACCTCAAGGAGCTGGATCTGAAAGGAGGGACAGGACATACACAGAGAAGGAAATGTCAAGACAGAAACGGGGGAAGTGGAGTAAGCAGCAGAGAGAAGGCCTGCAGAGGACCTGGGGATTTGGGTGGGAAAGTCAGAGAGGCTGTGCCAGTCTAGGCAGGTACAGGTGAAGAGGAGGCCTTGCCATGACCCCAGTTGACTTTGGAATGCTCACCCTCCTTCTCCTGACCCACCATCCCTTCAGCTGTCTGAGTTAAAAATAGCCAATGAAAGCTAATCTGTCCACAGCACTTGGCTCTGCAGGAACCGGGCACCGAGCTCTAGACTTTTTACACTTACCAGTCCACTGGATCCGCCTGCTGTCCTCATGGTCATTCCCATCTTACAGGTGATCCATCTGAGGCACAGAGAGGTCAAAGGGCTTGCTCAAAGCCGCACAGCAATGGAACAGCAAAGCCCACCCTGACTGGCCTCAGTCTCATTTGCCTCTGACTATTCTATGCATCCACTCACTCTCCCACAGCAGGACTTTGCAAAGGAAAAAATCCAACTCTACTAGAAATTCTCCAGCAACCTCCTTGGTCTCAGGCCCCATCTTCGGAAGAGGACAGGTCAAGTCACTGTCATAGCCTCTGGACACCCTGTCAGGAGAAGGGCAACACAGATGGCTCTTAATATAGGTGTGTAGAGTATTTTAACAGACACTCAGCTGGGTCCCAGCTTGGCCACTTAATGCTGTGTGACACCGTGGAAACCACCACCCGAAGAGCCACTTCACAAGGATGTTATTGACATTCAATGAGGTAGCATACACATAGTTATCA
This sequence comes from Elephantulus edwardii, assembly GCF_000299155.1. Taxonomy (NCBI): domain Eukaryota; kingdom Metazoa; phylum Chordata; class Mammalia; order Macroscelidea; family Macroscelididae; genus Elephantulus; species Elephantulus edwardii. The sequence continues at coordinate 22,218,354 of NW_006399778.1, read as the reverse complement.
CCGCACGGTACACGGCAGGGTGGAAAACTGTAGTTATTATTATTCATATTTTCCGATTCCGAGCTTGCGCCCAGTGATCCAGGTATCAGAGGAGGTGCCCTTCACAAGCTTCTGAAGCACCAAGAGAAGAGAGTGGCTTTTCTAATTACATTGTTCTTGCTAGTTCCTGTCACGTCAGTCAGTTCCAACTCAAAGCAATCCTCTGTCCATGTCTTTCTTTTCCTTTTATTTTTTTATAAATTTTAAATTGTGCGTTAAGTGAAAGTTTACAGAGCAGATGGATTTCCGCTCAATTCTTTATACAGATTTTGTTTCATGGCACATTAATTACAGTCCCTACATTCTAACAAGGGCACTCTGGTGGCTTAGTTGTTTGGAAGTTGCCCTGCTAACCCAAAGGCATGAAGTGCGAATGGACCAGGCACTTTATGGGAGAAAGATGGACAATCTCCTCCAGTGTAATTTGTTGTTGCTGTTATGTGCCATCAACTGCCTGCAACTCATAACAACTCTGTGTACAAAGAGCTCTAAAGCCTGCCCTGTCCTCAGCCAGTCTCACTGACTGATACATCTACACCATTCCCCCAGTCACTGAGTCAATCCATCTCATCCAGGGTCTTCCTCTTCTGCGCTGTCTCTCCACTCTTCCAAGCATTATGTCCTTCTCCAAGGACAGTTCCTCCTCACCACATGCCCAAAGGATATGAGACAGAGCTTCCAGATCCTAGCCTCCAAGGAGAAACTTGGTTTCACCCTCTCCAAGACAGACCCATTTGATTCCTTGGTGGTCTGTGGTATGTTCCAGCACCACAACTCAAAGGAATCGATTCTTCTGTCATCTTTAATCATTGCCCAGCTGATGCATAGCAAGTAACTGTGAAGAACATGGCCTGGTGTAATTTACAGTCTCCAAAAACCTGCTACAGGGACAGCTATGAGTCGGTTCTGGCTCAAGAGCAATGATTTTGACAGTGTAACTACATTCTTCTTGCTGCTTCCCTATGATCTTTTTTTTCCTTTCATCCTTCTGTCCTAATCCTTCCTGTTTCTAAGCCCTCTCCATAGGGATTGGGGAGCAGAGCTGGGGAAGGCAGAAGAGACAGAGGAGGTACTGGTGGTTTTCTGGAAAGAGAGGCAATTTGCATCTCTCAGTTTAGGGTAATTCAGCTAGGACTTTCTGAACTCCACTCTTTAAAGCCCTGAACTGGCAGAAATGAATATGTGTTCCTGTGTATGTGTATGTGCATGTATGAATGTAAGTGTGTGTGGTGAACACCATCCACTGAGCACCTACTATGTCCTGAGTTGTGCACAATCTTTAACACATTGTTTCTTCTTTACCTCCCTCTTAGAGGTACCAACCTCATCCAGTAGGGAGGAAATGGGCTCAGAAATCTTAGGCAACTTGCATTCTATTTAAGTAGGGAAGTAAGAATTCTGAATACCCTTTTCGTTTATTTCATTCCAAAACGTCTGATTCTCCACACTCTTACGTGCAATACCAAATAAGTGAAGTCTCTAGTCTCAAGACATTTTTAATGTCCAAAAAAGGAGTCACAAGGAAGCTACATCAAGAAATGAGAACGATAATAAATAACTAAGCATCAGTTGTATGGCATTACAGAACTAGACAATGAAGAGACAAAGGTTGTCCAAATAGTCTGGTGGCTGTCATTTCCCCACTTAACTGATTTCACCTCCTTGTCAAAAATCAGTGGACTATAGGTAGATGGGCTGATTTCTGGGTTCTCAATTCTATTCCATTATTCTATGTGTCTGTCATTGTACCAGTACCATGCTGTCTTGACCACCATGGCAGTGTAGTAGGATTTGAAATCACGGAGTGAGATGCCTCCTACCTTGTTTCTCTTTTTAAGGAGTGCTTTGCTTATTTGGGGCTTCTTTCCATCCCAAATGAAACTGGAGATTGCCTTTTCCATCTTGTTGATTGGTATTTATATTGAAATTGCATTGACCGTGTAAATTGCCTTTGGTAGTATTACTATTTTCACAATATTGAGTCTTCCTATCCATGAGCAAGGGATATTCTTCCACGTCTCCAGGTCTCTTTTTGTTTCTTGTAGTAATGTCTTGTAATTTTCTTTGAATAGATCCTTGATGCTTCTGGTTACATTTACTCCCAAGTATTTAATCTTGTGATTAGCTATTGTGAAGGGTATTATTTTTCTTATTTCAGGCTCTGTATTCTCTTTGTCACTGTAGAGAAATCCAACTGATTTTTGTATGTTGATCTTGTATCCTTTGCTGAATTGGTCAACTATGTCCAGTAGTTTTCTTGTTGAATCTTTAGGGTTTTCTAAGTATACTATCATATTATCTGCATTGTTGTTGTTGTTGTTATGTGACATCGAGTCACTTGTGACTCATAGCAACCCTAAGTACAAGAGCTCTATACGCTCTTCTATCCTGTGCCAACCTAGCCATCTCAAACGCACTTATTCCCACCTCTCTAGTCATAGAATTGATCCATCTCATCAAAGGTCTTCCTCTCCTTCACCGCCCCTCCACTCTGCCAAACATGATGTCCCTGTCCAAGGACCAGTCCCTCCTTGCAACATGCCCATAATATGTCAGACGAAGCTTCAGAATCCTTGACTCCAGGGAACATTCCGGCTTCACCCTCTCCAAGACAAGCCTGTTTGTTCTCCTAGCAGTACATGGTATATTCAACACTCTTCTGCAGCACCATAACTCAAAGACATCAATTCTCTTTCTATCATCCCTATTCACTGTCCAACTCTCTGATGCATAGCACGTAATTGCGAAGACTATAGCCCAGATCAGGCGCACCTTAGTCTCCAGTCTGACATCGTTGCTCTTCAGTACTCTTGAAAGGCCCCTCACAGCTGACTTCGCAATGCAATTCGTCTCTTGATTTCCTGGCTGCTATTATTAAGAGTGTTGACCGTGGAGGCAAGTAAACTAAAACTGTTAACTATCTCAATCTGCATAGAGAGATAATTTTATCTCCTCTTTGCCAATTTGGATAACTCTCAAAAAAATAGTCTAGTGAGTACACAATCAATAGTTAGGAGTGTATCTTTGAGCTTGGAGGGATGGCTAGGGACAAATAAGGAGAATATGGCCAAGAGTCATAGGTGGAATAAGTCTCAAACCCGTAACGGTGGATCGATGACCATGCTAGATTCATCCTCCTAGTCTAGGACAGCACCCCCTATATAGAATAACCTCTCAAATCCTTAATCAGTAGGCTAAGTATGGATAACCATTACCAAGAATTTAAACTGTGTGCGTTCAGGTTGGAACTAACCCATAGCTGACCCTCCAGTGTATTTTCAGAGACAATAAATCACACAGGAAGGTGAACGTCCATCCTTCTCCTGTGGAGCAGCTGGTAGATTCAAACTGTGTGCCTTTGGGATTGCAGCACAGCTTCTTACCATTAGGCCACTAGAGCTCTCATTGTTAACCAAAATGTAGCTGTTCAAATTCTGCTTAGGGAGAGGAAGATATTATAAGGATCTCTGGTGGTGCAGTGGTTAAAGAATTTTAAGAGGTTAAAAATGGTAGTTATGAAGCATACTTAGACTTCAACTGTGTTTTCATTTGTCAATGTGTGTCATTATTGTTTAAACAACTCATATTGTTGTTATGTGCTGTTGAGTCGCCTGTGACTCATAGCAACCCTATGTACAACAGCCCTAAACCCGGCTCTATGCTGTGCCAATCTCATTGTCTCCGACACACCTATCCTCATTACTGCAGTCACTGAATCAATCCATCTAGTCTATTTAAATTAGGAGTTACAGCCTGATAGTAAATCAATCCTTGACAACTTCAATCTTTTCTCTATCAATCATGTTGCTGTATATTGGTTCCGTTATGAAGAGATTTGTTTTATGTTGAGGTATATAATCCACAATAAAAGTTGCAATCTCTGAGTATGTATCATCAGTAAATGCTTCAAGTCCTCTTTGCTTTTGTTGTGCCACCAAGCTGCCTGCACTCATAAGGACCCTATGTACAATGGCTCTGAAGTCTGCCCTATCCTGAGCCAATCTGACTCCGACACACCTACCCCCAATTACTCCAGTTAATGTGTCAATTTATCTCATTTGGGGGTCATCCTCCTCTCTGCTGTCCTTCCACCTTTCCAAACATGAAATCCTTCTTCAAGGACTGGTCCCTCCTGGCCATATGCCCAAAGTATGTGAGATGGAGCTTCAAAATCCTAGCCTCCAAGGAGAAACTTGGTTTCATTCTCTCTAAGGCAGACCTGCTTTTTCTCGTGGAACTCTAAAATATGTTCAATACTCTTCTCCAGGACCACAACTAAAAGACATTGATCCTACTTCCATTATCTTTAGTCATTAACCAACTCTCTGATGTATATAGCAAGTAACTGCAAAGATCATGGCTTGGATCAGGCACACCTTTGGTGAGGTCTTTTACAGCAAACTTCTCCAATGCTATTTGTTTTTTGATTTCCTGACTCCTGGGGCCAAGAGTTGATTGTAAAACTGAGCAAGTTGAAATTGTTAACAACCTCAGTGTCTTCTCCATCCATCATGGTGCAGCCAATTGGCTCAGTGTTGAGAATCTTTGTCTTCTTGATGTTGAGCTTCAATCCATACTGAAGATTACAGTCCTTGACCTTCAGTAGCAAATGCTTCAAGTACTTCTCAGTTTCAGCGAGCAAGACTGTGTCATTTGCACAACATAGGTTGTTGGTAAGTCTTCCTCTAATCCTGATGTCACATTCCTCCTCATAAAGCCCAGCCTCCTGAATGATCTATTCTGCATATAAACTGGAAAAGAAAATACAGAATCAGGACACATCCCTGACATACTCCTTTCCTGATTTTGAACCATGCAGTCTTTCTTTGCTCTGTTCTAAGGATTGCTTCCTAGTCCGAGTATAGGTTTCCCACGAGCACAATCAAGTGTTCTGGGATTCCCATTCTTTTCAAGGTTAGCCACAATTTGTGATAAACACAGTCAAATGCCTTTGCAAAGTTAATGAAACACAGACACATTCCACTGGTACTGTTTGCTTTCAATCAAGGTCCATGTGACATTTGCAATAATGTCTCTAGTGTCATGGCTTCTTCCAAACCCAGCTTGTATTTTTGGTAGTTCTCTGACAATGTGCTGTTCCAGTCAATTTTGGATAATCTTCAGGATCTCATTTGCATGTGATATTAGTGATATTACTCTATAATTTTCATACTCTGTTGGGTCACCTTTTTTTTTTATGGGAATAAATATGGATCTCCTCCAGTCAGTTGGCCAGGTAGTTGTCCTCTAGATTTCTTGGCACAACCTGATACGCACATCCAGGGCAGCATCTGATTGTTGAAACATGTCAGCTGGTATGCTATCCATTCCTAGGACCTTATTTTTTGCCAAGTCCTTCAGAGAAGCTTGAACTTCCTCCTTCACCATCATTGCTTCTTGATCATAGGTTGTTTCTGGGTCAGTCAGTTGGGTCATCTGTAAATCCCAGGCTGAGCCTTCCTCCAAGCCTGATGCTATATTCTTCAGCCTAAGAGGCTCATATTCTGACATTGTATGAGACAATGTTCTGCTGCTGTCTGCACCACCCTTGGCTTTAGCAACACAATTCTTTATGGACTATCCCACCAGCATTTCCTTGTTACAATGTTGGGGCTGTAATTCATGCACCACAGAACAAAATCTATATAAAGGATTGAGTGGAAAATCAATTGCTCTGTAAACACTCACTCAGAGCACAATTTAAAAAAAAAGGCACAAAAGCACAGGGTTGCTCTGAGTTGGAACTGACTGATTTGACAGGCACTTAACAAGAACAATGTCATTAGAAAGGCACTCTCCCTACTGACAAGAAGCTGCAACTACAATCCCAGAGGTGCACGGTTCGAATCCACCAGATGTTCTGCCGGGGAAGGAGGGGCAATCTCCTCCTGTACCAGTCAGATCTGATTTGACGGTACACACACACAAAAATAAGAAAATAAAATTTAAAAAATATATATATAAAAAGAAAGGCACTCTCTTCTCTTGCTAATTCAGAAACATGCGAAGGGCACCTCCTCTGATGCTAGGTAGCTGGGGACAACATCTGCTTCTACAGAGGGTTTTCACTGCCCAATTTTCCCCCAAAGTGGATTACTAGGTCCTTCTCTGTCTTTCTTAATCAGGAAGCTCTACGGAAATCTATCCACCATGGGAAACTCTGTTGGTATTTGAAATACCAATGACATGGCTTCCAACAATGATAGCAACAAGGCAAGTAGTCAGGATAACAAATTGACCAATGAACACAAATTGCTTGGGCCAGCTTTCTGTCATGAGTACCTCATTAAGTATCAGTAAATACATTGGCCTTAAAAAAAAAACAACTCATCCCTTTGCCCTTGTTCTTAATTTGCTAAGGGTCTCTGAGAATCGAGACTAAATGCCACTGAGCCACGTTTGGGAAGTACCATCCTGTAATATCTTCTCTTCTTCACCTAAAACACAAACCTGGTGAATTCAGGGGCCCAGCAGGCAGTACACGTAAGTAAGCAGACCCTTGACATGTGTCACTATGACAACTGGACCACTGGCTCCATTTGACAGGGTTGCTCTATATCCTGATTTAAATATTTTATCAGCTCTTTTTATGAAATATCATCATCTGGACAAATAAAAAAACCCAGAAGTTGTCCAACTACAGTCCAAAAACCAATCATATTTTTTTATGAGTTTTGAGTGTTTGTTGAATAAAGTATGTTATTCATAAAATAATAATCATTTTTTCCAATGATCATTCTGGGTGGTCAGGATTTTGATGACTTTTACTACCTTCTTCATATTCTTTCTATTGTTTAGATGCTTTCTACAAGAGCCATGTCCTGGTGGTCTAGTGGTAAGGAGCTGTGCTGCCATCCCAAAGGCCTGTGGTTCAAATGCAGGACAATCTCCTCCTGTGCCATTAAACAGCCTCTGAAAACGCACTGGAAGGTCAGCTATGAGTCAGTTTGGACTTGACAGCACACAACAGCAGCAACAACAATAGTGGCTGCTTTTACAGGAGAGATGAATTGCTGTTACAGGGACCACAGGCTTGCAAAGTCAGAAATACTTGTCATTTGCTCTTTGCTGCTATGCTATTGTGTACCATCAAATCAGAACCAACCCATAGTTGACCCTCCCCAAACCATGGTTGACACTCCAACAGGTTTCCAGAGGCAGTTAATCAAACAGGAGGAGATTGCCCATCCTTCTCCCGCAGAGCAGCTGGCAGCCTTGAACCATGTGCCTTTGGGATTGTAGCAGAGCTTCTTGCCACTAGGCCACCAAAGATTTGCCCTTTTCAGAATGAGGGGAATTGGAGAAATTGATTTCTGTTCAAGGATCAACTCAGAAATTACCCCTCTGAGGGGTCTTCCTTGAGTGCTTCCTGTGTCTCCCCGTTCCTGACTCAGACCTTCCCTTCTTATTCCCCACCCCTCCTCCCATCTCTACACGCACAGCTCCCAGCGCAGGACCTGGTACATACTAAATGTGCATTAGACAAATACCAATGTCTTCCACACACAAATGGAAGAACAAGTTAAGGCTGACCAAGCCAGGAGGACTCTGGTGTGCAGCTTGCACGAGGGTCCAGATGACAGGTCGGGTGTTCAATTGTCAAAAAAGCCCAGTCAGCAGTCCACCTGCTCATTTGTGACTCTGCTAGGACTCAAAACTGCAATGTGTTCAGTAGACAAAACCCTTCAAACCAAGGGTCTGAAAACATCAATGCAGCTAGTTCTGAGGGGCAAAAATGCTGTGATTCCTCTACCTTCTTCAGATCTTGGCTGTTAACCAGGAGGTTGGTGGTTCAAACCCAACAAACATCCCATGGGAGAAGGAGGATGATGAGGCAGTCTGCTCTGAAAAAGATGGAAACCCTACAGAGGCATCCTAGTCTGTCCTATGAGGTTACGGAAGTGACTCAGGAGCAGTGGGTTTGATTTTTTTCAGTCCTCAGGAAATGCAGCTCAGATGTAAAAATCCCCCCCCAATTGGTAACAAATAAGCATGAATAACCACTGCCATTGAACTGATTCTGATTCACAGCAACCCTGCAAGATACAATTGAACTGCCCAGAGGATTTCGTCAACGACAATCTTCATGGAAGCAGGCAGCTTGTCTGTCTCTCCTGGAGCAGATGAGAAGGATTTGAACCACCAACCTTTCCATTAGTACGTTAGCAGATGAGCACTTAACCATTGTCCCACCAGGGCTCCGGTCCTATTCATTACAGATTGTTACTGTTGTTGTTGTCAATGTGCTGTCAAGTTGCCCGTGATTATTTTTTAAATAATAGTAACTGGTGCTGCATTCAACAGATAACACAGTTTCGCCAGTGACTTTAGAATTCAATGAAAGAGAGGCATGGGATTCAGAGAGAGATTGAAATGTCAGCTTCATCACTGATAAAACTGCCATAGCCTCATACTTGGCTTCCTGCTTCCATCTGACAAGATGCCCTAAATTCTTGCTGCAGCCAACAGGACTCTTTGGAAGAGAAAGTTGCATTCCCATCTTTTCCCTGTTCACACCCCCCTCCTCCTTCTTGAAATCCATGCCCTTATGCCTGTTCCCAAACTGCTCCACTTTGCTCTGCTGCCACTCAACACCCACCCCCAGCACAGGCCTTGGCACCTGAGGGCCTCGCCTGCCACCACCCCGCCAGGTTCTCTCCCCTTGACTAATGGCTTCTCCTCAGCAGCTGACACCTGAGATGGAGAGAGGGTGAGGAACTGCCATTCTCTCGAAATAGACAGTGACACGGGGGACGGTAGATTAAGATTAATCTCTTGCAGGACAGGGCCCTTCGCCAGCAAGCAAGCCTGCAGGCCTGGCTTCGGAGCCAGAGGTTCTCCCTGGCCTTTCCAGGGACCTGGCCTCTCAGGACCTACCCAGCCCAGCCCAGTGATGGCTCTGTCTGGTAAGGGCTTCTTGTCATTAGAAACAGCATTTGTTTTCCTAATTCCTTCTATTCATTATGCAACACCAGTGTACACATTCAGACAATAGAAATAAGGGGAATAAAAGAATCCTCAAATCCACAGTTAACATGTTTGCTTGTGTTTTTCTATATCCCACCCCCCCTTTCTGGTAGTTATTCTTTGAGCTCTGGTGGCCTATTTGCAGAAAGCTGTGCTGCAATCCCAAAAGCAATCAGTTCAAGGCCACCAGCTGCTCTGTGGGAGAAGGATGGACAATCTCCTCCTGTGCAATTAACTACCTCTGAAAACCCACCAGAGGGTCAGCTATAGGTTGGTTCTGACTCTACAGTACACAATAACAACAACAACAACAAGTTATTGCTTGCTGGTGAGTTGATTCTAACTTTGGGGACCCCACGTGAGTGTTGATTAGGACTGCACTAGAGGGTTTTCAAGCTGAGATGATCTTCCAGAAGCAGATCACTCATCCTGGCTTCCAGGGCACCTCTGGGTGGGTTCAAATTGCCAACTTCACAGCAAGTAGTTGAACACTGAGCACATAATAATTCGTGCCACCAGGGAGTCCTATTTTTTTTTTTCCCCTCTCTCTCTCTATCAAGGTTTTGTCGTTAGGTGTCACTGAGTTGGTTCAATTCACTGTGACACCTTGTGACTGGGGAGAACTGTCTTATAGGGATTCCTAGGCTGTAATCTCCATAAGAACAGATGGCCACACCTTCCTCCCTCAGAGGCACTGGCCATGTTTAAATTGTCAGGCTTTCAGTTAACAGCCTATGTACATACAAAGTGTCCAAATATTCTCTAACACTCTGCAGAATGACAATACTGGGGAAAATCTTTCTATTTAACAAAGATAAAATGTCACTTTCACCAGTTACAAGATAACTTATGAGTAGGCAAGCTACAGATTTACTTAATTCAATTCCATGTGCTCTCAGGTTTTTTGTTACTAGGCCTTGATTTCTAAGAAGCAATGCTGCTAGGAACATTCTCATTTCCTTAAGGAGCTCTGGTGGAGTTGTGGATAAGTGCTTGATTGCTAACCAGGGAAGGTCAGATGTTCAAAGTCAATCAATGCTCCAAATGAGGAAGATATAGCAGTCTGCTTCCATGATGGCATCCTTGGAAAGAAACCCTACGGGGCAGCTTCTAGTCTGTCCTGCAGGGTCAATATGAATTGGAATACAAACAATCACAATGGCTTGTTCTGTTATACATGTCTATTAACTTTAAGGTTGTGAGAGTCCCTGAAAGTCAAAAGAGAGTGTATTGTTGGTTTTATTTGCATTTCTCTAATTTCCATTAAGAGCTCAGCATAGTATTGTGCTCACAGGCAATTTGTCTTTTCATAAAGTACCTGTCTAAGCTCTTTGCAAGGCTTTGCCAGTCTTACCAAGATATATGAAGTTCATAGTGACAAAATGGGTTTGGAGAAAGAGTGTGGTTGATCCAGCCCACTTCACCCCACCCCAATGCACTGCCAAAGCTATGACTCAAGAGGAAGGTGGGACGTTTCCTCCCATCCTGGCAGGTTTCTCCAAACCAGCATAGACACTTACTTCTCCTGAACCACTGGGTAGCAGTTCCTCTGCTCCTGGGAAGAGCTCACCACTCCCATCTCTGCATCTGCTTCACTAGGGGAAGAAGAGCCAGCCTGTGCCTATAAAACTCTGTCCTGGTCCTCTCTGGCAGCCTTCTCAAATTCCAAACCCAAAGAACCATGAAATAGAAACAGATTTTTGCCCCTTTATACCCAAGGCCAGACTCCCAGCAGCACATCCTGACTCCCCAGTTTGATGGAAGGTTAGCTCTGAAGGCCGTTATCCTGTTGGTAGCTTTTGTTGAGTCAGCTCTCAGTTCATGGTGACCCCATGCACAATGGAACAAAGCAGTGTCAGTCCTGAACCACCCACGTGATAGAGTGGGTATGGGATCACTGTGATCCATATCGTTTTCAGTGGTTGATTTTTGAGAGTAGATCAGCAGACCTTTTTTCCCAGTCCACCTTAGTCTAGAAGTTCTTCAGAAGCCCTTTTGCATCATAGCAACCTGTGAGCCTCCAGTAGCCAAAAGTTAGTGACTGTGGATGCATTCCACTGGTCAGGAATTGAGTTCAAGTCTCCTGCATGGAAGGGGAATATCCTACCATTTAACCAACTGCTCCGAGACTGGAAAGTATCCATGTAGGATAGAATTAGATGTTGGCCAAAGAAAAGATCTGATATCAACCACATGAACAATCAATCATTCCTACCTAATGTTGTCAGGTGCCATGAAGTCAATTCTGACTCCCAGGAACCCGATGTACAACAGTGTGGAATACTGCATCATTCTCACAGTCATTACCATTTGTGTGTTCAAAGTGGCTTTCCGAGCCCACTAGCTTTGATTTCTCCCACATGGTCGGGTGGGGCCCTATGATCCAGGAGTGTAAATGACTCATCATGGGATTGGTTAGTTTTGTCATCCCATCAAATTTAAATTGAGCAGGTTTAGCAGCAGAAAACAGGAATATCACTACTAGTAAGAAAAAGGAAGGGAGCTCTGGTGGCTTAGTGCTAAGAAGTTATGTTGCCAACCAAAAGGCACGTGGTTCAGATCCATCAGTTACTTCTTAGGAGACAGATACACAATTTCCTCCCATGTTATTTACTGTCTCTGAAAACCTGATAGAGGGTCAATTATGGGTATTTATGCCAAACTTGGCATACATAACACCACCACAACAACATGACAGCAAAA
>NW_006399778.1:22200361-22205313 GCF_000299155.1 Elephantulus edwardii | reverse complement strand
AGGACAGAGCGGAGTTTTGGGCTGTTGTACATAGGGTCGCTATGAGTCGCAGGCGACTCGATGGCACATAACAACAACAACAACAACAGAGAAGACAGAAACATCCTCTGGGGTCAGAGATTCTGGTGTCAGTCAGATTGGGACCTAGGTGAGAACAGCAGCAGCAGTGGAGAACCAGGCAGAGCTGACCTGAGAGCTAAGGAACTTTGCCTAAGCTTGCTGGAGGACTAGTGAGGAAATGTCATAATTGGTAGGACTAAAAGTTTTGTTGAGGCAATGAGATTGGCACAGGATAGAGCAGGGTTTAGGGCTGTTGTACATAGGGTTGCTATGAGTCACAAACAACTCGATGGCACATTACAACCACAACAACAACAAAAGTTTTGTCAACACTGACCTAAGGCTGAGAGGTTAATGGTCAAAGGACTTCTATGCATGCTTGATAACTGTCCTGATTGAGTTGTATCCTGTTGCCAACCTGAATTGTAACCTGTTAATTTTCCTACTAAACCTCATAACATCAGTAGTATTCTGTGAGTTCTCTGTGACTAATGCAACATATTGTGAACCCAGAAGTGAGAGCCTTGAGAGGAATAGTTGGTGTTAGAATTGATAGAAGTTTTGCGGAGCATGTGTGACATGTTTGATTTCATGGAGATCAATTTTGTACTGTGAAGTTTTTGATGTGAACAGTTCCCTTTTATGAAGTTAGTGGAGGTTAGACTCAGTCACCTCCATGCTGCCCGCACACTTTGTGGTTATTGCTGCTGTGTGTCGTCAAGTCAGAATCAACTCATAGCTGACCCCCTCAGCAGGTTTCCAGAGACATTAAATTGCAAGGGAGGAGAACGTCCATCTTTCTCATACCAAGCAGCTGGCGGCCTGCACACTTTTTACTGTGTTTGAATCCACTGTTGCAGCCACTGGGCTGATTCATCTCATTTCATTGGGAATCTTCCTCATTTTCACTGAGCCTTTCCTTTTCCAAGCATGACATCTTTCTCCAGGGACTAGCCTGTCCTGATAAAATGACCAAAGTATGTAAGACAAAGTCTTACGTAAAACAATTCTTTAAAAAGTATGTAAGACAAAGGCAAGACAAAGGCTCGTCATGTTTAATTTTAAGGAGTATTCCAACTGTATTTCTTCCAAAACAGATTTGTTAGTTCTTTCTGGAATGTGATAGCTTATTTCATTTTTTCCCCACTGACACCATAATTCAAAGTCATCACTTCTTTTTCAATCTTCCTTATTCACTGTCCAGCTTACTTTCATGAAATATCAACAGTCACATGGAGGAGTAATTCCCAATTATCCTCTCTTGTTTCAGCCAACAGGCACTTCATCTGATTAAGTAGTAATCTGATTTTTTTCTAAGAGGAAGCTACATCTGCAATATAGGGTCAGGGGTTCATCCTTAGCCTGACATCACAGACTGATTGTATTTCATAGATGGGACAGTACAGTATACTGGGTCCTGCACCAGGATTGTGACCTCTGCCTAGTATTGTATACTCTAGCAAGATCTCTAAACTTCAGAATGCCAGTATCACTTGCACACACATGAGGGGAAATCAACTGGCCCATGATGGGGTTTTCCCCAACCTGTCCTCCAAGTGGAAAGAAAGGAACAAAAAAAAATGGTCATTGATAATAGAAAACTTCATTCTCTGGGAAGGAATGCATGAGTTTCTACAAATCATCACCAACATCACAATCACTGCCATTATATTAACCATCATTATTACTGCCTTTGCTACTGTATTTATCATCACCATTTCTACCACCATCACAATGTCTACCTTCACTATTTTTTATCACCTCCACCATGTCTATTACTGTGCACCACCACGTCCAAGAACATTGTTACCCACCGCCACCAAGTCCATCACCACCCCTATATCCTCTTCTGCCATGTCCATCACCATCACAATGTCTACTTGCACCATTTCTACAGTCATCATGATGTCCCCCTTTACCATTTCAGTCATGTCCAACATGCCCATAGTTATGTTCACTTCTACCATGTGCACCACCACTACCATATCCACCCTCATCATCACCATGTCCACCTCTACCAAGTCCAACACCACCATATATCCACCATCACTACTGCCAAGTTCACCATCATCACCATTTTGCCCCATTTCAACCACCATCAGAACCTCTATCATCAATATCAACGATCAATTACTATGAGTTGGACCTTGGGCTGAGTGTTAGGGATACTAACATACATTTAGTTATTAATGATCTGATTATAGAAAATTTTCTTGAAAGATAATATGAGATGGAAAATCAAGCATGACTATGAGTCTGCACCATTATACTCCTCTTCAGGGTGATCACCATCTTATGCTCCCTCTGCATGTTCAGAGATGCCCACTGTGACTCTCTCCTTGGGCCTGCCTTTCGAAGCAGCTCAGTGTCCCAAGTTAATTGCTAATGGTGAAATCCTGAACCAGCCGGGTGTATAAGCACATTGAATGTTCTGGGGATGAAGAGGGAGCATGTATGTTGGTTTGCCTCCACCGACTACACCACCAAGATGACATTCTATGTTGTTAGGTGCTGTTAAGTTGGCTCTGACTCACAGCAAACCAACTGATTGAAATGCTGTCCAAGCTGTACCCTCCTCACAACCTCTGCTGTGTGTAAGCCCACTGTAGTCTCAATGGCAATGATCTCATTAAGAGCCTTCCTCTTTTTTTCTTACTCTCTACTTTTCCAAGCATGAAGTCCTTCTCCAAAGACTAGTCCATCTTGACAACATACCCAAAGTATGTGAGACTAACTTTCATAAACTTTGCCTCTAAGTAGCTCTCTGGGTACATATCTTCCAAGATAGACTTTTTTTGGGCCAGTCTATAGCATATTAAATATTTTATAACAAAGTTATAGAGCTCCCTGATGGTCCAGTGGGTAAGGAATTGCACTGCCAACTCAAAGGCAGCTGGTTGGAATCAATCAATTGTTCTGCAAGAGACAGATGAGCCATCTCCTCCTGTGTGATTTATAATCTCTGAAAACTTGCTGGGTGGTCAGCCATGAGTTGGTTTTCACTTGAAAGCACATAATAGTTTAAGTCAGAACCAGCCCATAACTGACTCTCCAGAGGGTTTACAGAAGCAGTAAATCCATGGGAAAAATTGTTCATCTTTTTCCTGCAGAGCAGCTGGTCAATTGGAACCATGTGCCTTCAGAAAGCTGCAAGGATTTCTGGGAATGGTGAGCAGCACAGGCCCTGACTTTGAGGAAAAGAGAAATAAAAAAAGACAAGTTAAACAGAGGTGAGACAAAAAAGCAGAGACCCCCCCCCCCAGATATGTGGAGTCAAAGGAGTCTTCTGATCAAAAAAACAACATTAATAACAATAATAGCAGCGAATACTGCAGGATATGAATACTGGATTTGTTTTAATATAAAAAAAAAATCCAGACAAGGATGCCCACTGTCACCACTTCTATTCAATATTGTATTGGAAGTACTTTCTAGGGCAATAAGAGAGGAGAAAGAAAGAAAAGGCATTCAGATAGGCAAAGAGATAGTTAAACTGTCACTAAAGGCAGACGGCATGATAGTGTACACAGACAACCCCAAGGACTAAAAAGAAATAAATAACTAAATAAATAAAAACCCAAACCAACTGTTAGAGCTAGTAGACCAATTTAGTAGAGTGGCAGGATTCAAGATCAATACACAAAAGTCAGTGAGATTCCTCTACAATAACAAAGAAAACACAGATAAAGAAAGTAAGAAAGCAATACCATTTACAATAGCCAACTGCAAACTGAGATACCTAGGAATAAACCTAACCAGGGACACAAAAGACCTTTACAAAGAAAACTACAGAATAGTTCTGCAAGACACAATAGAAAAAAAAAAAAGGAAAAATGTTCCCTGTTCATAAATAGAAAGACAATATAGTAAAAAAGACAAATTTACCAAAAGCAATCTACATGTTTAACACAAACCCAATGTTGTTGATTGCCATCAAGTAAAGCAAGATACATAGCAACCCTATGAACAAAAGGCCTGATGCCTTTCTGTAACTATCAACATATATCAAAATTCATAGTTTCCAGAGGCATGTGTTTAAAAAAATGGATACCACTCCTGCTTCCAAACCTGTCTTAAACTGGAAGCTCCATAAAACACTGTCCACCATGGGTAACTGTTATGACATTTGATACTTCAGTGGCACAAAGTTCAGCATCACAGCAACCCCAAGTTAACTCAGTACAGCAAATTGACAGAAAAGTGCTGTACCGCTTAGAAGACTGTTCCTCCAAAATATAATAACAACCAACTTTAAAATACAAAAGCCCTACCCAAGGTCTTGTTGACTCTAAACAAGAGGCTTACATGAAAAACAAATAAATATAGTATGTGGTTGTTGTTATGCGCTCTTGAGTCATCTGCAATCCCAATGTTGCTAGTGTTGATTGCTGATCCCAATACAGATCCCAAGTATATTTTTCAAAGATATGGAAAATGCAATTGGTAATTTTATGTGGAGAGGAAAGAGACCTCAAACAAGCAAAGCACTTTTGAAAAACAAGAACAAAGTGGAAGGCACAGCACTCCCTGATCTCAAAAATGACTACACAGCTGTAATAACCAAAACAGCATGGTACTGGTACAATGACAAGCACATAGACCAATGAAAGAGAATTGAGAACCCAGAAATTAATCTATCTATCTATGAAGAGCAATGGTGTCTCCCTGGAGACTAAGGTGCGTTTGATAGAGGCCATGGTCTTCGCAATCACTTGTTATGCATCAGAGAGTTGGACAATGACCAAGGAGGATAGAAGGAATGAATTGATGCCTTTGAGCTGTGGTGCTGGAGAAGAGTATTCAGAATACCATGGACTGCTAGGAAAACAAACCAATTTGTCCTGGAAAGGGTTAAACCGGGTGGCTCCTTGGAGGAGAGGATTCTGAGGCTC
>NW_006399778.1:22161508-22199261 GCF_000299155.1 Elephantulus edwardii | reverse complement strand
TGCTGAGAGTGTTGACTGTGGAGCCAAGCTAACTAAAGCTGTGAACAATCTCAATCTCTTCACTATCCATCCTGATGCTGCCAAGTGGCCCAGTGGTGAGAATCTTTGTCTTCTTGACATTGAGCCTCAATCCATATTGGAGGCTTCAGTCCTCAAGGTATATAAAGACTGAAAAATACAGCTAGAAATACACAACCAGGAGAAGATAAAATAGATGAATGGGATCTTCTAAAGATTAAATCCCTGTGTGTATCAAAATCATCCAACAGCGTGAAAAGAAAACCTACTGACTGGGAAAAAACATTTGGCAATACCGTTTCAGACAAGGGTCTCATATCAAAAGTTTACAGAATCTTACAGGGCCTCCACAAGAAAAAGACTGATAACCCAGTTATAAAAGGGGCAAAAGACATGGAAAGACTTTTCACAGAGGAAGACATTCAGGCAGCTAACAGACACATGAAAAAATGCTCAAAATCACTGGCAATAAGAAAGATGCAAAGCAAAACCACAATGAGATACTTTTTCATCCCAGTAGCAGTGGCAAAGTTTAACAGGACATCAAGTAATAAATGTTGGAGAGGATGTGGTGAAATAGGAACTCTTATACACTGTTGATGAGATTGTAAAATGGTACAATCACTCTGGAAGGCAGTTTGACACTTCCTAAAAAAACTGAACATAGAAATTCCATATAACCCAGCTATTCCATTGCTTGGAATATACTCCGGGAAAAAGAGAACTGAAGCTCAAACGGAAACTTGTACACCAATGTTCATAGCAGCATTATTCACCATCGCAAGAACTTGGAAACAGCCCAGATGTCCAACCACAAATTAATGGATTGAGAAGTTGTGGTACATTCACACCACAGAATACTACACAGCACACAGGAGCAATGATTTTGTAAATTACTACTTAACATGAGAGGGATTGGAGAGCATTACGCTGAGTGAATGAACTTAGTCCCATAAGGACAAATACTGTATAAAACCATTATTGTAGAATGGGTATAAGGATCCAAGGGGGGGAGAGGGTGAAAGCAGAGGGATGAGGATGGGTGGGGAGGAGGGGTGTTAATCATAAGGTTGCACAATTTGATGTATGGGTGGGAGTGAAGGAAATGGGAAAGATTTGTGTGAAAACAATGTATTCTAACTTTGTAAATAAATCAGTATAAAATAAAACTTCTAAAATGGAAAAAAGAAAAAAAATGTGAACATAGAAATCCCATATGACACAGCTATACCATTGCTTGGAATATACTCTGAGAATATGAGAACTGAGACACAGACAGAGATTTGTACAACAGTGTTCATAGCCATGTTATTCACCATTACAAGAACATGGAAGCAGCCCAAATGTACAACTATGATCAAATGGATTGAGAAATTGTGGTACATTCACATGATGGAATACTATGAAGCACGTAGGAGCAATGATTCTGAAAATCACTACCTAACTTGGGAGGGACAGGAGAGCATTATGCTAAGTCAATTAACTCAGTCCCACAGGGAAAATTGTAAGACAATTATTGTAGAAATAGAAAGATAACTAGTAAAACATGTATGAGGATCCAAGGTGCAGAGGGGAGGAGCAGAGGGGTGAGGATGAGCAGGTGGGGGTAATCACTGTTGTTGTTGTTGTTGTTGTTGTTGTTGTTGTTGTTGTTGTTGTTAGGTGACATGGAGTCGAGCATGACTCATAGCAACCCTATGAACAAAAGATCTGAACCCTGTTCTATCCTGCACCATCCTCACACTTCCTGACACACAAGAGCCCACTGCAGCAGTCACCATGTCAATCCACCTGATTGAGGGTCTTCCTCTCCTTTGCCAACCCTCCACCATTTCCATCATCATGTCCTTCTCCAAGGAATAGCCCTCCTAGCAACATGTGCAAAGTATGTGAGGTGAAGCCTCATCTTTCTTGCCTCCAAAGAGCATTCCAGCATCACCATCTCCAAGACATTTCTGTTCGTTCTCTTGGCCATCCATGGGATGTTCAGTGCTCTTCTCCAACCCTACAGCTTAAAGGAGCCAATTCTTTTTCTGTTGTCCTTATTCATATTCCAACTCTCAAACACATAGCTAGTAATCGGAAAGACTATGGCCTGAATCAGGTACACCTTAGTCTTCAAACTGAATTCACTACTCCTTAATAATTTGGAAATGTCCCTAACTGTGATTTTCACAATGCAATGCCTCTCCTTATGACTGCTGGTACCAAGGGTGACAGGGTTGCACAATTTGATGGGTAGAGGGAAAGGTGAAGGAAAATGGGAAAGATCCGGTGTGAAAAACAATGTTTATAAATTTTGTAAGCAAACCAGCATAAAATAAAATTTTTATTTAAGAAAAAAAAAGTAATTCAGGCTATGTGTCTTCTCATTGGCATAGGCTTTACACAGCCCAGAACTAAGAAACTGATGCCCCTGGGCCCAGAGATAGAGCCCATTCTAGGAGCAGTGGTGGGGAGAGGAGTCATCTCTGGGACAGGATGGAGGCAGCTGTCTTCTGAAAACTGAGCCTTCTGCAGCTAATGCTTCAGGTTCCTTTAGGCTCTCCTGATGCCATTAGGGAACTTAGGGAGGGAGGGAGAAAGTGCTATCACGGTGTGTGCGGAGGCATGGAGGCCCAAGGAAAGACCCCAGAAGAGGCTTGGGGATAGCATAAGCAGGGGGCACCCTAACACCCTGGTTACAGGGTGTCCAGGAGACAGATGGCAAGCTTGCTGTGAGCAGGAAGCTGTTGGGCATGGGCATGGTGCCCATTAAGGCACCATGCTGGGCCAAAGCCACCAACCACCCAGTTTGCACTTGGTAGGACCTCACTTTTCTGACGTGGGCCTGCGCCACTCACCAGCTTTAAGGTGCTGAAAGCTTGTGTGTCGGACTCTTTATCCAGGTCAAAGTCTTGACTGTCAGCCCCTCCACAAGTCAACCACTACACCTGTCAACAGTGGCCATACCAATGGGGCTTGAACTCATGCTGGACATAGAGTTAAGGTGGACACCACCAAGAAAACAATAATAGTTACCCAAGACAAACCAGTTTCTGTCAAGTCAGCCCTGACTGATGGCAATGCCATGTGTGTCAGAGCGGAACTGTGCTCCACAGGGATTTTCAGGGGCCCAGGGAGGGAGAAAATCTCCAGGCCTTTCCTCCAAGCTGCCTCTTGTTAGACTTGAACCTCTAATCTGCTTGTTAGTAGTCAAATACTTTAACCGTTTGCACCAGCCAGTAACTATGGTAATAAATGCATTTTTCAGTGTGTCTCACACCATGCTAAGCACTTTCGAGAGGTTATTTCTTTGACCCTCACAATAGACTTAAAAAGCAGTAGTATTATTGTCTCTGCTTTGGACATGTTGCAAGGAGGGACCAGTCCTTAGAGAGGGACATCATGCTTGGGAGGGTGGAGGGTCAAAGCAAGCAAGAAAGACCCTTAATGAAATGGATTGATTCAATGACTATGGTAATGGGGGTAGGTGTGTCAGAGACAATAAGATTGGTGCAGGATAGAGCGGGTTTAGGGCTGTTGTACATAGGATTGCTAAGAGTCACAGCAACTTGACAGCATGTATCAACAACTTTACATGTGAGAAAACTGAGGCAACAAGAGGTCCAACAATGTTCCCAGACATGCACATGTAGGATGCAAACCCTGGGTGGGTCGAACTAAATCCAAGGACATGCTCTCAGTCACTGTGCTACCATCCCACCTCTAGAGAATAGTGTTAAATCAGCAATCAAGGGGCTTAGCTTTTGTCTTGGAACATCCATTAGTTTTCGTTATGGCTTTGTGCCTCTGACCTGTGAACTCCTACTTGAAAACAAACAAGGATAGACTAAATCAATCCTTCTGACAGCGCTTTTCTGAATCTTTTTTGGAATGTCTACTCCGAGGGGGCAGAATGTTGTGCACTCTATAAGCTCACTGCTGTGTCCCTAGCACCTGGAACAGTTCCTGACATGAAACAAAAAAAGCCTATCATGCAATTGTGAATGAAAGAATGAGTCCAGTGCAAATGCAGTTGTTGCTGCAGTTGTTATGCGTCCTCGAATCTACTACAACTCATAGCAACCGTGTGCACAATAGCTTTAAACCCTCGCCTATCCTGAGCCAGTCTCACTGTCTCTGACACCTACCCCCACTATCCCAGTTACCATCTCAATTTGTCTCAGTCAGGGTCTCCTTCTCCTGCACTGTCCCCCAACCCTGACAAGCACGATGTTCTTCTCCAAGGACTGGTCCCTCCTGGCAATATGCCCAAAGTATGTGAGATGGAGCTTCAAAATCTTTGCCTCCAAAGAGCAATTTGGTTTCATCCTCTCTACAAAAGAACTGTCTGTTCTCTTATCTGACCATGGGTATGTTCAATACTCTTCTCCTGCACCACAAGTCAAAGTCTTTGATTCTTCTGTCATCCTTAGTCATTGTGCAGTTCTCTGTTACACAGTAAGTAGTTGCAATGATTAGTAATTGCAACAATTAGTAATTGCCTGGATAAGGTGCACTTTGGTCTCTAGACTGATATAGGTGCTCTTCAGCACTCGAAGAGGTTCATAACAGCAGATTTTCTAATGCAATTCATCTTTTGATTTTCTGACTGCTGGTGCCAGGAGATTGTGGAACCAAGCAAGGTGAAACTTGTTAACAATTTCAATCACTTCTCCATCTATCATGCTGTTGTCATGCATTGTGCCATCTGTATAACACAGGTTGTTTTCCTCCAAACCTAATAACACATCCCTCTTCATAAAGCCCAGCCTTCTGAGTGATCTGTTCTGCACATAGATTGAAAAGGTATGGAGAAAAGATGCATTCCTGACACACTCTTTTATTGACTTTAAACCATGCAGTGTTTCCTTGCTCTGTTCTGATGACTGCTTCCTGGTCCAAGTATAGTTTTCACAAGAGCACAATCAAGTGTTCCGGCAGTCCCATTCTTCTCAAATTTAGCCTCAATTTGTTGTGATCCACACAGTCAAATGCCTTTTCACAGTCAATGAAACATAGACACTCCTTTGGTGCTTTTTACTTTCAGCCAAGATTACTGTGACATTGGCTGGGATGTTCCTAGTGCCACAGCTTCTTCTATAAACCCAGTTTGCTTTTGTGGGTTTGTTATTACATGACTTCTTTCTCCCCAGTCAGTCCTGGCATGCTTCTAATACTATCATAATCACCTGGATCAGTGTTAGTCAACGTGCATGTTTTGTACTCTTTTCCGCATGCTGTGCCCGGTTCAATATTATTGCCACCGTAGTGCTGGACACCAGTGTTGGCCAACGTGGTGTAGCACCCGATTTCAGTTTCCTCAAGGCTGGGCAATTGCTGATGAGGATGAGAAACTCTTGGCTTTCCTTTGCCTGGTCATCTGCAGAGTCTGCTTGTGCCCCAGCACGTATTCCCCACTTTTCATGGCACGTGGGAGCCGAGTTATTGACTCCAGGGATTTTTTTTTCTCGCCTTAGGTACCAGCTGGTCCTCCACCAACAGCTGCTGACAAAAAGTCCAGAGATGGATAAAAAGTCCATTTTGTCTTTTTGACAGTTCTCTGCCAGGGTTAAGATCTGCTGTTCATAGGGTCACTATGAGTTGTATTCAACTTGACAGAACCTAACAACAACTGATGAGGTTCCAATTATTTTTGGATCATCTTCAGAAGGATTTTGCTTGCATGTGATGTTAGTGATATTGTTTGATAATTTCCACACTCTGTTGGATCCCACCCCTTTTTCTGAATGGGAATAAATATGGATCTCTTCTAATCAGTTGGTAAGGCTTGCCCTCCAGATTTCTTGGCACAATCTGGGGAGAAAGTCCAGGACTGCAACTGTTTGTTGAAATACATCAATTGATATTCCATCAATTCCTAGGGCCAGTTCCTTCAGAGCAGCTTGAACTTCCTCCTTCATCACCATTGCCTCTTGATCATATACTGTTTCATGAGATTCATCTGTGTCCAAGTTATGGTCTCGGACTTTTGAGTGTCCTGCTCCTCTTTACCCCTTCATAAGTTTGATCTTTACTATGGTAACTGGAAAGAAAAGCTCCTGGAAAGGTACAAGGTGACCTCATCCATGTTCCCCATCAGATCAGAACAAGAAAGGGACATTTCCTTTCCAGGATCTGGAAATTAGGACCAAGGGACCACAGCTGTGCCTGGTCTTACTTAGCTAGTCTCTTGAATGAAGCAGCTGGGAAGGACACATTTTTCATCATGTGGGTGGAGAAGTAGAGAAAGCTCATCAATAGAAAGAGAGACAGATGAAAGACTGAGAAGCAGAGAGCCAGACAGAGCACGCCCAGTTCCCTGAAGGACCCAGTTCTTTCTCCTGGGGATCCAGGATGTGGGTTTCTCATGATGTTTCTGAATTTTTATCACAAACCCGGATTTAAGCATAAATTTGAACCAAGTTGACAGCCTTTAGCAACAACCACCATCACAACTTGCTTAGACTCAAGGCACCCTGTATGTCGGGGTAGAACTATACTTTTTAGTTTTCAACTGTTGACTTTCTGGAAGTAAACAGCCAACCTTTTCTTCTGAGATACCAGGATGGACTCAGTCTCTAGCCTTTGTCCAACAGCTGAGCACATGAATGGTCTGCACCATCCAGGTTGCTATGAATAGAGTTCCACTCAATAGCAGGTGGTGTATTTGTTTAGACTCAGAGGTGACCCCATGTGAGCCAGAGTTGGACAAATCCCAGCTGTGCTTATAAAGCTTAGCACAGGATCCACTGAGATATAACAGGACTAGCTCCCAACACCATCTCAGGATCAGGTGGATAATTGAAAGGTAAAGATATATGGGGTAAGGAGGAGGGTTTGAAGAGAGCAAGAACCTTAGAATGTTGTTGTTATATGCCATCGAGTCACCTGCAATGCATAGTGATCCTATGTACAACACGCCTAAACCGTGCTCTATCCTGTGCCAATCTTATTGTCCCTGACACACCTACCCCATTAACTGCCAGTCACTGAATCAATCCATCTCATCAAGGGTCTTCCTCTCCTGCACTGTCCTTCCACCCTCCCAAGCATGACGTTCCTCTCCAAGGACTGGCCGCTCCTTGCAACATGTACAAAGTAGGTCAGACGAAGCCTCAGAATCCTTGCCTCCAAGGAGCAGCCTGCTTTTATCCTCTCCAGGATGAACCTGTTCATTCTCGTAGCAGTCCAAGGTATATACAATACTATTCTATCATCCCTAGTCATTG
The DNA here is from genome assembly GCF_000299155.1 of Elephantulus edwardii. Lineage (NCBI taxonomy): Eukaryota > Metazoa > Chordata > Mammalia > Macroscelidea > Macroscelididae > Elephantulus > Elephantulus edwardii. The sequence continues at coordinate 22,192,029 of NW_006399778.1, read as the reverse complement.
TCCAGCTCTCTGATACATAGCAAGTGATTGCAAAGACCATGGCCTGCATCAGGGGCACCTTAGTCTCCAGATTGACATCATTGCTCCTTAGTACTCTGAGGAGGTCTCTGACAGCAGACTTTTCCAATGCAATACATCTTTTAATTTCCTGGCTGTTGGTACCAAGAGTGTTGATTGTGGAGCCAAGCAAAGTAAAGCTGTTTACAATCTCAATCTCTTCACCATCCATCCTGATGCTGCCAATCAAATAAAAGTGGGGGGAAACACCTCAATGATGTTTCTGTAGCTGAAACTGACTTCAGCTTTCATCTCAGGATGACTGTTACCAGGGCTATCATCTGACTCATAGAACCTTGAACACTCAACTCAGTGCAGTTACTCACAACTCAGGTGATATGAAGGTCCTACTGCACCTGTATAACCGCTGCCAGCCGGAAGGCCGGTAAGGTCTGCCAAGCTCCCCAACACTCCAGGGAAAGGGCAGGTGGACAGCCACTTGACTGAAAGGGCTTATTTCTGTGGCTCTCCAAGTCAGGAGGCACCTATTTAGCTTCCTCTAATTCCCCCCCAAATCCCAACTGTTACACTAGAGCTGTCCACAGTGAGCCAAGAGTGGGCACGTCATCTCCAGGCTGCCAATCAAGAGGTCTTTCTTTGAATCAACAGATTATTGTTGTTAGTTGCTGTTTGGTCAATTCTCATTGATGGTGACACCATGTATGCAGCACAGGATCCTTCTACTAGGGTTTCAAGACTGTGACCTGAGAGCAGACCGGTTTTCTTTTTTGTTTGTTTGTTTGTTTGTTTTTGTTCGTTTTTTGTGTGTTTGTTTGTTTTATTTTGTGTGCGTGTACCGTCAAATCAGATCTGACTGGTACAGGAGGATATTGCGCCTCCTTCTCCGGCAGAAGACCGGTTTTCTTAGGCACCTCTGGGTATGTCTGAATCACCAACCTCTTGTGGAATGGTGGAATTCTTACCCATTTGCACCATCCAAAGATTCCTGAGCTAACAGACAGAGCAGCACAATGAATGTGACACTTTTCAGAAAGATCAGGGGTTGTGGCCTAGCAGGGCTCCTTGTGGCCCCAAAGAGCAGAGCCAGGCAGGGGCAAGACTGCATTAGGTCATGTTTTCCAGTTGACTCTCCATGGGAACTCAGGCCGTGATGCCATAAAAGCTGTCACCCAGTCCCCAGACACCAGTAAAGGCAAGAAAGACGACACCTCAGTGACTCAAGTTTAATTAGGAGAGAAGATAAAAATGCATTAACCTGTGGCACACAGGCCATGCACAGACCTACAGAGGGCCATGTTCAATGGCACCTGAGACTTCAGTCAACCTCTGCTCAGGAACATGAATCCTTAGGTATCCAAGCACTGACAGTGCGAGCAAATAATGCAAAGGAAGAGCCCGGTGGTTGGAACCTTAGCTGCAGTTTGAAACCCCCAGCAACTCTGAGGGAGAAAGAAGAGGCAGTCTGCTTCCATAAAGATTTTTCAAAAAACTCCCTTCTGACGAGTCGACACTGACCCATTACTGATCTCCATTCGGTTTCTGAAGCTGTAAATCACACAAGGGGAGATTGTCCTTCTTTCTCCCGTGCAGTCACTGGTGGATTTGATCCTCCATGGTGGCTTGATCTTTGTGTTAGCAATGCAGCTCCCTACAGATGAGGGAGGGTTCCCTACCAGAACTCCTTCATAAGAATTCACAGCCTTGAAAACTTTGCAGAAGACTTTGGTTCTGTCCTATAGAGTCACTGAGTCGGAACTGACTTGACAGCAGTGGTAGTGAGTACACAAAACCTATTAGATGACCATTAAAAGTTAACTTTTCAACGAACTCTCATAATGACAAGAAGCTCTCACTACTCAGTAAGAAAAAAAGAACAGTAAGAAAGACTTTTAGTATCATTTGCTTAAAGAGATATACATGGACATGGACACACACACACAAACACACATCTTATCAAACTAAACTCTACCAAAACTTTACAAGTGATGAGGTCCCAGCTATTTTTCTCATCAGAAAAGGAAAAGCTGTTTCTCTTATTGAGGAATCTCAGGTGATGCAAATGGTTAGCACACTCAACTGCTAACCAAAGGGCCTGGGAGCCAAGTAAGTCACCCAGAGGCACTTTGGAAGAAAGGCCTGGTGAGCTACTTCCCAAAAGTCAGTCCTTCCAAACTCCGTGCAGCACAGCTCTCCTCTAAGACACATGGGGTCACCATGAGTGAGCTCCCTGGCAGAGGGTGGGCACTGTGCTCCGGTCAGAGCCGTCATTATTCCCTAACAAAGAGGATAATTCCAATCACGTGGCTTTGACTGCATGTGCTGCAAGAATGCAATGTTGTTTTCCTTTCTGTCGGTTGTTGATTTTGTCCGTTTTCTAATGTTTGTGCTACAATACTGTGGCAATTAGTAGTTGTGAACCTCTATCAATGCATGTTTTGAGTGTGAAGCAGTTAATTCAAAGATCCAGAGAGACTTCTGCTCCATTACTAATAGTGCTCTAAATAATGTTGCAATTCAACAGAGAAAGATTTTACGAAACAAATGTGTATTCAGACTGTCTGAGAAATATTCTACCTAAACAACTTACATTGATCACGAGTTTTCTTAGGGTTAAAAATGATAATAAATATTATGTAAGTGTCCTGTACGGCCAGTCTATGGGGGTGGTGGACATTATATGGACATTATGAATTATCTAACTCAGTGGTACCAACCCTGGAGACATCACGGTCCAGCATCATGAGAGACAGTGAAGAGACTGAGAGTGTTAACAGCTTCAGTTTGCTTGGTTCTACAATCAGCACTCTTGGTACCAGAAGCCAGGAAATTAAGACAACTTGCACTGAGAAAATCTGTCAGGGATTTCTCTAGAGTACTGGAAAGTAAAAAGGTCAGTCTGGAGACTAAGGTGCACCTGATCCAGAACACAGTCTTTGCAATTACTTGCAATGCATCAGAAAGCTGGATAAAAGTGGCCTAGTGACAAGAAGCTGCACTGCAATCCCAGAGGCACACAGTTTGAATTCACTAGATGCTTTCCTGGAGAAGAGGAGCAATCTCCTCCTGTACCAGTTGGATCCAATTTGACAGTACACACCAAAAAAATTTTTTTTTAAAAAAAAAGAAAGCTAGATAATGACTATGTATGATAGAAGGAGAACTGATGCCTTTGAGCTGTGCTGCTGGAGAAGAGTATTAAATATAGCATGGATTGCTAGGAGAACAAACAGGTTCGAACCAGAGAGGGTGAAACCAGGCTGCTCCTTGGAGGCAAGCATTCTGAAACTTTGTCTGACATACTTGGGACATGTTGCAAGGAGGGACCAGTCCTTGGAGAGGGACATCATGCTTGGGAGAGTAGAGGGATGGCACAAAAGAGAAAGATCCTCAATGAGATAGATTGATTCAATCACTAGGGTAATGAGCGTAGGTGTGTCAGAAACAATAAGGTTTGTACGGGACAGAGCAGGATTTGGGGCTGTTGTACATAGGGTCACTATGAGTCCCAAGCAACTCAACGGCACGTAACAGCAAAATGTAACCAAGTAGATCGTATTCACAGATGAGATCATAACCACAAGTAAAGGAGTGAGGACTGAACATAATTTTAGGAGAGGACACAGTTCAATACACAACATTATCACTTCTTCCCTGTTTCCCCCTGACCTTCCTCACTCCACCCTGGCCAGTCACCCTTTCCAAGGTTTCTTGCCACAAAGCCTGGGGCTCTTGCTATTTACCGAGAAAGCATCCCTGTCTTCCAGGGGGCACACTGTCCCATTCTGCCTCGGGTCTATTCTCTCTCCCGATTACCATCAGAGCAGGTGCACAATCAAGGGCTGGGTGGACAGAGAGAGCCAGCTGGCACCCAGGAGGCTCCAAGGTGAGAGTGGAGTGTGCTAGGGACTGTCTCACTTTCCCTTTCCTCTCTGAAGGGTTTGGATTTGAGTTAGAATAGTAATGGGTTCACATTAACCTCAGCTACTAAGTACATGGTCTGATATAAACCACTTCATTTTGTGACCCTCTGTTTCCTGCTAGATGAATTGTGGGTGATAGCACCCACCATGCACAGTTGTGGTATTAGAAGAGAAGGCACTTGGAAGCTACAATGGGGCTTATACCCTTTAAGTAGGTTTGCCAGACAAATTACAGACATCCAGTTAGTTGTGAATGCCGTTAAACAATTAACTTTCTTTTCATATAAGTATGCTCTCAATGAACTGTAGTCCCTGGGGCTGCAAAGAAGTGAGCAAGTTTGGCTTAGAACCAAAAGGTTGTCAGTGTAAATCCAACCAAAGGTTCTTTGGAAGAAATGCCTGGCTATCTACTTTAAAAAAAAAAATATTGAAAACCCTACAGAACACAGTTCCACTCTCACATAAATGTGATCTTCTTAAGTGAGAAATGATTAGGTGGCAATTGCTAACTGTAAAAATGTCAAGAAATCAAACGACTGTGCTGGGCAAATCTGCAAAATATGTCTTAACAGAGGAGGGAGAGAACCGTCTAAAAGAGAGATGTAACTGGGTATCTCTGTCATCACAGGAGACTAGAGCGAGGGCTGCATGGTGGAGGGGACCTGGGGGAGTGTTTGTAAAACAATGAAAGAATCTTTTCTTTTACTTTTACTTTTCCATAATTTTTGGACTCATGTACCTATAACTTGTTAGTCAAATTCGTGTCTTCTAGGTTGCAACACCCCCATGATACATCTTGAAGGATATGTACATGTACAGCCAAGCACAATCAATAAGAGTGCATCTGAATTCCAAAATCAATCTCCATAATAGTCTATGTGTTTCCTACTGCCAAAGGGGCCCTTTAGAGTAGTGAGAGAAGATCTTCACCCTGAAACCCACAGCGTCCCTTTTCAGCAGGAAGTAGCTAAGAGAATACGCCGTCCCCTTTTCCTTATGACTCAGGGTGAAGTCTCTCTCAGGGAGGAGTGATAGGGAATGGCAAAGGATACACTGACAAAGAAGATTAATCAGAACTGGCTTTGACAAGCACTGTGACATTTGGACAAGAACAAACTGGGAGGAGGGTGGAGAGAGTGGTGCAGCAATGAATGAGTGGAAGCCCAGAATCTCTGTAAATGTTTATGAAAATTAATAAAATATAATTATAGAGAAAAAAAAATTAACACATGAAAGCTAATTTTAAAAAGAAAAAAAAAAAGTTGTACAAGGTAAAAAAAACTAAGGTGTTCCTGACCCAAGCCACGGCATTCTAAATCTGCATGCAGAGGCTTGACAAAGAATAAGGAAGATCAAAGAAGAACTGATGCATTTGAATTGTGGCATTGGGAAGAATATTGATTATACCAGGGCCTGCCAGAGGATCCAATTGTCTGGGAAGTACAGCCAGAATGTTCCTTAGATAAGGTTGAGAAGTGAGACATGTTCTTTTGTCCTGTTATCAGCAGAAGCCACTCCCTGGAGGAAGACACCCCGCTTGGTAAAGTATGAGGTCAGAAAAAAGAAAAGGGCCCTCAGTGAGATGGATTGACACAGTGGATGCAATAATGGGCTCAAACACAGCAATGATTGTGAGGCAGGAGCATGCAGGGTCACCTGCTCAATCTGTTTGTTGAGCAAACCATTCAAGAAGCTGGACTATATGGAGAAGAATGAGGCCCCAGCTTTGGGGGAAGACTCATCAACAGCCTGCATTATACCAAGATGACACAACCTCCTTGCCTGCTGAAAGTGAAGCAGTCTTAAAACACTTGCTGCAGAAGAACAAATAGTACAGCCTTCAATATGGATTACTTCTCAATATCAAGAAAACAAAAATCCTCACCACTGGGCCAAAAGGCAACATTATGATAGATGCAGAGATTTGAAATTCTTGATGATTTTGTTTTACTGGGATCCCCAATCAATATCCTTGGTACCAGGAGTGAAGAAATCAAAGACAAGTTGTTTGTTGTGTGTCGTCAAGTCACTTGCGACTCATAGCGACCCTATGTACAACAGCCCTAAACCCTGTTCTATCCTGTGCCAATCTCACTGCCTCCGACACACCCATCCCAATTACCCCAGTCACTGAATCAATCCACCTCATACAGGGTCTTCCCCTTCTGTGTTGTCCCTCCACCCTCCCAAGCATGATGTCCCTCTCCAAGGACCTTTCCCTCCTTACAACATGTCCAAAGTATGTCAGACGAAGCCTCAGAATCCTTGGCTCCAAGGAGGAGCCTGGTTTAACCGTCTCCAAGATGAATCTGTTTGTTTTCATCAAGTTGCATTAGGGAAATATGCTGTCAGGGAACTCTAATAAGTACTTAAAGAGGAATGATTTCAGTTTGAAGACTAAGGTGTGCCTGATCCAAGCCATGGTTTCCTCAATTGCTTGCTATGCATCTGAAAGTTGGACAATGGATAAGGATGACAGAAGAAGAATCGGTGCCTTTGTTGAGTTGTGATGTTAGAGAGGAGTACTGAATATCCCATGGTCTGTCAAAAACCCCCAAATTAAGTGTTGGAGGAAGTGCAACTGAGTGCTCCTCAGAGGCAAGGATGGCGAAACTTTAGGAGGAAAGGATGAGAAATTTCATCTCACAGACTTTGAGCAGGAGGGGCCACGCTTTGGAAAAAGACATCACGCTAGGAATGGTGGTTAGTGAGAGGGAGACCCTCACCAAGGTAACTGTAACAATGGGTTTGAGAATGGCAACGATTGTGAAGATGGTCCAAGACAGGACAAGATTCAGATATGTTGTTCAACGGGTCACTATGAGTCAGAGTGGCACCTAAGAACAACAAGAACATAAGTTAAAACTAACAACATAAACAAAGTATGTGTGTTGTTGTTGATCAAGTCAATTCCTACTCAGAGAGTCCACGTGACTGAGCAGAGCTGCCCCATGGGGGCTCACGGAGTTCTCTAGGCTGTGAGCTTTAGAGAAGCAGATCACCAGGTCTTTCCCCTTTGTTGCTGTTGTTTTTCCATCTTTAGACTTAAGGAATTGATGAATGTAGGAGAGACTGGGACAGGCCCAGATAGTGTGTCTGGTTCCAGAGGGCAGGACTAATTACAACAGCAACAAAAGAACACAACAGGGAAATGAAGCCGTGGACAGACAACAGATTTGGGCATGAACTTGCGGGGTGGCAAAGTGATGATACTAGAGACTCAGGAATGGGAAGCAGTAGGGAAGAAAGTCATGTCTGAGGGGGACCCTGAGGACCCAGAGGGGGGAAGAGAAGCAGTCCTCCACCTCTCAGTGCTGAGGAACAGGCACTCGGCTCAGTCGCCTGTCTGCATTCCATCCGTGAAAGAGATGAGGGGTCCTCAGCCTTTGGCCAATTTCAAGGGCCCTGCACCTGATCCTGGTAGAGTTTCTGGAAAAAAAACTTTTGCCAAATTCATAAGCACTGATCATGATGGAACAGGAGCCCTGATGATCTTTGGGAGGAAGCCCACACTGAGTCCCTTGGTACCCGACTCAGCCCGGATTCTCCACAGCAGCAGCCAAGCTCAGTCCACACGTGGGGGCCTCAGTCTCATGGCCTCCATCTCTCCCGGCTGGACCTGACACTGAGTTTTCACCATGTTGAAGGGCAGAGTCAGGATGGCTGCCACCATCCTTGAGATGCCACCAGTCATGAAGCTGGTTCCCACAGTTCTGGTCCTCTGAACTGGACCCTCTCAGCCAACTCTTCACTAGTTTGTACTTGAACCAACACATAGCTGAGGGGGCACATCCCGAAGAGCAGTGAGCCCCCAGCCCAGCCACTGAGGTGCCAGCCTCCCTGAGCCACCGTGGCCTGGACAGAGGCACCCAGCTCTCCAAACGACAGATTCCGAGTCTGTAGCTTTGTTCACACCAGCTCCAGGGGCCTAATCACAGTCACTGTGTCCAGATGGACGCGAGCATCAGCCACCAAGGGTACATAGAGGTCAGAGGTCAAGGTTCAGCCACAGTGGAAGGTACTGAGTTGGTCATAGGCGGTGAAATAAACAGCAGTGAGTGGTAGTACAGTGGTCACCAGGGTGGCAGGGAGGCCGCTCCACAGGGTCCTGGTGCCTTCATGCCTCACAATCTTCACAAAGGCATCCATGATGTGGGATCCTGAAACTAAGTGGCACAGCGGGCACCATTTAGACACTGTATACCAGTGCCCGGACACCATTGCAGGACAGAAGGCTCTTCCCAGAAGGTTGGACAGGGGATGACAGTTTGATGTAGGAGCTGCTCCATGGTCCAGAGGGAGGTGTCAGTTCACTGGCCCCTGAGGGGCACCTGGACCGCAAGCACACCTTCACTATATCTGGTGGCGACTGTCACCCCAGTGCCTGAAGCCACTCTCAGCTGGAGGAGGCTAATGCCCCTGGGGTCTGGCTGCCTTGAAGCATAAACCTGATTCTAGGTGGGGGAGCTCAGTGAGCCCACAGTGGCTCCACAGCCACCACATGGACTGTGCATTTGCCTCTGCTGAGCATCTTTGTCCTTTGAAGCTACTGGACCTGCTCAAACATCTAACCTTTCCGTTAAAAGCCAAGTGCTTAACCACTGTATCGCTTGGCTTAGACTGAATTGTTATTTGTTGTTTATCTGGAGTCCAGCATTACTTAGGCATCCTGGGCTGGTCTGTTTGATTGGATGGCTTTGGTATTTTGCTAAATCAGCTGTTGGGCATCTGGCCATCCCTTACACTCCTCCCTCCGACCCAGCAGTTATGGGGCATCTTCCTTGGAGTTCTCAGCACTAGACACCCTATCCTCTGAGGAGCTAGGGCAGTGAGGAACTGGTGGCCTTGATGGGGTTTTCTCCCCCTCACGCCCACCCTCAATCATTTTTTTAGCCATCGGCAGACTCACCAAGCAGACGATCACATTTTTTTAACTGTCAGAGAGAGTCACTATCACAGAAGGAGAGCGCGCTGTACAGAGGAGAGGAGGGAGGAAAGATGAGGGCAAGCCAGGAGGACAGAATCCTGTCTGCTCGTTGCTTTCAATTCTCTGCCCTGGAGGATGTAGAGCCCCCTGCAAAGCCCCAGAGCAAGCACCCAGATGGAGTCCAGACTTCCTCAGCAGGAAGTGAGTGTTAGTTGAGGGGCAAGGTGGGGGCTGAGACATGGGAAAGCTTGATGTAACCACCAGCTCTGCCTTTAAGCCTTGGTACGACCTTGAGCAAGTCACATCACCTGTCTCAAGATAATATTCAGTTCAACATGATACTAATAAAGGAAGCCAAACTCCTGGAGACTCTCCTTCAGGCTTTGTGATACATTGTTAATTAAAAAGTCAGGGTTCAAGTCTAACAGTTGCTCTGGGGCAGAAAAGCTGGGCAGGATCTTCCGTAAAGAATTAGAGCCTCAGAAACCCAATGGAAAGTCACCATGAGTCAGAATTGCCTGGATGGTAGTGAGTCTGGCTTTTTAGTTTGTTTTTACCAGAGGATCCTCTCCATTTTCTCCAGTAGAGCAACTGGTGGATTCGACCTGCTGACCCTTCAGTTGGCTGCACAACGTGTAATACCACCAGAGCCCCTTAAAAATATTGTTGTTGTTAGGTGGCGTGGAGGTGCTTGGGACTTATAGTACAACAGCTCTGAACCCTCAATCTCATCATCTCTGACACACCCACCCCCATTACCCCAATCACTGAGTCAATCCATCTCATTATGCGTCTTCCTCTCTACCCTCCACCCTTAACAATAGCTAACACTTACATGGTAGCTAAAAGGTCCCTGGGTGGCATAACTGATGTGCATGTAATTACTATCCTAACTCAATTGTTGGTGGTCTAAACTAAAAAATTGGTACCGTGAACAATCTGCTTCCTTAAAGAAAGCCCTGTGAGGCTCAAATCTACTCTGTAACATATGGGGGTGCCGTGACCTGGAATCCACTTGAAAATAATGGGTTTGAAATCACAATTACCATGTGCTGGGAACCATCCTAAACATGGGCACACCTCAAATATACTGGAGGTTTGATTGCAGATGACAATAGAGTGTCATAACAAAGCAAGATACACAAGTTTTTTTTGTTTCCAAGTATATATAAAAGTCATGTTTATAGTATAGTCTATTAAAAATTCTAAAATGCCAATAAATTTGGAAGAACAAATGGCTGGAAGAGGCACATATTTGTTCCCATTCCCAAAAGACGTGATCCAACAGAGTGAAAAAATTATCAAACAATGTCATTAACAAGGAACATCTTGTTGAAGAATATTCAAAAGGCACTGGAAGATCAACAGAGAACTGTCAGAAATTCAAGTTGGCTTGAGAAGAGGTTGTAACATGAAGGATATCAGTGCTAATGGGTTTTATTGACTACGCAAAGGCATGTGATTGGTTCATGGTACATGATGGATAACACAGAGAAGAACAGGAATACCAGAATACTTAATGTGTGCATGAGAAACTTACAGATCAAGAAGCAACTGTCTAAACAGAACAGGAGAATACTGTATGGTTTAACATAAGGAAAGGTATACATCAGGATTGTATCCTTTCTCCATACCTATTCAATCCGTATGCTGAACTAATAACTTGAGAAGCTTGACTATATGAAGAAAAATGAAGCATCAAGATTATAGGAAGACTCATCAACAACCTGCCTTATACAGAAACAAAATTCCTTGCCACTGGCCCAATAGGCAACACCATAATAAATGGAGAAAAGATCCAAGTCATCAACAATTTCATTTTCCTCGGATCCACAATCAATACTTACAGTACTAGCAGTCAAGAAATCAAGACTTGTTGCATTGGGAAAATCTGCTGTTAAGGACTTCTTCAACGTGCTAAAGAGCAAAGATGTCAGTTTGAAGACTACCATACGCCTAACCCAAGCCAGAGTGTTTTCATTTGATTCCTATGCATATGAAAGTTGGGTAATAAACAAGGATGACAGAAGAACTGATGCCTTAAAATTGTGCTATTAGAGTACTGAATGATGGTCTGAAAGAGTACAAATAATCGTTCCTTCGAGGCAAGGATGGTCCTTGGAAATGACATCATGCTTGTCTGAAAGGTTGAGGGTCAGAGGTACAGAGGATGACTCTTACCATGATGGGCTGACACAGTGACTGGAACAACAGTCACAAGCACATCAGAGACTGTAGGGATGGTGCAGGGGAGGGCAAGGTTCGACTCTGTTGTTTATACGGTCACTCTGAGTCATAGTCAACAACTCAATAACATTGAAAACCTAAATAACTCATTGTTGTCAAGTCAAAACCAACTCATAGCTGACCCTCTAAAGGGCTTTTGGAAACTAAGTCACATGAAAGAAGACTGACTGCCCATCTTTCTCTTGCAGAGTAGTTGGTGGATTTGAACTTCTGGAGAAGTGCTCTTTGGATTAACAGCACAACTCCCTATGGACTATGGCCACCAGAACTTGCTATCATCAATTTGTGAGCAATAAAAATCACAAAACCAAACCCAGAGCCACTGAATTGAGTCCAACTCAGCAACCATGTAGGACAAAGAAGAAGGGCCTCATCAAATTTCCAAGGCTGCAAATCTTTATGGAAGCAAGCTGCCCCATCCTTCTGCTTGGTGTGACTGACAGGGTCGCAGTGCTGGGCTTGTGGCCAACAACCAAATTCTTCCATAGACATTGGGCCACCAGAGTTCATTGTGGAAAAAGCTTGAAATACTGTGAGAATGATCAAATCATGAGCCAGAGACACAAAGTGTGTACATACTATTGGAAAAATGGTGCTGGCAGATTTCCTGAATGCAACATTGCCACAAACCTTCAATGTGAAAAATGGAGAGAAAAAAATGCAACATCAATAGAGTGTGATAAAGCAAAAAAATAATTAAATGAGGTGTAGCCTGTACTTTATAAGTAAAACAAGTGCCATTATTCTAACTCATGCTGACCCCAATTGTGTCAAAGTAGAAGTGTGTTCTAGAAGGTTTTAAAGACTGCCTTTCTCAAAGCAAATCACCAGGTCTTTCTCCTGGGTGGTCTTAAACCATCACCTCTGTGGCTAGCAGCTCAGTGAGTTAAGCATTCACACAATCCCAGGAGTCTTACTACTAAAATGCTGCCCCTTAATCCTGCCAACAAATCTATGAGCTGGGTATTTTTCACATCCCCATGTCGCAGATCAGAAACACAGACTACAAAAAAGGTCGCACAGCTACTAAGAAGTGAGTCAGGATTTATAGCCAATGTACCAAAGCTGGGTCCTTCATCACCTTGTCCTCTGCCTCTGGGAAAGCAGAGAGGGAGAGAAGGGGCAAGTCATGTCACTTGGGCACCTATTCTGTGCCTGGAGAGCAACTGTTAAACACAAAATTACTAACGGAAAGGTTAGTGGTTCAAATCCACCCAGTGGCTCTGCAGAAGGAAGACTGAGCAATGTACCCCCATGAAAAATACAGCCTAGAAAACCTTATAGGACAGTTGTACTGGTCATACGGAGGTCTTGCCAGCACCCAACAGCTCTGGGCTCAGCACACTGCTGTGCCCTTTATGTAGTCTGTCTTCTTTAAACTTCATGTCAGATCTAAGGTGCAGGATGCCCACACTGCCATCTGAATTCATTCTTGTTAACTGTCAGGGAGTAATTTTTTATTTGTGGTGGCCTTAGGTGTGACAGGGTGTAATAGTTCCATAAGGTCTTCTTGGCTTCAACAGCAGCCGACTGTCAGCCTTTCTTGCCCTCAGTATTACTGGGTGGGTTTAAAGCAACAACTTTGAGGTTAGCAGTCAAGTGTAACCACTTCCACCTGCAGGGACCTGACTTTTTGAGGCAGGAAATTGAGGTTTTTGAGGGGTTATGGGACTTGCTCAGATCATAAACTGAGTCTAGATCTGAACACAAGGTTGTGCTGGTTACTCTATTACCCACGCTGTGCCTATGACATTTTGTGGGGACAGTGCTCTAGTCACAAAACACTGAGCAGTGAGGCCAGAGGTGCCATAGCACCCCACCGCACAAGGTGCTGGGAGCCTTCATGCTGTCCTCCAGTGGCCTTGATCCCCTCCCACATGTGTGAGACCAGCCCAGGGTCTGGGCACAGTTCTTTTGTCTGAACCTGTCTGTCCTTCTCCCCAGTCTCCTACCCCTCTGGGGTCCATTTCTTCCCCTCTTCTCCAGAGAGGAGAAGATATAATGCTTTAACGGGCACTGCACTTTAATTTTTACATAGAAGTCCCTAGACAACACAATTTAGCACTTAACTACTAACCTAAAGATTGATGGTTTGAGCTTACCCTGAAGTGCCTTGGAAGACAAGCCTTGTTGTATCAAGTTGGTTCCGAATGGCACAGGAGGAGATTGCCCCTCCTTTTCCAGTGGAACATCTGGTGGATTCGAACTGAGTGCCTTTGGGACTGCAGCACTAGGCCACCAGAGCTTCCTAGGTTACAGTCTTATTAAGTCTATGAAGCAGGCATACGCTGCACACTTGGGGTCAGCATGCATTGGAATCTATTCAAAGACTCCTGGGTTTGCTCTCACCTACATCCTCATTTTGACCCAAGCAACCACCTGATCAGATGAACGATGAAGGAAGAGCTGTGTCCTGATTCCACGGAAGAAGAAAATTACGTTAAAGAGATAAGTGATATACCCTGAATCACCTGAAGAGGACTCACTGATGTCTTCAGATTCTAAGTCTACAGATCTTTAAAGATCTTAGAGGTCAACTAAATCTCCTAAGAGATGAGGAAACTGATGCTTAGGCTAGGGGAGTGACCTGCTTAAGGTCACAAATACCCCTGGAAGAATTGAAGTTGAAACTCATAATCCCTAATTACCAACACCTTATTCTCTGGCTCAAAGACAATGGGAGCCAATCATACCAACACCACAAACAATGGGGGCTAATTACACCAAGATTCCTAAAAAGGAAAGATGCATATCAGAACCTAAGCTCACCTATGCTACAATCAGCCTTAAACACCCAGAGTCCTGTCTCTGAGTCAGAGGCTCCTGGTGGGAAGAGTCTGAAAAGCTATGCAGATAAATTAGGGGGAAGTTTGGAGTTCAAAGTACCAGCCAAGGCCTATGGAGAAATGGTTGTCCTAAGCACAAGGTGAGTACTTAGTAACAGTACTGGATGAACATGTGAATTTAGGACATAAGTGAGCAAATGAAGAGTTTCTTAGCAAACGGGAAAAGATATCCCAAAGCTAACTCCTCGTTTACATCGTGTTTTCGGATGTATCCACGGTGCAGGTTTCTATCATCCCAAGGCTTGTGTGGAGGGCATCTGGAACTGGAATTCACTGAGAGCAAGGACAATGCCTGCTCCCAGCCCTGAGTCTCCCCCTGCAGATTCTCGGCCTGCCCTTCTCAGCTCTGCCTTTGCATTCTCCGAGCTGGTCTTCACAAGGGCCCATTAACTCCCAGGCCTCCTATTCCTGTCTATGTAGCCAGAATGCATGTTAATGTCACCATGTCTGAGCCCTGGGTGATGAATGAACAGGAGCAAAAGGTGCCCCAGCCACCACATTTGTGTGCCGTGATTTCACACTTGCACTGAAAAGCCACAGAACTATAAATCTTGCCTGCACCACTGGTTCTAGGTGGCTGTCATTATTCCTTACCAAGAAGATTCCTCACCTTCAGACAGAAGAGTCATTAGGTGCTGGGAAGCTAAGGGGCCATTTCAGGCTCCTGAGGCGGTGCTCTCTGAGTCTGGGGTACCTGAGGGGGATGCTGAGCTCTATCTCACAACCTGGGCTGTCTTCCATAATGAACCTGCATCCCCTGCTTCCTAGGACCAGTGAGAAGACCCCTGACAATGAGAAACCAAGAGCTGGTGGGTCCTAAACCTCCAAAGGTGAGTTGTTAAAATAACAGAGAGTTCTGTGTCAAGGGCCAGAAACTCCAAATCTGGGGGTGTTCCATTCTTCCAGCAGAAACTTAGAAAAGTTCCAGCTGAGAATCTGAGGGGGTTCCATTGGGGATTTCTCATCCAGAGGAACTGCAAAGCACACAAGCCCTTGACCAGATCAAAGGCACCTCCATGTCGGTACCTCCTTCTAATATGAGCACCCCCTCCTTAGACCCAGACTGGGGCTGTGGTGGGCTGCTGGCCCCATTCTCCCCGGCGAACCCGCCTCACCTTTGGGTAGCTTGGAGGCATTCTCCTGGATCCAGGAGAAGAGGTGGGCGAAGTCACAGTCGCAAAGCCACGGGTTCCCGTCCAGGCGCAGGGTGCGGAGCGCAGGCAGCGCGTCCAAGGCGGCCACATTGAGGCTGCGGAGGTTGTTGTCGTTGAGCTCCAGCACCTGCAGCGACTCCAGGGTCTCGAAGGCAGCCTCGTGCACGCCGGCCAGGTGGTTGTTGGCCAGACTCAGCTTGACCAGCCTGCCGGCTGAGCGGAAAGCACCGGCGCCCAGCTGGGTCAGGTTGTTGTAGCTGAGGTCAAGAAAGGCCAGTTTGGCGGAGCCGCTGAACGTGCCCTCCTCCAGCGAGCGCAGCGAGTTGTTCCTGAAGTCCAGGTAAACCAGGTCGCCGTAGAAGATGAAAAAGTCCTCGGGGATCTCCTGGATGCGGTTGCCGGCCACCAGCAGCTTGCGCACGTCCAAAGGGAAGGGGTCAGGCACGCTGGGCAGCCCCCGGTCGCGACAGTCCACGGTGTGCGGGTCGGTGCAGGCACAGCCCGCGGGGCAGGCGCGCCCGAGCCGGGGCAGCAGCAGGAGGGAGCAGAGCCCCAGCGCGGTGGAGGCGGCGCCGGGGCGCCAGGTCGAGGGGCGCATGGCGGAGGGGCGCAGGGAGCGCGGCGGTGCAGGGGTGGCGTTGGGGAAAGCCCAGCGTAGGGCAGTGCGGACGCGGGCTGCAGACGCGGGGAGCAGGAGCGTGGCCCCGGCGGGGAGGGAGCGCCCCGGCGCGCGGGGGCGACCTGGCGTGGCGCGGACGGGCGCCGGGACCCGGGAGGCAGGGATTGTAGGGAGAGACGGAGGCGGGGCGAGGGATTTACCCGCACGGGCAATTCACCCGCCAGAGGATCCCCGGGGAGAGGCCGGAGCGGTGGGTTGGGGAGGCCAGAGTGGGGGTTGCCAAGCTTTGCCCCTCCCGAGCCTGTTTTTTTTTCTGAGCCGGGAGAATAAGACACTCGACGACAAAGAGAAGTTAGTCACGGAGAGCTTTCCCGAGGACGCACGCATCAGGGGCGCCCCGCACCCCGCCGGCCCACCTTCCGAAGAAGCACTGATCCCTGCCCCTCGCCGGTTCCCTTCACCTCACTGCTAGAGAGTGTAGGACAGAGTCACTCAGCCAGGAGCTACTGACCGATGAGGGGCTGGAAATGGGCGTGGAGGCGAGACCTCAGCTGGTCTTTCCCCATTCTCTTCGACTTCATGCATTTGATCCATCCCATCCAGACCGGAGGAGTTGGCTGCACCCTCCCGGTGGCCCAAAAAAAGCAAGGGGGCAAGTCAGCACTTTCCATGCTGGCCCCAAGCTGAGCTTCTCAGCAGTACTGGGATCTACTGGGCATGGGAGAGAATGGAGCAAACCCAGAGACCCCATGATCCGCGAGGTCCAGGGCTTCACCCCATAGTAGCCTGCTTTATTGAAAGCTGTGTGGCTGGCTGCACACCAGGGCGCCTAGGTGTCTCTGGCCTCTTAGCTACATCTATAAAGTTGAGGGAGTTCTGGTGGCCTAAAAAAGAAACGTGTATCTCATCAGTTTTAGCAGAGGATCAGAGTCAAGAAACCATATGCTCAAAATATCCACTGCCACCACCACCCCCAGCGTTGGTCCCAGGATGTTGTCCTATCTGAAAGAATGGCAAGGACCTGGGGGTTCAACTTCAGGTAGCAGGAGTTTTCCCCTTTGCCACTCTTCTCAAGCCTTCTTCACCCTTCCTCTTGTAAAATGTTCTTGGGGGCATTGTTGGAGTTTCCCAACAGAGCCATCAAGAAATTGTTGCTGCTGTTGGCTATTTTGGTCTAAATACCCTGGAATTGACAAGCTCTTACTGGACCAAAATAACGCAGGGAACAGGTGTTGGGCAACTGGCCCTCAGGGACCCTGCCCTGCTCCTGATTCTGATGGGGATTGTGGGGCCTTGGAATCCGAAGCCACAAAGCTAAGCTTCCAGTTGGTCTTTTTCCAAAGGTACACAAAGTCTTGATGTCTTCCCAGGCCTCTGAGCCTAGGGATCAGGAAGGGAGCCTCTGGAAGGGAGCCAAGGGCTCAACAGGGGACGAATGTTTGCAGCAGCTGGCTGTTTTGATCATGTGAAGCCCTGAGGCACTGGGAAGTCCTGCAACTCCTTCTCTACAGTCCCAGGTCACCAGGCTCGACCTCCCAAGTCCTCTCTCTGTGTCTTCATGAATCCTGAGTCTTCAGATTGGTATCATCATCACCCACTCTGACCTCTCTCTCTGGTCTCTTCCTCTTGAAAAGGCAGACTTGGTGTGTGTGTGTGTGTGTGTGTGTAAGTAATCTGAATGCTTCCAGAGTGAGTGAAAGTGCACAGTGTACAGAATGGTGTTTTCTTGAAGATCCTGCCAACTTACTGGCAAAACCCAAACTCACTGCTTTTCACCACAGCATCACTCCATCCAATTTCCAACACTGTGAATCTTGTAAAGATTTTTCCATCCTTCTCCCTCCAAGTGCCTGGTAGATTTGAACTGCTGACTGTTAGCAGCTGGTTAGCAGGGCAACACTTAATTGATGACACCACCAGGCTTCCTTAGAGAATGGGCAAGTGGTAGAATAAACAGATAGTCATTTGTGAAGCTCTTTAAAAGCCAGGATGATGAAATGTTTTTACTTTCAACTTACTGTTAGAGAAGACCAGTTGCTTGCTGGACAAGCCATCATGTTTGGTAAGGCAGTATTTGATCTCTCTAAGTAAGTATGTCCCAGCCTACAGATCCTTTGTCCCTTGAAGATGAACTGTGCTCAAAATGCCAGAGGATTATGAAAACTGGACCTTTCTCAGTGCTGACTAAGGTCTCTTAATGCTGGGATTCTGAGCTCGGTACTTTTGTGCTACACTGAAAATTTACCTGACACTCACCTGCAACTTTAGTAAATGAAACAGACATGCTTGAAACTGCAGGGCATTTAATTGGCAAGAGCTTGTAAATCGGGGTTGCTCAGTAATAAGATAATGAAAGAGGAAAAAATTTTAAAAAAAGAGATAATAAAAGGGCTCCTTGGTAATGAAACTGCTGAGGAATCCTACCTCTGACTTTGATTTTTGTGTCTTTACATTAGAGAGTAAATATCTTCCTTCATCCAGCTGCCTTTTGCACAGATGATGTAAGGTCCATGTGGAGAAAAATAGAGGAACATGATTTGAACAATGTGCAGAGAAACACTATGTCTGTGGCCTGAAGTCTAGCCAAGTTTGTTTCCACCCGCTGCCCCTCCTCGCCGTTGCCACCAGGGGGCACTGTCCACAGGCTGCTCTGATGAGATGGAGCCCTTACCCTTAGGAGTTACCTGGTTCTTGCTCTGGGTGTCCTCCAAAACCTATGGGGTGCAAATCTAACATTTCCTGATTAACATAAACAGGAGTAGCAATGAGGCCCCCTGTATCCCAGGACTTTCATCCCTTGGGCGAATGCAGTCTTTGCATCCTCTGATTTTCCACCAGCAAGAAAAACATAGCCGCGACCTAGGCAAGGTCACATGGTGAGTCAGTGGTAGGAGCTGGAAATAGAACACAGGCATCCTGGCTCCCCCTTTCCTCCCCATGAAGGGCATTTCTTAAAGCTTGATCAAGACAACACAGGTGGAGATGCGCAGCCTCAGTTTCTCTGCTCTCTCTCTCTCTCTGTAGCCCCGGCATTAACATACTTTGTGATTCCTGTTCAGGAGACTCCAGCAGGGTCTGGTGAATGCCTAGGATATGGGAGCATTTACAAACCTGATATTTTTCACACCAAGCAAAACTCATCACCCTTCCCCTGTGCACCAGCTACAAGGATTTCCTGTCTTACACGATGCCTGGTCATTGTCTGTCTTTCCTGCCAGGCTGATGGTGGTCCCCAGGGGAATGCCCAGTATGGAGCCTGGTGCCTGAAAGCAAACACTCTCATGTAATGAGGTTTTTTCCCCCAGTGGTTTCACAATTGACTTCTAATTGAGCCCTAGTCCTATACCCTACCTACACTGCAAGCTAGATTAAGACTGCACGTTATGTACAAGAATCAGAAATCCAAGTAGCAAATGCCAGGCTTGAATTACAAATGTGGCTGGTGTTTGGTGACATCATTTGGGTGACTGGTCTGTATGCACCCCTGATAAGTGGCTGGCTGGCTAGGGTAGGAGTCATCAGGACAGCCAGGGAGCCCTAGTGAAAAACATGCTTTAGTGCTCAAGCTGGACAGCCTAGCTCACTGAAACTTGCTCATGGCTTCGCTGCCACTGCCATGCCAATGCCAATAACCAGCCAACCCAAGGGCCTGAGAAATGGGCTGCACAGTCGTAAAATAATAAAAGGGACCCTTGGTAATGAAGAGATTGACGAATCCTACCCCTGACTTTGTGGTTCTGTTCCCATTCATTTCCCTTCCCCGCCGCCACCACTAGGGGGCAGCATCTACTGCCTGCACTGGTGGGAGCCGAACCTTTGCTCTCAGGGAACAAAGAGCTCCATCTTCTTCCGTCCACTAGGTCTAGGAGTAGTAGGAACATCAGTAAAACGGATTTCCTTTTGGTTCCACTCTGGTGAGCCCAGATCCGTGGTTAACCACTGTCGTGTAGCCCCGTGACTCAATGTGATCCCATCCACAATGCTTGGTCCTGCACCTTCACTGTGATGTACTACAGATCAGCTGTCATCCACAGGGGTTCTCATTGGCTACTTTTCAGAAACAGCTTGCCAAGTTTTTCTTCCTATTGTTATTGTTGTTAGGTACTGTTGAGTCAAATACAACCCCTGGTGCTGCCAAGTCAAGAACAACTCTATGAGCAACAGATCTGAACCCTGTCCTATCCTGTGCCAACCTCACATTCTCTGACATATTCGAGTTCATTGCTGCAATCACTGGATCAATCCATCTGGTTGAGGGTCTTCCCGTCTTTCTCCAGCCTTCCACCTTTTCAAGTGTGATATCCCTCTCCAAGGAGTAACCTCTCCTAGCAACATGCCCAAAGCATGTGAGAGGAAACAATATTATTTTTGCTTTCAAAGAGCATTCTGACTGCACATTCTCCAGGACATATCTCTTTGTTCTTTTGACAGTTTGTGGGATATTCACCATTCTCTCCAACACCACAGCTCAAAGGCATCAATTCTTTTTCTGTCATTCATCGTCCAGTTCTCAGATACATAGCAAGTGATTGACAAGACCATGGCCTGAATCAGTTGCACCTTATTCATCAAACTAACATCATTGCTCCTCAAAAATTTGGCGAGGTCCCTCACTGCAGACTTTTCCAGTGTAATACATTTCCTGATTTTGCTGCAAGTACCAAGTGTATTGATTGTGGATCCAAGTAAGATGAAGTCATTGACAGTCTTAATTCTTTCTCTGTCCATCATGATGTTGCCTATTGGTTCAATGGTGAGGATTTTTGTTTTCTTTATATTGAGATTTAAAGTATATTGAAGGCTGTAGTACAGCCTTCTGCAGCAAGTGCTTAAAGTTCTCCTCCTTTTCAGCAAGCAGTCTTCTGTGATCTGCATAACACAGGTAGATTATTGATAAGTCTTCCTCTGATCCTGATGCTACATTTTTCTTCACAGAGTCCAGCTTCTTGAATAATTTGTTCAACATATAGATTAAATAGGTATGGAAAAAAGATATAACCTTTCAACAAAAGTGATATACAACTTTCTTAATTTTAAACTGTGCAGGGTTCCCTTGCTCTGTTCACCCAGGAGCCTCTTGGTCTAAGTTTCACACAAGCACAAGTGTTCTGGAATCCCCATTTTTGTCAAAGTTAACCATCATTTGTTATGATACACATAGTCAAATGTCTGAAATGTATTAGTGATGTCCTAATATCCTCTGAAGGATCTCTGGCAATCAGATGGTTAAGGAATTATGCTGCCAACCCAAAGGTATATAGTTCTAATCTAGTAGTTGAATTTACCAGCTTCTCCATTGGAGAAAGATGGACAATCTGTTATCCTGTATGCTATACAGCCTCTGCAAACCTACTGGAGGGTCATTTATAAGTGGTTCTGACTCAACAGCAGTCAATGAGTTGTTGTTTGTTGTTGTAACATCCTAGGATCAGTTTTAGAAATTGTCTCTACTCTAAACCATACACTACTCCTTCTGTAGCCAACCAGACAGAAACAGATAGATAAAACACAAACACACAGACACAGACACCCCCTTTGCTCCATCTCTGCCTGACTCCCTGAGCCTGATTACAAGTGAGTAGTACCCCTAACCGGCCTGCTGGTTTCCCTGGTCTGAGCATGGACAGACTAATGAGACCAAGGACAGGGGTCAGACCCTCAGCCTGACACAGGAGACATTTGTTCTCTGCTCACGCCAGACTGCTCACACTGGCCAGCCCACCTGGCACATGTGTGACCTTGGGTCAGCGTGGAGGAGGGTGGATGAGAGGCCAGTGCCACACTGTCTGCCTCCAAGAGGAAAAAACATAGACCACATATGCGGAGAGTGAAAGGACTGAAGATTTGGAGGCGGGAGGCCCCGCATCAGCCGTTCGCCCTTGGCCCCCCCCCCCCCCCGATGCTTATCTGCTTTCTCCTCCTCCCATCCACTGGCCAGCTCTCTTCTCTGCCTCGCCTCTGTCATCTTAGTCCAGCAGCCCTGTCTACTGTAGCCCTGACTAGACCTTCTGCTTCCTCTTCTGTCCACTCTCATTCATACTCCCAATAGTCAAGGAATCCAAGAGTACTTTGAAAATCTTTTTCTGAGGATTTGAGTGAGAGTTTACAGAGCAAATTGGTTTTCTAGTCACCTATTTATACATGTTTGTTTTCTGACATTTATTTATAGTACATATAGTTTGGATGACGGTTGAACCACAGGGCTTTACTTTGTTTCAGGTTCAAAGGGTGATTAAGGGCCCTAGACCTGGAGGCTCCACCAGTTGCTATCAAATCAGTTTTATGTTTTTCACTTTTGTTCAGCATTCCCTCCTTCCCCTCCCCTGGCCAGGACCCTCTGCTGTACTCCCTTTAGAGTGCTTGGTGTTGACCATCAGGTCCCACCTAATTTTTCTGGTGTCAAGGTCATGGATGTTCTCTCTTTTTGTTCTGTGACGTTGGGTTAGAACTGACTCATAGCAGACCCTCCAGTGGGTTTTCAGAGGCTGTAAATCTCATGCGTGGGAATTGCCATTTTTTGCCTGTAGAACAGCCAGTGGATTCAAACTGTGGACCTTTGGGTTGGTGGTGCAACTCTTTAGCCGTATGCCACCAGGTATCGCTCTGTGAGGTAATTTCTCTAAGCCTCAGTTGCTTCATCTATATGATGGGATCACATATTATTGATGACAAGAAGAGAATTTAAGCCTGTGAGCTGTGGTGTTGGAGAAGAGTACTGCCTATCTTGTGGATGGCCAAAAGGACAGGTATGCCTTGGGAAAGTGCAGCCAGAATGCTCATTGGATGACAAAGCTTCATCTCTCACGTACTTTGGGCATATTGTTAGGAGAGGCTATTCCTTGGAAAGGGACATCATGCATGCAAAGGTTGTCGGGTCAGCAAAAGAAAGGAAGACCCTCAACCAGATGGATTGACATAGTGACTGCAACAATGGCTCAAGTGCGTTGAAGACGTTGAGGGTGGCACAGGATAGGACAGGGTTCAGATCTGTTGTTCATTGGGCTGCTGAATCATATTCATCTCTATACCACCTAACAACACAACAATAACAACAATGTATTGCTGTCAGGAATAAATCAGATAATGTGCAAATTAGAACTTACCACAAAATCTAAGAGAACAAAAACCCTAAACCTACTGGCATCAATTTGATCCCACATAGGACAGAGTCACCCCACCCCACTGGGTTTCAGAGACTGTAATCTTTCCAGAAGTAGACTGCCTCATCTTCATTCCACTGAGTGGCTGGTGGATTAGAACCACCGAACTTTCTGTTAGCGGCAAACTGCTTAACCACTGCACCACTAGGGCTCCCATAAGAGAGTTGTAAGCTGCCCCCAAGTTGGCCACCACCTCCTGGTAACCCAAGTAGAACAGAACAAAGTGCCCCCTGGTCCTCTGTCAGCACCTTGATGGGGCCATTGTGATCTCCAGAGACTTGACAGGCTGGTTTCTAGAAACTAGATTGCCAGCCCTTTCTTTCCAGTCTTAGTCTGGAAGTTCTGCTGAAGCATGTTTGGCTTCATAACAACAGGAAGTCATCTAGTGGCACATGATTGTTGGCTGAGGGCCAAGTGCTTTGGTCAGGAATCAAACCCAGGCCCCCTGCCCTACCCTAGAACAACAACAACAACAACAGCTATGACTGTTTATATTGCCCTGAAGTGACCTGGATTGGCCACTGTCAAACATCTTGATACCCCTAACAATGCAAGTCTATTGCCTGCTTTGTAAGCACAGACTGAGCTGGATCTTGGGGAGACAAGCACGAAGTTGACAGTCTCAGTTCTCCCAGCTAAGTTCTCACCACAGCAAATCCAAGTGATTCAAGGACTTGCTACGTACTGTCACTGCCTAGTGAGAAGCACAGGTCATCCATGTCACGGGCATTTGGAAGTGTCAGGGATGTGTGGACTGGGGAAGCTGGCGAAAGGGCCTCTGTGATACTGCTGAGCCAGTCTCCAAATCAGATCTCAGGGCACGTGGCCATGTGGCTTCATGCTTCCCTGCCCTGGCACCGGTGTCTACCTGGCAGGCTCCTGTTCCCTTTGAGATGCCCTGCACTTCTCTGTCTGGCCTTGACCTTCTGGATGCAGCCAAGTATTTCCTCCTTTGTCTTTCTTGTAGCAGAGGCTTCTATTATTGCCCCTTTCATCTAGTGGTTGCATTTATTTGATTACACTTTTGTTTCTTCTGAGAGAGAGAGAGAGAGAACTTTGTGAGCAAGGACAGCAGGAAAAGGCCCTTGTGAGCAAAGATGGTGTTTTTTTTTCTACCTTTGTGTGCTGAAACCGGGCACGGGGACCTGCCCAGCATAAGTGTTCCATGCCCAAAGGCTGAATATCGGTTGGTTCATTGGCTTTGCTATGTTGTTAGATGCTGCCAGGTCAACCCAACTTCTACAAACAGTGGAACAAAACCCTGCCTGAACATGCAGATTCTGCTCTATGGGCTGATATTTGGACAGTCTGTGAAGACTGGATTGCTTTGAAAAGTTTAATTCGAATCATAGTGACCTTGTGCATTACAGAGTAAAACTGAGCTCCACAGGTTTTGCTCCCCCCCCCTTAATCTTTATGGAAGCAGATTGCCAGGTCTTTCTTCTGCATCGCTGCTGGGTGGGTTGGCCCCACCAACCTTTCAGTTTTGAGAGGTATGGGTCTCTATAATGATGCTACTTGGTCATTCTTTCAACCACATACATTTCTCTTTGCTCTGTCTCCCTGCACACCCCAGAGTTTTAACCAGCCCTCAGAGCATTTTTGTGGTGGACAGAACCTGCATTGCTGTGTCCATTTTACAGAAACAAGGCTCTGTGATCACTTAATTTGGCATAGTAGATGAAAACAAGAATATAGACCATTTCCAATCCTTGATGGAATTTCCTGAGCAGCTTTTGCCTAAAGTGTAGCATTGATCACTCAATGGAAAGTAATTAGATAGAGTCCCTGGGTGGCACAAATGATAGACATGTTCGGCTGCTCACTGAGAGTTTGGTGGTTCAAATTCAACCAGAGTGCCTCAGAAGAAAAGCCTGGAAATCTATGTTCCAAAGGTCACAGTCCTTGAAAGCCCTGTGGAGCCCAGTTCTCCAGGAACACACATGAGGTTGCTATGAGTTAGAGTCATCTCAATGGCAGCAGAGTTACCGTTTGGGTTTTTATTGACTAGATGCCCTGTTTACTTGGAGGTAGCGCCTCAGAGCATGGAAATTAAAAATTTGCTTCGGATCAACCATAGATCTAGCTCCTGAGTTGTTCAGCATCACTGGCCTCCCCTGTGGCCTGCCACGCAGCAGCTCCAGGCAGCTTGGTGAGTCCCCACCCACACACCCACACAGCCCACCACAGCCTCCAGGTGTGAGTCTTTCAGAGAGAATTGATGAAAAACCTGACATAACCTGAAGGTGGAATAGTACAAAGCCACCAGAATTCTTTCTAGTAAATGCGGAGGCCCCAATGATGCTATTTTTATGTGGATTTGTATGTGATTTGCATACATTTGCATGTATTCCCAAAGCCATCAGACCGAATTCAGAAAATAAATGATTAACTGATGAAGCCGCCTCATCTCTGCCACCAATGGCAGAAGCTGACATTTCCACCCAGATAGTCCTTGCTACCTTTCCCAACATTCTTCTAACTCAGCCTGGTATTGTCCTCAGCCTTAACCCAAGACCTCTAAGACAATAATATACTCATGCTGTCATCTTCATCATCATCAACATCATCATCTATTGAGCACATACTATGTACCAGGCACTGTTTTAAATACATCACAAGTAAAACCTGCTAAAACTAGAACTAAAACGGAAACCTGTCAGAGAAGAAAACTCACAATTTCCCCCTAAAACAAGTGATAAATGTCAAAGACAGAAAACGTAAATGACCTAGAAAAACAAGGCAGTCCCCTTGTCAAATTCCAGCTTTTACAGATTTCACTGTATCTTCGTTACTTTCATGAAAATGTGAAAGGTCAGTCCTTTGCTGTTTGTTGATATCAAGTCAGCTATAAAACATGGTAACCCATGTAAAGCAGGGGGGAAAAACCCAACCCCACCCCCAAAAATCAACCATGGTCTGGTCCTGTACGTCTTCATAATTGTTGGTATGTTTGAGTCTATTGTTGCAGAGCTGTGTTGATCCATCGCATTGAGGGGTCTCTGCGTTTTTGCTGGTCCTCCAGTTCACTAGACATGATGTCCTTCACGAGTAGTTGGTCCTCCCTGGTGATGTCAGCCACGACAATGTCTGACAATGCTCTGTTGTGACCTGTAGGATTTTCATGCATTAATTTTCATAAGTAGATAGCCAGAATTTTCGTCAGTTGTTGTTATATACTGTTGAGTTGCCTGTGACTCATAGTGACCCTATGTTCAACAGCTCTGAATAATGCTTTACCTTGAGCCAATTTCGTTGTCAACAACACACCTACTCCCATTACCTCAATCACTGAGTCAATCCATCTTACTGAGGGTCGTTCTCTCTTGCGCGGTTCTCTCACCCTTCCAAGCATTATGCCCATCTCCAATTACTGGTTCCTCCTGGCAGCATGTCTAAAGTATGTCAGATGGAGCTTCAAAATTCTTGCTTCCAAGGAGCATCCTGTTTCCACCCTCTCCAGGATGGACCTGTTTGTTCTGTTAGCCATCCATGGTATAGTCAATGCTCTTCTCTAGCACCACAACTCAATGGCATCAATTTTTCTATTATCTTTCATCATTGTCCAGCTCTCTGATGCCTAGCAAGTAATCGCAAAGACCATGGCCTGGATCAGGTGCATCTTAGTTTCTAGACTGACATTATTGTTCTTCAGTATTCTGGAGAGATCCCTCTTCAGTTGTTGTTATGTGCCATTGAGTCACCTGCAATTCATAGCGACCCTTTGTCCAACAGCCCTAAACCTGCTCTATCCCTTGCTACTCTTTGTCTCCGACATACCTATCCCCATTACTGCAGTCACTGAATCAGTACATCTCATCAAGGGTCTTCCTCTCCTGCACTGTCCCTCCACCCTCCCAAGCATGACATATCTCTCCAAGAACTGATCCCACCTTGCAACATGTCCAAAGTATGTCAGACAAAGCTTTAGAATCCTTGCCTCTAAGGAATATCCTGGCTTCACCTTCTTCAGAATGAACTTGTTTGTTTTCCTCTCGGTCCATGGTATATTCAGTACTCTTCTCCAGTACCAAAGCTGCAAAGCATCAACTCTCCTTCTATCATCCCTAGTCATTGTCCAGCTCTCTGATGCATAGCAAGTAATTGCAAAGACTCTCTGATGCATAGCATCCAGCTCTCTGATGCATAGCAAAGTAATTGCCCTTATCAGGAGCACCTTAGTCTCCAGACTGACATCGTTGTTCTTCAGTACTTTGGAGAGGTCTCTAACATAAAATCCAATTACTAAAAATCAAAAAAAGGTAGTTTATGTCGGCATGCTGTAGAAAAGGAAAAAGGTAGATAGATAAAGAGTAGGAGAGCCTATCTATGAAGATGGCGCTGAGGTGAAGAAGGAAGCCCCTGCCCCTCCCAAAACTGAAGCCAAAGCAAAGGCATTAAAGGCCAAGAAGGCAGTCCTGAAGGGCATCCACAGCCAAAAAAAAACAAAAAGAGAGAAGATCTCCACGTCATCCACCTTCCAGTGGCCTAAGACACTGAGACTCTGAAAGCAGCTCAAATACCCCCAGAAGAGCACCCCCAGGAGAAACAAGGTTGACCACTATGCCATCATCAAATTTCCCCTGACCACTGAGTCAGCCATGAAGAATAGAAGAAAACAACACACTTGTGTTCATTGTGGATGTCAAGGCCAACAAGCATCATATCAAACAGGCTGTAAAGAAGCACTATGACACTGACGTGACCCAGGTAACACTTTGATTTGGCCTGATGGAGGGAAGAAGGTCTATGTTCAACTTGCTCCTGACTATGATGCTTTGGATGTTGCCAACAAAATTGGCATCACCTAAGCTGAGTACA
Source organism: Elephantulus edwardii (assembly GCF_000299155.1). NCBI lineage: Eukaryota > Metazoa > Chordata > Mammalia > Macroscelidea > Macroscelididae > Elephantulus > Elephantulus edwardii. The sequence continues at coordinate 22,164,317 of NW_006399778.1, read as the reverse complement.
GCTGGCTAATTCTAAATACAAATTTTTCTCACACACACCCAAAAAAAAAACAAGAGTAGGAGAATTGGACAGCCAGCAAACCAGCTAAACTCTAACTTCTGAAGGTTACATTTTAAAGAAAGATTTATTGACATTACACTATTGACGTTACATTTACATCCAGGAGATAAAGGAAAAGGGGGTGTCCATACATTTGGTTTCTTGGCTTCTTAGATAAGAGACCTTTTGATATGAGTGGCAGCCTCATATCTTTTTTCCTAATTATTATTATATTTTATTAGTTTTAATGAATATTTACAGAGATTTGGGGGTTTCATTCATTCATTGTTGCACTGTTTTCTCTACTCTCCTCCCCAGTTCGTTTTTCTCCCCCCTCCCGAATGTCTGTTTTAATTGTCTAATAGCCACAGTGCTTGTAAAAGCCAGTTCTGATTAATCTCCTTTGTCAGTGTGTCCTTTGCCATTCCCTATCACTCCTCCCTGAGAGAGACTTCACCCTGATTCATAAGGAAAAGGGGATGATGTATTCTCTTAGCTACTTCCTGCTGAAAAGGGACGCTGTAGGTTTCAGGGTGAAGATCTTCTCTCACTACTCTAAAGGGCCCCTTTGGCAGTAGGCATTATGGAGATTGATTTTGGAATTTAGATGCACTGTTATTAATTGTGCTTAGCCGTACATGTTCATATCCTTGAAGATGTATCATGGAAGTGTTGCAGCCTAGAAGACACAAATTTAACTAACAAGTTAAAAGTACATGAGTAAAAAATTAAAAAGCAATAATATTCCGAGTAGAGGTTCTAATAGTGGCACAAATCAAGTTACAGAGGGAAGGTGGTTCTTACAATAAAAGGCCTATAGACTAGCACTTTGTCTATTATAGTGTAGAGTTTAGGAACCACAAGATTTAGAGGCTCAGCTATGTCATTTATGGCTCTTAAGTCCTGGACCAAATTCCATCTACCACTGGGTTGTTTTACAACTTGGAAGTTCGCATGCAAGGTAGAGGTGAAGTAAGGAACTGCTTATGAGGTTTTCCATACATTCCAACAACTAAGAAATAGTGAGAAGAGTTGGGACCTCAGAAGGCTTTTAGGACCAATTAGCAGGCTCTGTGTCCAGGAGAAAACGAATATACTTACCAGTAATGTTAATGCTCACCCACAGCTCTTCTGGGAGGATCTAAATTGTTGAAGCGTCCTCCTTTGTTTCCAGCTGGGAGCTGGGGCCTGTCGGTCCTGTCTGCCATGAGGTCCTGATGTGAGCCACCTTGGCCAAGTGTCCTTCAGAACCACACTTAAAGCAAGTGAGTGGGAGCTTCCTCTCTACTCCCTTGCCTATCTGTGGCTCTCGTCTGTGACACTGTCTACTGGAGTGGCCCAACTTTCCACAGTGGAAGCAATTCTGACCTCCTTTATTACCTTTGGGTGGCACTGTCAGCCTCATATCTTATTAGTGGCCAGGCTATTCACATAACACAGAAAGGGGACATGGACAGTAGGTGTTACAAAAGGGGAGAAAGAATCCAATGAAGCTATCTAGTCCAGGTTGATAGGACACAGAAGTGTAAATGGAGTAGGCCACAAATGTTATGTGTACATAACAGAGCTTTTCTAGCAGGTGGGTGAAACCCAAGAACTTACAGCTCGGAGGTCTCTGTGACTTTGCTCTAGGACATAAGATCTCAGAATCAGTTCCATATTTGACAGCTGTTGTTGCTCAGCAGCACGCATGGTTGTTTTACACTGAAACACTTCATCCATCTTAATCTGGGAACTCCACTGAAACCTGTCCACTTGACACTGCTGGAGTTTGAAATACCAGTGAATGGCTTCTAGCACAGAGCAGTACACAAGACACCATAGGACAATAAACTGATAGACAGGTGGCAGTATTTACAGGAGAGGGAGGGGAGGCCCATAGAGTTACAGTTACATCATTTGTCTGTAATTCAAAGACAGAATTGCTCCATTCATTTATGCAGCAACTATGGGTTTAAATGCCTACTGGTAAAAACTGGGCTGTCAGTCCAAAGGCATGTGGTTCAAATCCACCAGCTGCTCAAAGGGAGAATGATGGGCAATCTGCTTCCATGGATTTACTATTTCTGAAAATTCACTGAAGTGTCAGCCATGAGTTGATCCTGACTCAATGGCATCCAACAACAACAAAAATGTGCAAGAGTCTCTAGGCACTGGAAACAGTGAATGACAAGTCAAACTGTGGCCAGGCAGCAGTGTGTGTATTAGGCTGAGCTGTTATAATAAAGGGTTGTTAGGTTCCATCAAGTCAACTACAACTCATAGCAACCCTATGAACAACAGATCTGAGCCTCGCTTCATCCTGTCCCATCCCCAAAATCTCCGAGACCCTCCGTTCCATTTTCATAGTGGCTCTATCAGTCCATCTTATTGACATGTCTTCTCTTTCTCTGACTCTTCACCTTTCCCAGCATGACGTCCTTTCCCAAGGAGTGGCCCCTCCTGACAACATATCAAAAGTCTGTGAGACAAAGTTTCACCATCCTTGGAGGAAGAATATCAGTTACTAACCAACCCCAGATATTTAGGCCTGGCCTATGTCTTGATAAGGCTTGATTAGATCCTGAAAAGGCAACTAGATGATGGGCGTGATCACAAACCAACAGGACCCCTGCCCCCAAATTCCTGAGCAATCAACCATCCTCTCTCAATCTCCTTACAGCCCCTATAAAAGAAAACTTTTTGTCAGCCTACATACCGTTCTGATTTTCCCTGCATGCAGTGCCTCTAGGAACTACCTAATAAAAGACCTGTTCATTACTTAGGACAA
>NW_006399778.1:22156118-22161400 GCF_000299155.1 Elephantulus edwardii | reverse complement strand
CCATTTTCTAACACTCCTTGCCTCTAAGGAGCACCTTGGTTACATTTCCTCCAAGACAGACTTCTTTGTTCTTTTGAAGTCCACGGAAAATTCGTTAATCTCCAATACTATAGTTCCAAGGCATTGATTCTTCAGATATCATTCTTCATGGTCCAATTTTCAGCTATGTAGGAAGTAACTGAAAAGACCATGACTTGGATCAGGTACACCTTAGTATTTACACTTATATTCTCCTCTTTAGCACTTTGGAGTGTTTCTTGAACAGCAGATTTTTCTAATGCAATATATCGTTTGATTTTTTTTTTGCCAATATACTTTTTTAATTGATATTTTAACAAAAGTTTACCAAAAACTTGGATTTCCAATTCTTTCATTGTTGCACATTTTCTTCCCTATCCCTGCCCGCCACCCCCCCCCAGTTCACTTTTCTCTTTAAAAAGATTCTTCCATTGTTGCACAATTTCCTCCTTCCCCTCACCCCCCCCCAAGTCCACTTTGCTATGCACCTCTTATTCTGGTCATACAAATAGTACCTAATCATATATTCCTTTTAGAGTTCTTTCCCTCCTCTATTCCAATGCAGTGTTCACTCTTCTCCTTGAAAAGTAAAAGAAAAATTCTTTTATTGTTATATAATCCCTTCCCTCAAGTCCACTCCACTGTGCAGTGTTCATTCTGGACTCCTGTCATGACAATAATACTTAATCATATATCCCTTTTAAACAGTTCTTTCCTTCATCTGTTTAATTCAGTATGCATTATTTATCCCTTCTTTCTCAGTCTTTCCTCAACCCCAATGTCAGTCCTGTTTTTACAACAGTGGCCCTATGCAATATTTGTCCTTTTGTGACTGAGATATTTCACTCAGCATAATGTCCTCCAGGTTCACCCATTTTGTATAATATTTCATGAGTTGTTTTTCAATGTAGCATAGTATTCCATTGTGCGAATATACCAGAGCCTCTCTATCCATTAGTTTATTGTTGTTTCCCACTCTTTGCTATTGCGAACAAAGCAGCAATAAAAATGTGTGTGCATATATCTGCTTGGGTGGTAGTTATGGTTTCTTTAGGGTATATTTCCAGCAGTAGAATTGCTGGGTCAAATGGTATTTCTATTTCCAATTTATTGAGAAAGTGTCATCCTGCCTTCCATAGTAATTGCACTATTTTACATTCCCACCAACAATGAATAAGGGTTCCAGTTTCTCCACAACCTCGCCAGCATTTGTTGTTTGCTGCTCTGTTGAATTTTGCTATTCTTACTGGGTGAGATGATATCTTATAGTTGGTCAGGTGTTTGGTTGATTGGTTTTGTAAATTTTCTACTAGTTTATTTAAAATTTGAATACATTGTTTTCAAGAACAAATTCTTTCAATTTTCCTCATCCTACAACCCAACAAATTGTAAACCCCATGATTAATTCCTCCCTACCCCTGCACATCATCTTCCCTCTGCTCCAAACTCTCCCACCCCTCTTCGATCCTTATACTCATTCTATAATAATGATTGTATACATTATTTATCCTGTGGGACTGAGTTCATTCAACATAATGCTCTCCAGTCCCTCCCAAGTTAGGTAATAATTTACACAGTCATTGCTCCTGAGTGCTGCATAGCGTTCCATTGTGTGAATGTACCATAGTTTCTCAATTCGTTAATTTGTGGCTGGACATTTGGGCTGTTTCCATGTTCTTGAGACTGGGAACAAAAATTTGGTAATACCATCTTAGACAAGAGCCTTATAACAAAAGTTTACAGGCTCCTCCTGGACCTCCACAAGAAAAAGACTCATAACCTAATTACAAAATGGGCAAAAGACATGGAAAGAATTTTCATAAAGGGAGATATTCAAATGGCAAAATATACATGAAGAAATGCTCCAAATCACTGGCAATAAGAGAGATGCAAATCAAAACCACAATGAGGTACCATCTTACTCCAGTAACAGTGGCAAAGTTTAACAGGGCAGTAAGTAATAAATATTGGAGAGGCTGTGGTGAGAAAGAAACTCTTTCTTTTTGGTTTTTATTTTTTATTCATGAAAGCTTACAGAGACATAGGGTTTCCAGTCATTTACTGTTGCACTTTTCTCCCTGCCCACCCCTTCTCCCCCAATTCACCCTTCTCCTTGAAAAGTAAAAGAAAAACTCTTTCATTGTTATGCAATTTCTCCCCCCAAGTCCACTCCACTGTGCAGCCTTCATTCTGGACTCTTGTCATGACAATAATCCCCTATCATGTATCCCTTTTAAACAGTTCTCTCCCTCATCTGATTCACTGCAATATACATCATTTCTCCCCTCCTTCTCTGTCTTCCCTCAACACCAATGTCAGTATCATTTTACAACAGTGGCACTATGCAATATTTGTCCTTTTGTGACTGAGATATTTCACTCAGCATGTCCTCCAGGGTCATCCATTTTACATAATATTTTATGAGTTCCTTGTTTTTCAATACTGCATAATATTCCATTGTGTGAATATACCAGAGCATCCCTATCTGTTCCTTTGTTGATGGGCACTTGGTTTGTTTCCAGCTTTTTGCTATTGCAAACAAAGCAGCAATAAACCTGGTGTGCATATATCTGCCTGGGTGATGGTTATGGTTTCTTTAGGGTAAATTCCCAGTAGTGGAATTACTAGGTCAAATGGTATTTCTGTTTTCAACTTTTTGAGAAAGTAGCATACAACCTTCCATAGTGGTTGCACCATTTTCCACTCCCACCAACAGTGAATAAGTGTTCCAGTTTCTCCACAACCTCACCAGCATTTGATGTTTGCTGTTCTGTTAAATTTTGCTATTCTGACTGGGGTGAGATGATAGAGAAAGGAACTCTTACACATTGTTGATGGGATAGCAAAATGGTACAACCATTCTGGAGGGCAGTTTGGGACTTCCTCAAAAAGTTGAATATAGAAATTCCATATGACCCAGCTATTCCACTACTTGGAAAAGAGAGAACTGAGGCACAAACATAGATTTGTACATTGATATACATAGAAGCATTATTCACCATTGCAAGGAAATGGAAACAGATCATAATTGTTTTGATTTGTGTCACTCTTAGAGCTAGGGATTTTGAACATTTCTTCATGTGTTTGTTCGCCATCTGAATGTCTTCTTTGGTGAAGTGTCTGTTCATATCCTGTGTTCGTTTTGCAATTGGGTTGTTCACCTCTATCTTGTTGTTGGTGCTCGAGTATTCTATAAAATCTAGAAGTAAGTCCCGTAACAGACATGTCATCACTAAATATTTTTCCCCATCTATGGCTTTCCTTTTTACCCTATAGGAGAAGTTTTTGGATGTGCATAGGGATTTGTTCTTAGAAGGTCCAATTCATCTATTTTGTCCTCTCCTGTTTGTAGGTTTTTCTGGATGCTTGGAAGACTGTTCTTGTTGTGAATTAGGGCTTCTAGAGTTCTTCCCTAATGAAGTTTATAGTCCTTAGCTTTAGTCCTAGGGCTCTGATCCACTATGAGTTGGTTTTTGTGTACGGAGTGTGAGGTGTGGGTCTTGCTTGAGTTTTCTGAAAATAGTTTTCCAATTTTGCCAGCACCATTTCTTGAAAAGGCCATCGTTTCCCCACTTAGCTGATTTTATCTCCTTGTCAAAAATTAGTTGACCATAGGTAAATGGGATGATTTCTGGGTTCTCAATTCTATTCCATTGATTTATGTGTCTCTCATTATACCAGTACCACATTGTCTTGACCACCATGGCAGTGTAGTAGGATTTTAAATCAGGGAATGAGATGCCTCCTACCTTGTTTCTCTTTTTTAGGAGTTCTTTACTTATTCGGTATTTGGGGCCTCTAACCATTCCAAATGAAATTGGAGATGGCCTTTTCCATCTCATTGAATGGAATTGGTTTTGTACTGGGATTACATTGAATATATAAATTGTCTATGGTAGTATTATCATTTTCACAATATTGAGTCTTCCAATCCATGATATTCTTCCACTTCTCCAGATCTCTTCTTGTTTCTTGTAGTGATGTTTTGTAATTTTCTCTGAATAGATCTTTTGTGTTTCTAGTTAGATTTACTCCCAAGTATTTAATTTTGTGATTAGCTATTGTGATGGGTATTGTTTTTCATAGCTTCAATTCTGTATTCCTCTTGCCACTGTAGAGAAATCCAATTGATTTTTGGATGTTGCTCTTGTATCCTGCCACTTTGCTGAATTGGTCAACTATGTCCAGTTGTTTTCTTGCTGAGTATTTAGGGTTTTCTAAGTATACTGTCATATCATCTGCATATAGAGATAATTTTACCCCCTCCTTGCCAATTTGTATGCCTCTTATTTCCTTCTCTTGTCTTATTTCTATCTCTAAGGCATCCAGTACAATAGTGAATTGGAGAGATGATAGTGGGCATCCTTGCCTAGTACCTGTTCTCAAAGGAAATGCTTTTAATCTCTCTCTATTGAGAATAATGTTGGCTCTCTAGTTTGTGTATACATTTTTTACTATGTTGAGGAGATTTCCCTCTAGTCCTATATTTTTTGTTGTTGTTTTAAATTATTTTATACGGATTTATTTTACAAAATTCAAATACGTTGTTTTTCACACTGAATCTTCCCCATTTCCTTCACTCCCCTACTCATCAAATTGTGCGACCCTATCATTAACACCACTACCACCACCAGCACCACTCACCCTAGCCCATCCTGCCCTTCCTCTTCTGTCTGCTTCTACTCTGCCCAACTTTGGATCCTCATACTCACAGTATTTGTCCTTATGGGCACAAGTTAGTTCACTAAGCACAATGCTCTCCAGTCCCTCCCAAGTTAGGTAATAATTTACAAAATCATTGCTCCTGAGTGCTGCGTAGTATTTCATTGTGGGAATGCACCATGATTTCTCAATCCATTGAATTGTGATTGGACTCTGGGCTACTTCCAGATGTTTGTGATGGTGAATAATGCTGCTATGAATATTGGTGCACAAGTCTCTGTCTAAGCCCCAGTTCTCATTTTCTTGGGGTACATTCCAAGCAATGGAGTAGCTGGGTCATATGGAATTTCTGTGTTCAGCTTTTTGAGGAGATGCCAAACTGCCTTCCAGAGTGGTTGTACCATTTTACAATACCACCAAAAATGTATGCAAGTTTCTATCTCGCAACATGTCTCCAACATTTATTACTTGCTGACTTGTTAAACTTTGCCACTGCTACTGGCATGAGATGGTATCTCATCATGGTTTTTTTAATTAAATTTTATTAATTTTCATTAATAATTAAACATTTACAGAGATTTTGGATTTCCATTCATTCATTG
>NW_006399778.1:22154133-22155343 GCF_000299155.1 Elephantulus edwardii | reverse complement strand
TAGGATCATGTGGTTCTTGTCCTTTTCTTTGCTAATGTGATGAATTATACTGATTGTTTTTCTTATATAGAACCATCCTTGTTTACCTGTTATGAATCCCACTTGGTCATAGTGAATTATTTTTTTGATTTATCATGGCTTCTATTAACTAGGATTTTATTCAGGATTTTTATATCTATGTTCATGAGAGATATTGGCCTATAGTTTTCTATTTTGGTGGTGTGTTTATCTGGCTCTGGTATCAAGGATATGTTTACTTCATAGAATTAGTCTGCAAAAATTCCATCTTTTTTCTATTTTTCTGATATAGTTTATGTAGAATTGGTGGCAGTTCTTTTCTGAATGTTTGATAAAATTCATGTGTAAAACCATCTAGTCCAGGGCTTTTTTTGGCTGAAAGTTGTTTTGTTACCTTTTCAACTTCTTCTTTTGTAATGGATCTGTTCAGGTGTTTAATTTTGGTTTGTGTCAGTTTAGAATTTCTAAGTATTTGTCCATTTCCTCTAGGTTTTCATATTTGTTTGAGTATAGTTTTTTTAAATAATATTCCATTGTTAACCTTTTTTATTTTAGTTAGTTCTGTTGTGACATTTCCTGTTTGATCTCTTATTCAGATTATTTGTGTCTTTTCCTTATTTTCCTTTGTTAGTTTTTCTAGTGGTTTGTTGATTTTATTGATCTTTTCAAAGAACCAGCTCCTAGTTTTGTTGATGTTTTCAATTATTTTTCCATTTTCTATTACATTTATTTCTGTCCTAATTTGTATAATTTCAATTTTTTTTGAAGGTGTCGGGTTTTCTTGCTGTTCTTTTTCAATTTGTTATAGATGTTGGGTTAGAGAGTGGGTGTTCATTTCGCCCCCTGCCTTTTGATGGGTTTGCTTATTGCTATTAATTGACCTCTGATTACTGCTTTGACTGTTTACCAGAGGTTTTGGTAATTTGTGTTTTCATTATCATTTGTTTCAAGAAACCTTTTAATGTCATTTTTTATTTCTTCTAGTACCCAGTCATGTTCAAGCAAGGTGTTGTTCAGCTTCCAAATGTATGGTTTTTTCCTCCTTTATCCTCTTGTTATTAATTTCTAATTTTGTAGCATGTAGTCTGAGAAGATGCTTTGTATTATTTCTTTGTTTTTTAATTTATTGATGCTTGACTTGTGACCTAAATGTGATTTCTTTTCAAGAATGTTTCAAGCACATTGCAGAAGA
>NW_006399778.1:22151908-22153303 GCF_000299155.1 Elephantulus edwardii | reverse complement strand
TCGAGTACTTTGGAGGGGTCCCTAACAGCAGGCTTTCCCATTGTGATATGTTTTTTGATTTCCTGGCTGCTGGTGACACGAGTGTTGACTGTGGGGCCGAGCAAATTGAAGCTGTGAACGATCTCAATCTCTTTGCCACCCATCCTGATGCTGCCAATTGGTCCAGTGGTAAGAATCTTTGTCTTCTTGACATTGAGCTTCAGTCCATACTGAAGGCTGCAGTCCTTGACCGTCTGCAGCAAGTGCATGAGGTCGCCCTCAGTTTCAGGTAGCCGGGTTGTGTTGGTACAACTAAACTTAAGAGACACTGGACACAGCATAAAAATTTTCAGCAGTCGACATGTTCGGAATCACAGAAGCCACGGAAGCTTCAGATACAAGCTGTCAGATCGTGGGTCGAACAATGGAAGATAAATTTTGAAGGGATTTGGTGGAAGTGAATGGATATCCTGGTGGAGGGTGGAGCTGGGAAATAAGTGGGTCAAGACACTGGGCTAAGGGCAGGGACACTCCACAATGAGGGATTTATCTTTCAGTGCTCCACATATTGCTTGTCTGTCAGATCCTCCTCTAAATCTGAACATTCAGATTGACAGACCAGGAAGAAGGATTGGCCATCCATTTCTGAAATAGCAGACCTCTGAAAACCCTATACATGTTAATATTGCTACTCTTGCCATGCTTGGTATATTTTCCCCCAGCCTTTTATTTTTAGTCTTTCTTTATGTTCACTTTTCTGGTGTGTCTCTTGACACACATATTGATGAATTTTGGTTTTTTTATCCAATGTGCTACTCTTTTTCTCTTCAGTGGTGCATTTAAACCATTTATGTTCACTGTGATTATTGAGAGGCAAGGTTTTATTACTATCATTTTGTTGAGTACTTTTTGGTGATGTTGCTGGTTAATTTGGTCCATCCTGCTTTCTGTGGCACTTCCATAAGAACATTTCTCAGTGTTTCCTGCAACGTTGGTCTTTTTTTTACAAAATTCCTCAGGTTCTGTTTTTCTGGGAATATCTTGATCTCTCCTTTATATTTGATAGACAGTTTTGCTCAATGCAATATTCTTTGTTGACAGTTGTGTTCTTAGAGTGTTCGATATATGCCATTCTACTGTCTTCTTGCTTGTATGGTTTCTGATGAGAAATCAGCATTTAATCTTTTCTGCTGTCCCTTATAGGTTACTTTTCTGGTTCTTCTTCGCTGCTTTCAGAATTCTTTCTTTATCTTTGGTTCTGGCAAATTTGACAGTGATATTCCTTAGGTTTTTTGTTTGTTTGTTTGTTTTCTTCTTTTGGGGTCTATTCTATATGGTGTTCTCTCAGTTTCTTCAATATTCTCTCATTCTTCATTATACCTGGGAAGTTTTCTCCTAGTAATTCTTCCACATTTT
>NW_006399778.1:22142721-22151473 GCF_000299155.1 Elephantulus edwardii | reverse complement strand
TCTTTTAAATTCTGTGTCAGAAACTTCCATCAGATTTTATGGCTTCAGAAAATCCATTGATGCCGTGTCACTTTTGGGGGATGACACCTTGGTTTGGGCTTGTGTAGGGTGTGAGGTAGCCTGCTTCTCACATAACATTGCTGTGGTAGAGTTTTCCATGCCTGAGGCGATAGCAGCTTGTTGATCTGAAGTCACTGCTCCAGAAGAGGGTGGGGTAGCTACCTGTCTGTGTTTCTTTGTGAACTTCTGAAGATTTGTTTCAGTTCAGGAGAGAAAAGGCCTGTGAAATCAGCCTCTTCTGTCAAACTGTTGTAGATAGGCCAATCCCAGACGCTCCAGGTGAAAGGCAGTTAATTGACTGGATGTGAGGAGATGCAAAGTGGAGCATAGAAACATATGCAGGGTGGGTGTACATGCAGACTCACACAGGGCACACACACACACAGGGAAAGCATGAGTGCAGATGCATTAGGGTGGGTGTGCACGGTTACCTTAATGGAAAACCAGGAAGCCTTGGTATTCCTCTTGAGAAGAAGGTCTACTGCCTCACTCAAGCTCCAGATGTCTCACTCCCTTCTGCTTGACCTGAAGGGGTCCCACATGGTCCAGCCAAACAGGAGTGATCCTCACAAAGTACCTCAATTAAATTCCAGCTGTCCTGCTTGCTCCTGGTGGATCACTCCAGGTCCAAATTGCTCTGGGCCTGTGTTGCCCCCAACTCAGTTTACTCTTCTTTGAAGGTGTTGCAAATTCAGATTAAAAAAAAAAAAACCATAAAAAAAAACAACAAAAAAAAAATTCGGATTCTTCCTACTTAATAGCCATCCATGGCTGCTGATAATGCTGCAGCTGCTGACAACCTTGGAGAAGTTTTTTATGTGCATCTTTTGATTTTTTGAGTCTTGTTACCCTGGATGTTGCTTGTGAATCCTGGTAAAATGAAATCATTGACAACTTCAATTTGCACAAGATAGACACCAAAGATTAAGATATGGAATCAAGAAGTATATTTCTCTTTCATTTATTAATTTAAAGTGGGCATCTCTGGCTGGTGGGCAGCTCTACTCTATCCACGTTCCCTCTAGGCCTTGGCTTTCTCAGGCATATAAAATAGTGTCATTATGTGCTTGGATGAAGCTTGGCTGCTGCATGCCAGAAAAGTGGAAGGTAATAGGGGCCAAGGAAGGACTCAGAGTCTTAAAGTGTGGGAGGGACTGCCATCACTCCCATTTCTTTCCTATAAATGACAATCTAGTCTCATGGTCACATATGACTTCAGGAAAGGTAGGAGTGGAGTCTGGCCTGAGGGAGAGGAAGCAAACGTGGGTTTCAGTGGCCAATCACTGCCTTCTATTGGAACTATGTTCATTCTCTTAGATGTCAGGGAATGGTACCTGTGACAAATGGAAAGGAAGTAGGATGCTCAAGGCTGGAGTGGAGCAGGGACACATTTTACAGTCATCAGGAAATAATCATTCTCCTTAACAACAACAAAAAACCAAGTTCATCTGCTGTTGAGAAGATTCCAACTCACAATAGAACATAGTAGATTAGGACACAGTAGAACTGCCCCACATGGTTTCCAAGCCATAATTTTTTAAAAAATTGTTCATTTGAGGGAAAACTTATGTATGACATTATTTGTCTTTTCCTGATACATATACCTTTCTGTTTTATATCACTGTAATTGCAATTTCATTCCATCATTGATATATATTTTTATAACATTAGTTTCAACCAATTAATACAACTAATCTCTGAAACTCTGGTGGCTTATTTGTAAAGGGTTGTGCTGTCAATTTAAAGGTGCATTGTTCGAATTCACCAGCTGCTCCACAGAAGAAGAATGGACAATCTCTTTGTCCAGAAAATCTGCAATTTTCTGCCTCTGAAAATCCATTGGAGGGTCAGCTATGAATTTCGACAATGCGTAACAACAACAACTTAATTAATTAATTACAATATCTGAGTGATAACCAAGACTTTAAAGCTTTTTAGAAGCAGGCTTTCTCCCATAGAGTGGCTGGTGGGTTCAATCACTGACCTTTGGAATAACCCAGTGCTTAACTCAATGTAACACTGAACTCCTCAATCTCTTCTCAACTGACCCTTTTCACATTCCTTCTCCAAATTACAACATCAAAAGTGTAGGATGGTCCCCAGCATCTCTAGAACCAAGCAGAGTAAAGTTTTGTCCAGCTAAATAGAGTGACCAAAAAAGAATTCACTGTACTTGGCCTTCATGGGGACCCCTTATCAAGGTATTGTATTGCTAACTTTAATCATGTTATTCCAGTTCTTGTATCAGCTGCCAAAAAATTCACTCCAACTCCCTGTGACTCTATGTACACAGAGAAAAACTTTTCCATAGGATTTTTATGACTGACTTTTCAGAAGTAGGTCACCAGACCTTTCTTCTGTGGCACCTTTGGGTGGGTTTGAACCTCCAATCTTTTAGTTAGTTGTCCTTGTTTCTGTTAGGTGCTGTCGAGTGGAGTACAACTCATATTGACCATATAAACAAAATATCTGAATCCTGTTCTATCCTGTGCCATTCTCATGCTTCCTGACACACAGAACCCATCATAGTGGTCACCATGTCAGTCCACCTGGTTGAAGATCTTCCTCTCCTTTGCTGGCCTTCCATCATTTTTAGCATCATGTTCTTCTCCAAGGAATAGCCCCTTCTAGCAATATGCCCAAAGTATATGAGGCAAAGCCTCATCATTCTTGCCTCCAAAGAGCACTCCAGCTGCACCCTCTCCAAGACATATCTATTTTTTCTCTTGGCCGTCCATGGGATGTTCAGTGCTCTTCTTCAACATCACAGCTCAAAGGCATCAATTCTTTTTCTGTCATCTTTATTCATTGACCAGCTCTCAAATGTATAGCAAGTAATTGGAAAGACTAATGGCCTGAATTAGACACACTATGGTCCTCAAACTGATATCATTACTCCTCAATAATTTGGAGAGGTCCCTAACTGCAGATTTTCTCAATGCAATGTATCTCCTGACTGCTGGTACCAAGGTTGTTAAGTGTGGTTCCAAGCAAGATGAAGCTGTTGAAAGTTTAAATCTCCTCTCCATCCATCATGATGTTGCCTCTGAGTACAGTAGTAAGAATCTTTGTTTTCTTGACAACGAGATGCAATCCATACTGAAGACTGAAATCTTTTATCTTCTACAACAAGTGCTTCAAGTCCTCGTCACTTTCAGCAAGCAAGGTTGTGTCATTTGTAAAACACAGGTTATTAATAAGTCCCCCTCCAATCCTGATGCTATACTCCTCTTCATAGAGTCCAGTTTCTTGGAAATTTGCTCAATATACAGATTGAACAGGTATGAAGAGAGAATACAACCCTGACACACTCCCTTCTCAATTTTAAACCCTGCAGTGTTTCCCCTGATCTGTTTGCACAACAACCTCCTGGTTCAGTTTTCATCCTCAAAAACTGGGTTTATAAGAGATTGTGGCACTATTTTATTATAGCCAATGCTAGATGGATCTTGGCTGAAAGCAGAGACTATCAGAGGAATGTCTATCTGTGTATAATTGACTGTGCAAGGACATTTAACCATGTGGATCCCAACAAACTCTGAGAATAATGGGAATCTCAGGACACTTGATGGTGCCCATGAGAAACCAATGCTCAGTCAAGGAAGCAGTCATTAGAACAAAGCAAGGAAGCACTGCATGGTTCAAATTTGGGAAAGGTGTACACCAGGGATGCATCCTATACCCATACCTTTTCAGTCTATATGCATTAAAGATCATCTGGGAGGCTTGGCTCTAGGAGGCAGAACGTGGCCTCAAGATTGGAGAAGACTCTTCAACAACCTGTTTTATGTAGATCACATAACCTTGATTGTTGAGGAGGATCTGAGGCATTTAAAGCATAAGGTCAAGGACTGCAGCCTTCAATATGGATTGAAGCTCAACATCAAGAAAACAAAGATTCTTACCATTGGACCAATTGGTAGCGTCATGAAAGATGGTGAAGAGATTGAGATTAACAGATTCAGCTTGCTTGGCTTCACTCATGGTATCAGCAGCCAGAAAATCAAAAGATGAATTGCATTGGAAAAATCTATTCTTAGGGGCCTTTCCAGAGTACTGAAGAACAATACTAAGGTGCACCTGATCCAGGGCATGATTTTTGCAATTACATTCTATACGTCAGAATGATGGACAATGACTAAAGATGATAGAAGGATAATGGATGCCTTTGAGTTGTGGTGCTGGAGAAGAGTGTTGAATATACCATGGACTGCTAGGAGAACAAACAAGTTCATCCTAGAGAGGGTCAAACCCAACTTCTCCTTGGAGGCAATGATTCTGAAGCTCATTCTGACATATTTGGGGCATGTTTCCAGGAGATATCAGTCATTGGAGACAGACATCATGCTTGGAATGGTGGGGGGACAGCATGAGAGAGGAAAACCTTGAATGAGATGGATTGACTCAGTGACTAGGGTAATGGGGGTAGGTGTGTCAGAAACAGTAAGATTGGCTCAGGATGAAGCAGGGTTCAGAGCTGTTGTACACAGGGTCCCTATGAGCCACAAGGAACTCGACGGAACATAACAACAACCACCCTCAAAAACTATTGTTATTGTGTACTATCGAATCTAAACCAACCCACAGCTGACCTTTCAGCTAGTTTTCAGTGGCAGTAAATTGCATGGGAGGAGGTTCCTCATCCTTCTCCCATGGATCACTTGGCGGATTTGAACTGCAGGCCTTCAGGATTGCAGCACAGCTTCTTACCACTGGGCCACCAGAGCTCCTTCAAAGACTCCTTGAAGTGTTTTTATTTATTAGTCAATTTACTCTCACATATACACAGATTCTTTAAGAAAACGAGAGCAAATGTTACCATCTGCTTTAAAAAGGGGGGGAGGGGAACTTGAAGCTAGGGCTTGAGTCAGAGTTTGAGATTCTGGGAAACGATACCCCAAATGGTGGTAGTTTAAAGAACTTGTACAAGACCAAATGGGAAGCAGGATCCCTATGCCTTTCTCAAGCTTTTCTCCCCTATTAGCAGAACTTTCATTCATCCACCCATCCACCCATCTATCCATCCATCCATCTATCCATCCATCCATCCATCCGTCCATGGATGCTTATGGATTCCTCTATCCCAAGGTCATCAAACATGACTATTTACGTCACCTCTACAAGGAGGCTGGCCTCCTTCCCCTGCAGGCAGTGCAGATGAGGGAGAAGTTGGAAGCTCTTTTTCAATGGCTAAGGAGGAGTTAATATGTCCTTAGTTAGAGATGAAACTTCATCTATGCATACTTGGTGCATATTTTTAGGAGAGGCTATTCCTTGGAAAAGTACATCATGCTTGGAAAGATGGTCAGAAAAGAAAAGAAAGAGCTTCAATTAGATGAACTGACACAGTGGGTGCTGCAATGGGATCAAGTATATGAGAGATAATAAGGATGGTGCAGGATAAGACAGGGTTCAGATCTGTTGTTTGCAGTAGTCCAGTGAGTACAGCTATGAGTTGTATTCAATTCAATGGCACTTAACAACAATAACAGTTAGGTTGCCAGTTGGGACACAGCAATGGAAGTGAAGGTATGCCCAAATTCCATTGAGCCAGGTTGTCCAGCTAGAGAGCTAGAGTGTGTCTCACTTCTCAGAGCTAACTGGCTGTCCTGAAGCCTACTTTCCTGCACTGTCAGCCATACATCAGAGCAACATACACTCCAATAACCCAAATGACATCACCAAACACCAGCCACACTCATAATTCAAGCCTGGCATTTGCACCTAAATTCTGACTCCTGCACCTGGCATCCTGGCATCATCCTGTTTACATCATCCTGTTTTCAATTTTGACTCATTTAGAGGTCAGTCTGGAAACCACTGAGGAAAACCTCCTTATATGATAGTATTTATTTCAAGGGTCTGAGTCTTACAAGAGGGTTTACCTGCAATCTGTGTAGCCCCCAAGGCCCAACCTCAGGGGAAGTAAGAAAATGACTATGTTTGATATAAGATAGGAAGTGCTCATAGCGGGGAGCACAAGGGAAGTGATAATGAGTTCTGCGTAGGGAGCTGTCGTCTTCCTGTGACTGCCAGCTTCTGAGGTGGGATTCATAGGACATGGGGCCATTCTCTCAGTGGACAGCTATGTGCTTACTACCTGATTTGCAAATACACATGCTAGGTACTGCCCTGTGAAGACAAACAGGTATCCACAGGCTGGTTTGGGGCCATCAGGAACTGGTGCTCCATTGTGGGGGTGAAATGGCCCCAGTTCTTTTCCTCATGCCTTTCCCCTGTGTTTACAAGAACCTCCAACCACTTCACCCTGCTCTCCATCCATCCAATGTTCCACCCATCCATTTGTCCATCCATCCATCCATCCATCCATCCATCCATCCATCCATCCATCCATCCATGTATCCACGTATCCATTCCTCCATCCATCCCTCCAATGATACAGACCAGGAAGGCCATTACAGGCACTGTCAGGTCCCCCTGCCAGAGTTTGAATTCTACTTTTTTCACTATACAGCTCTTAGAAATCTTGTTTGAAAAGACTATTCAGTAACATGGAAGGTACTAAATGGAAATAAGCAATTAACATATTGTCTGCCCTGGTGGTACACTGAGTTTCCAAGACTGTAAGTCACACAAAAGATGACCCATCTTTATCTCTCAGCACCACTGGTGGATTTGAACCACCTGAAAGGTGTGCCCTCTGGGTTGGGAGTGCAACTCCTTATTGACTATACTACTAGAGCTCCCTTATACACATATAGAGGGAAGTTGGGAAGGGAGAGGGAGACTGATTTAGAGTGACCAGAATCTTCATTCCTGAGAAGTCATGTAAAAATTGGATTACTGTAGCTTTCTATTGACTTTAACTACAGGATGTGATAATGCTAAAGATTGAATTAAGGAAGTTCCTCTACTCCATACACACTCTTTTTTACCTCTCTTATGTAAAAACAATCATTTCCCCTTGGTGATCAGGATCAATAACACCAGGCAATACAGTAACTCCTTTCTTCACCAACTGATCCAGAGGCATGAGTAGCCCACAGTGGCTGAGTGGCATTCATAACTCCCAGTTCAATAGACAGTCTTGAGTCTCTAAGTAAGAGTGTTCCATTCTTTGGAACTAGCAGTTCAATACCCATAGAGCTACAGGAACAGGAAGTGAATATTTTGGAACTAAATTACTAGGAATCTAATAATTCTGCCACTCTGGTTTCTACTCTTTAATTCCTGGATCTGTGAATCCTGGCTATTGGAGAAACAACTTCGTATATTGGATGCTGGTTTAGAACATAAAATCTCCTGATAAGGAGTTGTTTTGCCAATTGAAAGGGTTAGGGTTAGAGTTAGGGTTAGGGTTAGGGCTAGAACTAGGGCTAGGGCTAGAGCTAGACCTAGGTCTTCATCTAGGGTTAGGGTTAGGGTTAGGCTTAGGCTTAGGGTTAAGGTTAGGGCTAGTGTTAGGGTTAGGGTTAGTGTTGGGGTTAGGGTTAGTGTTGGGGTTAGGGTTAGTGTTGGGGTTAGGGTTAGTGTTAGTGTTAGGGCTAGGGTTAGGGTTAGAGTCTAGGGCTAGACCTAGGTCTCCATCTAGTGTTAGGGTTAAGGTTAAGGTTAAGGTTAGGATTAGGATTGAAATCGACCAGGTGCTGTGCAGGAATAATCTCCTCTCATGCAATTTACTGTTTCTGAAAATCCTCTGAAGGTTTAGCTATGAGTTGATTTTGACTCAGTGGCACATAACAAAACAGTAACAGCTGCATTGAGAACATTACCCCAGCAGTACAGGGTATTGCAACCTAACTGGTGTCATCATTATATCTTTTTTTACCCTTTAAAAAATGCTTTAATAAATGTACACTTTCATCCCTCTGCATCCCCCAGTTCCCCTTGTAAGGTTATAATTGTTATACATGTGTTTTCTAATCATCCATTTATTTCGTAATGTCCTTCCTTTCACCCATTGCAGTGCAAGGTTCATTATCTAGCCATTCTTTTCCCACGCTCTTCTCCCCTTCCCCGTCTCAGTCCTCTTATTACAATAATGGGATTATGCAGTACTTGTCCCTTTTTGACTGAGGTATTTCACTCGGCATAGTGTCTTCCAGATTTATCCACATTGCATAGTGTCTTATGAATTCATTATTTTTCAATGCTATGTAGTATTTTATTATGCACTACAGTTTCTCTAGCTATTCAGTTTTTTATGGGCACCTGTTTCCATCATTTTGCTATTGTGAATAATGCATTTATCTGTTCTGTAAGAACTCTGATTTCTTTTTTTGGAAGCAGACATGGCATCCACTTTCTAAACAACATGCCTTTGGAAATTCTATGAACTTTAATAAATGTTGATAGTTATAGAAAGGCTTCGCGGCTTTTATTCATGGGGTTGCTGTGAGTTGTGCTCAATTCTATGGCAGTCAACAACAACATATTCATTCTAGTGGAATTGTTGATGTTGTTGTTGTTAGGTGCTGTCAAGTCAAGCACAACTCATGGTGAACCTATGAACAAAGTATCTGAACCCTGTCATATCCTGTGCCATCCTCACAATTCCTGATTCATTTAATAAGTCAGTGTGTCAATCCACCTGGTTGAGGGTATTCCTCTCCTTCACCAACCCTCCACACTTTCCAGCAACGTGTCCTTCTCTAAGAATAGCATCTCCTAGCAACATGCCCAAAGTATGTGACGTGAAGCCTCATCATTCTTGCTTCCAAAGAGCACTCTG
>NW_006399778.1:22118199-22141998 GCF_000299155.1 Elephantulus edwardii | reverse complement strand
AGGAGAGGAAGGCCCTCTATGAGGTGGATTGATTTGGTGACTGGGATAATTGGAATGGGAGTGTCGGAGACAGTGTGATTGGCACAGGACAGAGCGGAGTTTAGGGCTGTTGTACATAGGGTCGCTATGAGTCGCAAGCGACTTGACGGCACATAACAACAACAACAACATACTTGTAAAGGTGATGGCCTGAATCAGACGTACCTTAGTCCTCTAACTGACACCATTGGTCCTCAATAATTTGGAGAGGTCCATACCCACAGATTTTCCCAGTGCAATATGTCTCCTCGTTTCGTGACTGCTGGTACCAGGGGTGTTAATTTTAGATCCAAGCAAGATGAAGCTGTTGACAGTTTCAGTCTCCTCTCCATTCATCATGATGCTGCCCATCATGATGTAGATCTCACCAGATGGGCTGCATAGGAATCTGTATGACTACATTTGTGTAAGAAATCAATGGAGAAGCTCAGTATTGACTGTCAAAACAAGTAGGCCAAGGACATACTGAGGGTCAGATCATCAATTACTCATATGCAAGCTCAAATTGAGGCAGAATATACTGAAAATAAGTTTACAGGAACCAAGAGATTATCTTGAATCAATTCCATTTGAATTTCATGATTATCTTATATATAGGTTTGAGGAATTTCACACCAACGATCAAAGACCAGATAAGTTTTGGGATAATATAAAGGATATCATCCAGGAAGAAAGCAAACAGTCATTACAAAAACAGAGGAGAAAGAAAAATTGAAATGGATATCAGAAGAGATTCTAAAGATTGCACTGGAGCATCAAGAAGCCAAAACAGAAGGAAAACATGTTGAAGTGAAAGAGCTGATTTCAAGTGGCAGCTCAGGTGGACAAATCAAAGTATTATAATGGAATGTGCAGAGAACTGGAATTGGAGAATAAAAAGGGAAGAATTCACTCTGCATTTCTCAAGCTGTAAGAGCTGGAAAACATTTATTAAAAGATGTTATGGGCAATATCAGAGCTGCTGTGCATAGGGTCACTACGTATTGCAGGCGACTCAAGGGCACATAACAACAATAACATACTATGACATACTATGACTGGAAGCCTAAACAATATGCCTCCGGAAATTCTATGAACTTTGACAAATGTTGATAGCTGTGGAGGGGTTTCAGGCCTTTGGTTCAGAGGGTTGCTATGAGTTGTGCTAGAATTAAAGGCAATCAACAACAACAACTGGTGGTACAGTGTTTAAGTACTAAGCTACTAAACAAAGCTTAACCCACCAGCAACTGGTGGGTTGTTAATATTTGGGTGTTAAGAGTCACAGTAAATGGCACTATAACAACAATAACTAGTTAATAGTAAAAAAAAAAAAATATGAGCCTTATCAATAAAGAGATACATACAGGAATGGCCACCCTACGAAATGGAAAAGTGAAATTTTAGCTGTCGAATAAAGCAATCTGTTAAGGAACTTGAGCCTTTAATTACATGGAAGCTGTGGAATCCTGTTTTTGTGCCTTCAAATCTGAACCAGCTCATAGATGACCCACTAGCAGGTTGTCAGAGGCAGTAAATCACACAAGAGGGGATTACTCATCTTTCTCCCACAGAGCAGCTGGTGGACCTGAACCATATACCTTTGGGATCGTGGTGCAGCTTCTTACCACTGGGCCATCAGAGCTTCCTCTGGAATCCTATAGTCGTAAAGAATGTTGAGCTATATACCCATCTGAGATGGTGAATGTTGTTTCAAAGTATTCTGATGCTTGAAGAAATATGACATAGAGTCCTAGTAAGATGAGGACAAATAAGACATGAAATATGTGGCTTCAGTTATCCTCTATTAGATTGTGCTAGGCTCATGGAATAGTTTCACCAGAGGTAAAAAGACTGGTTGTATTAAGTAGAGGAATATCTGGTGGGTTTAGTGGATTGACTCCTGTTAGTGGCCAATATCCTCCTAATTCAGAACTTAGGATGACACAAGAGTGGTAAAAAACTCAGAAGATTCCAGTAAATAAGAATACTTATAAGACAATAAATAAGGTTATGCCATATCATAAGCTTATTCGGTGGATAGTGACTGACCTTGGAATGTGCTCTCTCCAATGCTGTCTTGTAATCACTGATATAAAGTTACAGTGTTAGTTTGAAGTCCTAGGGATATAAATAGTGTCAAAATTAAATTATACTATTAGGCCAGAAGTAATTTGTAGGGCAGATAGGATGCCTGTTAATAACTTGGATTTACTATGTTTGTAAAATGAGTGTAGGCAGCATGAGAATAAACAAGTCTGACCTCTGATAACTCCATACAGGGGAGCTGTCCCCATCAGCAACATCGGCAGTACAAAGTAAATTCCTACAAGGTCAGAAAAGGTCTCCCACACTCCTGCACCTACTTCTGCTAACTCCAACATCAATCTTCCTGCTCTAATCAGTCCAAAATACATTGCACTGACCACACAGTGCTCACAGAACCATACTAGCTGTTATGGAGATTTTAAGGGAAGTTAGCAGGCTAGCATTCAGATTTGCAGCAGGATTGGCAGCTTCTTGATTCTCAGGCCTGTATTCACAGGCCCTTTGATCTTCAGCCTCATGGTCTTACACCAATGTTAAGAATTCCCTCAGTCTTGCCAGTTATGGTATCTTCCCTCAGTCCTCCAGGAAGCCTGGTGAAAGACCCAGCCTCTGGCTCCATGGAGCAGCAGTCCCAATTCAGCCCTGTTTAATGTTGGTTTCTGGTTCTCTGCTGAGGCAACTGCAACTCTTGTACAGGCCCCAATCTAAATAGTACAAGAATCTGAAAGAATCTCTGGCCCCTAAGGACATGCACTGTACTGCACTCATTGTTTCCTCTTCCGTACAGGTAGTGAGATTCTCCAAGCTCTGCAACTTAATCTACTCATTTTAAACCTGGTGGGATGCTGAAATTAGCCAGTCCCCTTCTGGATAGACTAGTACAACTTATTTTAAATTCTCTCACACTTGAAAGTCAATATCAACGGCTAGGAAAGTAATTTTGAACAATAAACTCTTGACACCACAATGTGGTATGCACAGGTTTGGTGGGTCATTAGGCATTGTCGTGTGAATATGTAAGTTAACCAAGAATATGCAAGAAGAAGTGAATGTATATGCCTGGTTAAGGAGTATGACAAATTCTTAAATGGTGAGAAGTATATTAAAATAATAAATGTAATGATGACAGTTATGGGGCTAAGCTTCCAATTAAATGACTTAGAAGGGGGCCTACAGTGATACTGACTGTCAATCCATTATTAGCATGACTAGGGTTATTATTTGTGAGAAAAAAGGCTAATTATTTCAGTAATGGCTGTTGTCAAGTTATCATGTACCCTAAGTCAGAATCTATGCAGAGCTGGATCCTCTAACAGTTTTTCATAGGCAGTAAATCACACAAGAGTTGAGTGCCCATCTTTCTCTTTAGGAGTGGCTGGTGGGTTCAAACCATGTACCTTTCGGTTGACAGCACTACTCCTTACCACTAAGCCCTCAGAGTTCCTTTCAATAGTAATTGGCTTTAGAATTAAGGGCACAAGGGTGCCTTGTGGGAGAAAATGGGCTAGTGATGTTTTGGTTTTATGTTAAAATCCTGTAACTAGAGCATTTGCCCATGGTGGGATAGCCATGTCTAAATTTATTGAGAGTTGAATTATAGGGGTAATTGAGTGCAATAGTAAGCCTAATAGATTTGTTAACCCAGTAAATAGAAGAAGTGAAATAAGTATGCATGATTGTGTTTAAAGTTGCGTATTGACAGCATTTGTTTTAGTATTCATTGCATTAGTCACTGGTTGGATGGAAGATAAGCATTTATTAAATAAATTTATTTGGAAAGTAGTAATTCAAAGCACAATAGATAAACCTATTTTTGCAGGGTTGATAAATGAGGCAAATACATTTTTGTTCATTTTTATTCTCAAGGGGTTGGTTGTTTTAGTGATTTAAATGTTTTAGGTGATGGACCTAGGGGATAAATAAATTTTGAAATTTTTACTTGGAGAAGAATGCATAGTATAAGGATTGTTGATAGCATTGTAATAAATTAAGGTGTTGTAAGTGACATATGATTGAGGAGAAGCCTGGTATTCTCAGTCTGTCATTTAATGCTATATAGCTTCTCAATGTTTTATTGTGTAGAGGATAGGCTATTTTTTTTTTTAAGGATCAGCTATTAAAGAATTTCAGTGAGAATATTTTTAAAACAAAGGGCACATGGTTGTGATTTGCACCACAGATTTCAGAGCATTGACTATAAAAACTAACCAGATCATGTGTTGATGTCAGTGGAGCTTGGTTTAGTCCTCCTGGGACTGCATCCGCTTTTAAGCCTTATGCTGATAATGCTCATGAGTATAATATATCTTCTGATGAAACTAATAGCCCAGTGGATGAGGAGTTGTGCTGCAGTTCGAATCCACCAGCTAATATGTGGGAGAAAAATGGGCAATCTACTCCTATGCAATTTACAGCCTCTGAAAGCAAGCTGGGCATTGGGGTGAGAGGTGTCAGCCAAACCCCTGGGAGTCAGTTCTGACAGCTACCACATAAAAACAACACTGGTATTTTTATTTGTAAAACTACTCATTTAGAAACTTCCAAAAGGGGTCATTCTCCTAGAATTCCCACTCTGTGGAAGAAAGATAAGGCAGCCTGCTTCCAATAAAGATTACATCCCAGGAAATGCTGTGGGACAATTCTATTCTGTCCTGTGGGATTACTGAGTCAGAACTGACTTGAGGACAAACATATCCAGGGTGGGGGTGGGGGATAATAGCAATAGAGTTTATCTATAAGTAGAATTAATGTTAAAACCATGAAAAATGTTGAAATCAGATTGAAAACTTCTTAATGGCTTACCTTTGCCCCAGAGACTATCTCTAAACTCATTCAGTATCCAGGTGTGACATCAACAAGGGTCCTTCCACCTTTGTCTCCAGCTGCCCTCCCCTGTGCCACTCACATTTTCACAGAATCTTATTGGACATTTTCAGCCCTCTGTGCTCGAATCTCTGAGTAGTGCAAATATTTCATGTACTCATCTGCTAAAAGGAAGGTTGCTAGTTCAGGTCCACTAAGAGGTACCTTGAAAAGTCTTGATCTGCTTCTGAAAAAGCAGTCTTTGAAACTCTGTGGAGTACAGTTATACTCTGACACACATGGGGTCTCCATGAGTTGGAATTGGTTCAATGCTGATTAATTTGATTTTTCACACTTTTGTCTTGCTGAGTTACAGATATTTGCTTAGATGTCGAGATCCTGTTCTAGTCCATGAGCCCCATAAAGAGATCATGACTCATTTGAATCATCAATCTCTACTACAGCTCCTGCATGCAAGTTTGAAGTACTCAGTCAGGGACTCTTATTTTAATATTGTATATAACCCTATTGGTAGCCAGACAAACATATAGCCAAGTCTCTAGGGTATCAAATTCAAAGAAAAGCCATCTTGTAACCTATCATAATTAAATCATAAGCTCAATCTTTGTTGGCATGTCTTGAATAATATTAAAGGGAATCCAAGGTGAGAGTCACAGCAACGCTTGAACTCATTCTTTCTCTCTCTGGTTTTCTTTTTTCTGAATCATTTAAACCCACACAGTTGCCCCAGAATCCTCCTCTCTCCAAATCCAAATTCAGAGAGTGAAGTTGAATTCACTTGGGCTGCTCACCTTGTCTGTCCTCTACTGTCCTACTTCCTGCTCTTTCCCAATTGGGCATCTCGCAAGCCAAAAGTCAGACTAGAAAAGACAAAAATCTCTGTAGAAAATGAAGGAGAAAGAGACATTGTATGGGCAAAGACACTGTTCATCTCTAGCCATAGATTATGGAAGAGGGAAGGGACTCTGCTCATCAGAATTTCACAACTCATGGAATCTAGACTTTCTGGAGTCATAGAGGCTGAATGAAGCCTGGAAGCCATTGTCCTGAAATAATTTTAAAACTGCAAACAAACAAACAAATCCTGTAGTCTTTAAGCCAAACAGATGTTAACTAGTAAAAGTATATCCACCTTGAAAATTGTGCTCTTTTCAAAAACCATCTGTATGGGATCAAATTGACAATAGCAAGTTGAAATGTTGGGTGATAGGGGTCAGTGATCTTATATCAATGATGGAAGAACAATATGGAAAAGAAGGATGAGAATAGTTGTAAAACTTGAAGAATGGAATCAATGCCATTGAAATGTGTGTATAGAGATTATTGAATTGGTAATTGATCAACTGTGTATATTTTCAAGAACATAAAGAAAGTTTTCAAAATCTCATTCTGTTCCCTAGAATTATAATGCAATAAGTTAGACAGAAATTGAAGTCTAGACTAGAGTCTGTACAACTTGCTGAACAGTCAAGGTTACAACTTTGAAAAGTTGGTGTTCTCGTTGTTGTTGTTATATGCCATTGAGTCATCTGCAACTCACGGCAACTGTATGTTCAAAAGTTCAGAACCCTGCTCTATCTTGGAGCAATTTCATTGTCTCTGACACACCTATCCCCATTACCCTACTCACTGAGTCAATCTGTCTCATCCAGGGTTTTCCTCTGTTATGTGGTCCCTCCACCTTACCAAGCATAAGTATAATGTCCCTCTCCAAGGACTGGTCCCTCCTGACAACATGCCCACCTATGTCAGACCAAGTTAAAAATCCTTGCCTCCAAGGAACAGCCTGATTTCATCCTCTCCAGGACAGACCTGTTTGTGCTCTTAGCAGTCCATGATATATATAATCAATACTCTTCTCCAGCACCACACCTCAAAGGCATCAATTCTTCTTCTATCATCCTTACTAATTTTCCTGCTCTCTGAAGTATAGCAAGTAATTACAAAGACCATGGTCTGGATTAGGTATACCTGAGTCTCTAGACTGACACTGTTGCTCTTCAGTACTCTGCAGAGGTCCCTGACAGCAGATTTTCCCCAATGCAATTCATCTTTTGGTTGCCTGGCTGCTGGTACCAAATGTGATGTTCTCAATGGCAAGGGAGTATCCCCTGCTTGGTGGAAGGAAAGAACTGTTCTCTACCTTCTTGCTTGTCACTCCCAGGAGAAGAACAGTTTGGAAAAATCCAGTGTGTCCAACTCAACTGTCCTTTTTCTCTTTCTTTTTGGAAGCTGTGCTCCTCCATGCCCAAGGGTTTGCAAGAGCAGCTGGGTCATTGGAGGGTAAAGTCCATGCTGATCCAGCTCTGCCTATCCCTAAGGATGCTGTAAAAATGTACCATAAACCGAGGGTCTTAAAACAATGGAAGTATATAATTTCACAGTTCCAGAGACCAGAAGTCTGGAATCAAGATGTTGTTGTTGTAAAGTACTGTTGAACTGGTTCCTATTCCTAGCAACCCTATGTACAATACAGCCAAACCCTGCCCACCCCGGGGCCATCCTCACCATCTCTGCTGTGCGTGGGCCCGTTGTTACAGCCACTGTGTCAGTTCATCTTGTGGATAGTCGTCATCTTTTCCTCTGACCCTCTACTTTTACAAGCATGGTGTCTCAAGAAATAACAGAGTTGATTCCTTCTGGGAGCACTGAAGAAAATTTGGTCTATGTTTTCCCCCCTCTCCTTGTTTCTGGTGTATTTTGCCAGTTCTGGGCCTTTCTTAGGTTTTACATATAAAGTCAGTCTCTGATTTCTAGTTTTTCCCATGTGCAATTTTTCAATCACATCATATATTCATGTTTGCTGCAAGAATGAAATGATGTAACATCTGTGACGTTTCTAGTATATGCTAAAATGCTTTTTAAATGTGAAATTCTCCTTTCCTCCTTCCCCTGCAGATCATGATATAGCTGCCCTTCCCTCATGTATAGAAGAACAAAATGTCTGTTTTCCATTGGTTATGTTCAATTCCTAGAATAACATGATAAAGCAAATGAATTCCAAACTTTCTGGGACCTGGATGTTGCTATTGTTGTTGTGTGCCGTTGAGTTGGAACTGACTCATAGCTCACCCTCCAGAGACAGTAGATAACACAGGAGGAGATTGCCCATCATTATCCTATGGTGCAGCTGGTGGATTCAAACCGTGTGCCTTTGGGTTGACAGCACAACTCCTTTCCACTAGGCCACCAGAGCTCACTTTGGGAGCTGGGGAAATAAAAAAAAACCAAACAAACCCCAAACCAATTGTTATCAAATAGACCCAGACTCACGATAATCCCATATGTTTGAGCAGAACTAAGCTCTACAAGGTTTTCAATGGTTGGGTTTTTTCATAAGTAGATCACCAGGCCTCTCTTCAGAGGTACCTTGAGGTAGACTTGAACCCCCGACCTTTCTATTGACAGTTGAATGCTAATCATTTGCATCAGCTGAGCATTCTGGTATAGGTTTCAAATTATCACAATTAAATGTCCTGGGATTCACATTCTTCTCAATGGTAGCCTTGCAGATTCTATGGGAAAAATTCTGCTACATCCTATAGAGTTGCTATGAGTAAAAATCAACTTGACAGTAATGTGTTTGGGGTGTGCATACAGTGCCCTAAACCAGCTTGGAACAATTACTCAAGATAATGGCAAAATTTTACCATGAGTCTTTGGCTTTTAATGGCCCTTAAACTCTGACCCTGACCTGATCACTCATCACAGCTACCCTCTTCATCACCACTGATCAGAAGGGGCAGCACTTAGCAGAGCCACTCAAATCCGACTGGAGAAGCAGATCTGGAAGTTCTCCAGGCTATGACAGGAGATGGGCTGTTTGCTTCTCCAGGGAGCAGATGACCTCACAGGGCATGGATTTCATCACCCAAAAGGCTGGGGAGGGCGGGGTGGGGGATGCCTCACTGGAAGGGACACTTAATTACCAACTTCCTGGCTTGTTTTAAGGCCTTGTAGACACAGAATCCCATTGGGTGTCCAATCAAGCTACCCTCCATGCCAGCTATACACACTGACACACACTCAAAGATACACTTGTAACAGAGAAACACAGATTTACACACACACAAACACATAAATACATGTAAGCATAAACACACAGAGGGACACACACAGATTCAGATACACATTCACATGCAAAGACAGGCACATACACACATTTACATAAACACATAACAGAGACATACAGATGTGCTAACACATGAACATACAAGCATAAGCACATATAGATACACAAAGATAGATACAGATATACATAGACACACAAAGGCATGCACAATTGACAGACTCACTCATACGTACACATAGTAGAGATACATGGACACACTCAAACAGAGATACAGGAACACACACATACACACAATTAACAAACATAGACACACTGAAACATGTAACATTCACAAATACACACTTTTACACACAGACATACATAGACACACAGAGACACAGGCACATACAGCCACACACATACCAGAGAGACAGACCGACA
The DNA here is from genome assembly GCF_000299155.1 of Elephantulus edwardii. NCBI lineage: Eukaryota > Metazoa > Chordata > Mammalia > Macroscelidea > Macroscelididae > Elephantulus > Elephantulus edwardii. Next base: position 22,132,616 of record NW_006399778.1, on the reverse strand, counting down.
CTCAAACACACAGATATGCATAGATACAGATGCATCATACACAGATACAGTCACACACATGCACACACACATACACACACATGCACAGGGTGAATCAAGTTGCCCTTCTTAGCTTCATCAGGAGACTTGGGAGAACAGTGGCTGGTTCTGCATTGCAATATTCTGTCCCCGCTCCTGTTTCAGTATTCTGGAGCTGTGGGTGGGTGACACTGGCCTTGCAGCTACTGTGACTTTCAATATCTTGAAGTACATAACTCGGGGAGAAGCCTTGTGCCTAGAATGGCAATTCATGTTTTAAAAATATTCACAATTGCTGCTTTGGAGATGGGAGTACATTTTTGAGGAGAGAACACCCTGCAGACAAGGCTCGAGGGAACAAAATTTACCTGCAGACAGGCAGGTCTTGGCCAAAAGACATCCCTCATCTGATCATGAAGGAATGAGGTGAATGGAAAGAGAGTGGGGGCTTCTCTTCTCATCCAGGGCTCACATAGCTCTCACTTCAAAGAGAGATATGTTCCTGTAAAGTCAACTGCAAAGTTCAACTTTTATAGCCTAAATTTTCCCATTACTTTCCTTCCCAAGATGGATCCTCAGAATTTCCTTAGGTGCTAGGATGTCATAAAATTACAGTTAAGTCTGCAGAAAACCTTTTAATATGGTCACTTTTATAGCTAGAAGGGACTATTTTCTTATATTAAAAATTCCATTCTGAAAAAAATTGAGAAATGTGATATATTAACAGCAAGGGTTATTTCTCTATAAGGTATTTCAATGTCAACACCATTTACTGGTATGCTTTTAAGCACCAGGCACCAGGCTAGGCAGTTCCAAACAGTACTGAATGTAATCCCTGCAAGGACCCTGTGCATTAACTATAAATATCTACATTCTTGGGATGTAATAATGAAACTGAGGGAGTTGTAATAAATACCCATGCTCATGGTCAGAAGTGGCAAAGCTAGAAATCAAACTCAGGTGGGTGATTCTGAGTTCAGTATCATTTCCACTCCACCATGAACTACCCAGTTTAAAGGTCTAAAATGAAAAAGCTCATTACTAAAGAATCAGAACCAACTCATAGCTGACGTTCCGGTGAGTTTTCAGAGGCTGTAAATACACATGGGGAAAGACTGCCCATCTTTCTTCCCCAGAGCCACTGGCAGATTCAAACCCCTGGAGAAGTGCCACCTTTGGGTCAGCAGCACAACTCTGTATAGACTATGCCAATCTACCCTGAGAGCTGAGGCACAAATGGAGACTTGCTCACCAATGTTCATAGCAGCGTTATTCACCATCACAAGAACATAGAAATAGCCCAGATGTCCAACCACAAAAGAATGGATTGAGAAAGTATGGTACATTCACACAATGGAATACTACACAGTATGCAGAAACAATGATTTGTAGCCCTGGTGTGTCCACTTGTCATACAGCGGTCACTTGTGGTTGCTGTGAGGCTGAACACTGTGACACTGATGTGTCAAATTCATTAATGGTTGGTTATCCTTGGTGGACAGTGTTGGGGGAAACGCCCTGATTAAAAAACAAGCTTGGAAGCAGGAGCTGTATCCACTTCGTAATAGCTTGCCTCCGGAAACCCTATGAACCTGGAGAGAGGATGAGAGACACACAAGTGTTGAGGACTCTCCTTCATAGGGATGCTATGAGTCACCTGTGACTCGATGGCACTTAATGACAATGAGAGAGCATTATGCTGAATGAACTAGCTCAGTCCTATAAGGACAAATATTGTATAAAACCATTATTGTAGAATGAGTACAAGGATCCAAGGGGGGAGTGGAAGCAGAGAGGTGAGGATGCACAGGGGGAGGGGTATTAATCATGGGGTTGTGCAATTTGATGGGTCAGAGGGCAAGGGAAATGGGAAGAATCTGTTCTGGAAAACAGTGTATTCAAATTTTGTGAATAAACTAATATAATTTAAAAAAAAAACCAACAAAACTACAACAAGCAAACCACAAATTGAGAACCTCGGCTGCTCAATTAAACAGGAGGCTGTTCTTGTTTCCAGGGTGTTCCTTTCTGAAGTGTCTTCTGTTGTTGGTGGCGGACCTGAGCCAGCTCTTACTCAAGGTGTCCCTGTATGCATCAGTAGGGTATCACCAAGCCTGGTCCCATGCCATCTTCCTAGTCCTGAGTGTGCCTGAATCCACTATTGCAGCTGCTACATATTTCAAGTGACTTCCCATTAAGGGGGATCCCCTTCCAGCATTATTATAACAGACAAGATTCTCTTGGGAACTATTGGATTTCCACTGGCTGATTTTTGGAAGTGGACCTCCAGGTCATTCTTCCTTAGTCTGGAAGTGCTGCTCATAACCTCTTCATCACGGATATTCTTGCTGGTGTCTGAAATACTGGTGCCATAACTTCCAGCATTACAACAACACACAAGGCACCACAGTGTGCCTGGCTGGAAGAAAGGTGGTGCAAGTACCCTTTAATCCCGTTACCACCCAATCGATTCTCACTTAACAACCCTGTAGAAATGGCAGACCCTGTCCATAGGGTTTGCAAGGCTATAATCATTATAGAAGCAGAATGCCCCATCTTTCTTCCAAGAAGTAGCTGGTAAGTTCAAACCACTGACCTTTTAGTAATCAGCAGAGGGCTTAACCACTGTGCCACTCACAGTGTCTTAAGAGTCATTGGTTAAAACCAAACCTATTGCCAGTGAGCCATTCCAACTCATAGCAACCCTTTGTCGGGTTTCTGAGGCTGTAAATCTTTATAGGAGACTTCCTCTGGCTCCCTCATGGAGAAGCTGGTGGACCCAAAGTCTCAGCCTTTCTATTAGTGTGGCACCTAACACACTATGCCATTGGAGCTCCTTAAGTGTCCTTTCAATGCAACTCATTGCCAAGTCAGAGCCAACTCAGCGCTGACCCTCTGTTGGGATTCCAAGACTGTAAATCACCAGAGAGGCTGGCCTTTGGCTTAGCAGTGCAACTTCCTGCAGACTGCACCCCAGAGCTCCCTATGTGCCCTTGAAAACGGTAACTCATTGCTGTAGAGTCAGGTCCAACCACTTGATAGCCACTTAGGGAAGGTCAAAGATGGGGAGAACGTTCTGGCTTAATCACTGAGACTCTCAAAGATGAAGAGTTCCAAAATCCCCTGCTGGTAGCTCCACCAGCTGGCTTGAAATTGTATTTTCTAAGGAATTACTGTTAAAAAGCTGATCCTCACCTCCTGCTATTCATCCCTGCTATGGATTGAATGTCATGGTGTCCCCCAATAAGAACAATTGAATGAAATTGAATGTCACTGAAATGGAATGAATTTCATTGAAATTTAAAAAGAACAATGAAATTGAATCTCTTTGTCCCCAATAATGGACTTTGTTGGCTCAATAGGTAAGTGTTCAACTGCTGACTAGAAGGTTGTCACATTCAACTATTGATGTCACAGAGAAAAGACATGATGATCTAATTCCATAACAATTACTGCCCAGAAACCCGATGGGACAGTTCCACCCTAAAAGGTCATGATCAGTTGGAATAGACTCAAGGGCACAGAGCAACAAGAAGATATGTCAAATCCCTAACCTTTGCTTCTTATAAACATGACCTGCTAGGAAATGAGTATTTTGAAGATGGAATCTGTTAATATTAGGTCAAACCAGTGTAAGATCGGTATCAATCCCACCTGTATGGTGTCTTAGAAAAGAGAACAGACACAGAAACAGAGATAGGCAAGAGAAAGAACAGGCATATGACCCCCTGAAGCAGATGTAGCCAAGGAACAACCAGGCATTAGGAAACAGGGATGAAATAGATCCTTCTTCAAAGATTGAGGCTTCTAGTCTTTAAAACTGAAGGACAGTCAATCTTTCTTTAGAGTTACCCACTTGGTATTATTTGGTTACAACGGCCCTGGGAAAACAAAACAGCACCCTGCATCATCAGTCCATCATCACGCCTTTCAGAATGGTTCCTGTCACCAAGAGCATATGATTCAGGTCTTAGCATAGGTTCTCTAAAACAAAACAAAGGGTTGCCACCAAATTCATTCCATCTCATAATGACCCTCCTGGACAGAATAGAACAGCCCCATAAGGTAGGTTTCCAAGGCTGAAATCCTTTTAGAAGCAGACTGCCACATCTCTCTCCCACAGATGAGCTGATGGAGTTTAAATACTGATCTTTCTGTTAGCATCTCAGCACTTAATCACTGTGCCACCAGGGCACCCCTGGGATCTCTAAAAGTGCAAAATCAATGAGGTGTAAGTATAGTTACACGTAACCAAAGAGAGATTTTCTTCAGGAAAATGGCTCACACAGCTGTGGAGACAGCCACAGTTTGTTGTGATCCACACAGTCAAATGCATTTGCCTCGTCAATGGAACACAGCCCTTCTTCTGGTACTCTGCTTTCAGCCAAGATCCATCTAACATCATCTATAATATCCCTGGTACCACGACCTCTTCTAAACCCAGCCTGCACATCTGGCAGTTCTCTGTTGATGTGCTGTTTGTTCCAGTCATTTTTGCATAATTTTCAGCAGAATCTTGCTTGCCTGTGATATTAATGGTATTGTTAGATAATGTCCTCACTCTGTCATATCACTTTTATTTGAAATGGGAACAAATATGGATCTTTTCTTGTCAGTTGGCCAGATGGTTGTCCTCCAGACTTTCTGGCACCGCTTGATCCAGGGCAGCGTCTGTTTGTTGAAATATGTCAATTGATATGTCTTCAATTCAACCTTAGGCTATAAAGAATGCACTACTTCCATTCTAAGAAGTTTCTTGATCTTTTTTCCCCTCACGTCACTCACTACCATGTGATGAGACAGAATAGGGAACAGCCCATGTGGCAAAGAACTGAGGCCTCCTGCCAACAAGCTCATGTGTGAACTCTGAATTGAACCTTCCAGTTCCGGATAACTGAAGCTCTAGCAAACACTCCGCCTCAATTACAAAAGAGATTTGAGCCAAAACCACTCAGCTAAGCTCTTGCCAGACCCTGACTCCCAGAACCTGTGTAATTATAAAAGTTTGTGATTTTAAGTGAAAAAAAAAATTTGTTGGGATAATCTGTATTTGAACTGAAACAGATGAGAGACTGAATAATTTAAAAGCATGTATGATAGGGTATTATGGTTGTCACAAGAGTCCACAATTAAGGTTGCATAGTGGAATGTACTTGGGGGGGTGCGGGGGGGTTGTGTACCAGGGAGGGAGTCTTTCTTTTACTTTTGAAAGAGAGGAGCGAACTGGGGGGGCGGGGGGGAGGGCTGGGCGGGTAGAGAAGTGCAGCAATGAATGAATGGAAATCCAAATTCTCTGTAAATGTTCATTAAAATTATTTTTAAAAATAGATCAGTTAATGTCTAAAATAAAATGGTCACTGAATCTCAAAAATAAACAAACAAACAAAAACCAAAAAAACCCTCAAACTCACCACTGTTGATTTAGAACTAACTCACAGCTAACCCTATAGAAGGTTTCCCGAAGTTATACATCTTGTGAGGGGAGATTCCCTTCTTTCTTCCTTCCTCAAAGCAGTTGGTGAATTCAAACTGCTTACCTTTCTGTTGGCAGTGTATCTCCTTACACACCAGGCCACTAGAGTTCCCTAAATGTTATGATTAATAAAACAGACTATTTTTTCCCCTCATAGCCCCCACCACTGGCTTATCTGGCCAGGACGTAGTCACCCTTGGTTGATTCTCTCTTCCCTCTCTCAGATCACTTTACCCTCTGGCCTCTTTTGTTTCAGGTACCACGTTAAGACAATGACGCTCAATTTCAAGTCTCACACACAGTTTCCAGAAAGTCTATTCCATCTCATGACCACCTCGTGTGTGGCAGCACAGAACTGCACCCCATAAGGTCTTTAATGGATGATTTTCCAGCAGTTGATTGCCAGGCCTTTCTTCTGTGGGGCCTCTGGGTTGGTTGACTAGAACCTCCAGTCTTTTCATTAGCAGCCAAGCACCATTTGCACCACCCAAGGATTCCACTGGAGTTTTGTACAAAGGAGCGATTAGTTATTGCACAACTTCAGATGTAACCATTTATATGAACTGTGCTCCTTGGAGGAATGCATTATCCAACCTTGACAGCCAGATGCCATCTTTTTCTGCTGGAATGAGCGAGTGAGTCCATGAAGATAAGCAAGGTGGTGGCAAGGCGTTTTCTTCACAGGGGCTGGTGGACCCATCTTAAGGTTGCCAGAAAAGCCGAAGAGTTAGGTCTTACCACTCATCTTCCTGTCCCGAAAAAGATTCTGGGGTGTGACAGGCAGTGACCATGACTTTGGGCACTAGAATGGGACAGACAGAGCTCTGGTTCCATCTGTCCATGCATTAGCTATGGGACTTGGCAAAGGCCCAATCACCCTTCGTGACTTAAATTCCTCAGCTATGCAATGGCAATAGCAAAAATACTCATTGTTGTGAGTTGAATTGTATCTCCCAAAATGATATGTTAAAATTTAGCCTTTGGTACCTGTAAACCTGACCTTGCTTGGAAATAAGATCTTTGAAGGTGTTATTCATTAAGTTAACATGAGGTCATACCGGACCTGGGGCGGGGGCGGGGAACTTAATCCAATTGGAAGTTGTATCCTTATTAAAGAGGAAAAGAGATTCAAAGAAAGAGAAGGGAAAGTCCAGATGATGTGAAGGAATATACTACAGGTGGGAGCTGAAGACACCTGGACCATCAGAAGCTGGAAAAGACCAGAAAAGATCTCCCCCTAGTGTCTTCCAAGGGCAGAGCTCTAACTTCAAACTGAGCCGCTATAACTGCAAGACAATAAATTTCAGTCCCTCTAAGCCATCTACTCTGTGGTACTCTGTTACAACAGCTCCTGGAAACTAACACATGTACTTTTTGGGTGGCCAGGGATGCAGTGAGCTTGAGTGTACATTATACCTAACTCAGTATTTAATACTCTTTCTTTATAGCAATTATTATCAATCCCTTTTCATCCCTCTCAGGTGAGCCTCACGCTCCGCTTGTTGCAGCTACTCAGAAAGGTTTTCTTGCATGAATTGAAGGAAAGACTTTATTTCTTCAAAAGGAGGCCAACTCTGCCCTCTGTTGTTGTAATGTGTCATTGGGTTAGAACCAATATAGCTGGCCCTCCAGAGGATTTTCAAAGGGTGTAAATCATACAGGAGGAGATTGACTATCTTTCTTCCACTGAGAAAGTAGTGAATTCAAACTGCCTGCCTTTGGGTTAACAGCACAACTTTGTACCACTAGGCCTCCAGAACTCCCGAGCTTTGCCCTTTAATCTTGAGAAAATCAACAACCAACAATAACCCTTAAAAATAGAAAGTAGAATTTTAAACAGAACAGAACAAAGCATATAGGTACACATCTAAAATGCAACAATTCATTCTTTTCACCTGAAAGAACAGAGGAAGGAGGCTCAGGAATAGGAAAGGAAATAATCTGCAGGTTTAGTTGCCTCTACAGAAGGTCAAGGACTGTAGTCTTCAGTATGGATTGAGGCTCAACACCAAGAAGACAGATTCTCACCACTGGGCCAATTGGCAGCACCATGATAGATGGAGAAGAGATTGAGGTTGTTAACAGTTATAACTTGCTTTGCTCCACAATCAACACTTTTGGCACCTGCAGTCAGGAAATCAAAAGACTAATTGCACTGGGAAAATCTGCTGTCAAGGACCCTCTAGAATATTGAGAAGCAATGATGTCATCCTAGAGACTAAGGCCTGCCTAATCTAGGCCATGGTTTTCACAATTACTTGCTATGCATCAGCTATCTGGACAATGACAAAAGATGACTGAAGAATCGATGCCTTTGAGTTATGGTGCTGGAGAAGAGTCTTGAACATAGTGAAACAAATAGGTCTGTCTTGGAGAAGGTGAAACCAAGTTTCTCCTTGGAGGATAGGATTTTAAAACTCCATCTCACATACTTTGGGCATGTGGCCAGGAGGGACCAATCCTTGGAGAAAGACACCATACTCAGAAGGGTGGAGAGACAGTGCAGAAGAGGAAGACTCCAGATGAGATGGATTGATAAAATAACAGGGGCAATGGGGGTAGGTGTGTCAGAGTTGGTGAGATTGAACAGGATAGGCTTCAAAGTTGTTGTACATAGGGTTGTTATGAGGCTCAGGTCACTTGACAGCACATAATAACCACATAATCTATTATAATTTTCCATTATAATTATCTATTATAATCTATTATCATGAGACCAAGAGGAATGGATGGTGCCCTGTAGCCATTAATGAATGTTTTGGGCAAGGACCCAAAGATGGATCCTGGTCAAAAGAAGGAAAAGAGTGAAACTAAATTTCAAACTTCTATAAAGAGTAGGGAGCTCTGGTGGCCTAGTCATAAGAAATTGCACTTCAATCCCAAAGGCACAAGGTTCAAATCCACCAGCTGCTCTGCAGGAGAAGGATGGGCAATCTCCTCCTATGCAATTAAGGGCTCTGAAAACCCACCAAAGGGGTCAGCTGTGGGTCGGTTCCAACTCGATGGTACACAACAACAACAACAACAACAATACAAACACTAGACTTACTAGATCCACTGAAGTTGAGGGGAACATCTGAAACTTGCTCAGAAATAATGTTTAACAAACAACAAGTATGGTGCTAAAAATCTACACCAATGAACTTAGATGAGTGCTATGCACTTAATTTTAAAATAAAACTAGTTTTCAGTAAAAAAAAATAATGTTTAAAATTTGATCTGAAACTGTTTAATGATATCATCAGTGAATTAAACCACAATTTAGCCCGAATAAATAGTTTGCAACATACACCACAATCAAACCTGTTGTCTCACAACTCTTAAGCCAGTTAATTTTTTCACACTGGAGAATCTTATCCGTTAGCAGGATACAGACTCCACAGCGACAGCTGTGTCGTTCCTGATGCCCTTCAAGGGGCTCACCGCAGGCTATTGCTGACGGGGAGACACACATGAAAACATCCCGTCAATAGCGTAAGCCTGACTTAACTCGAATAAAGCCGCAGAGCACCCAGAAGCTATAAAAAGCCCTGCCTGGCGGGGTGGCCGCCCTCCCTCTGTCTCTGGATTTGTGCTGCAGATGCTCCTAGAGGAAGAGAAACTGCAAGACCTTCCATTCTCCACTCTGGGGCCTGCAGGTCCACCAGCCATTGACGTCAGAGAGGAATCACTCCTTTTGAATCTACAGTTTCAGAATTCATCTGTGCTCTGACAGGATATGAATACAAAGCCATACCGGGCTTTACTGCCCCTGATCATCAGAGTTTAGGAAGACGGGGGTGGGGAGAGGGAAGAAATTAGTACTCTATTGTACACTGAAAAACAGAAGATACAAAAGAAGTTGTCATCATACATTCATGCAATGCAGTGTGCAGGAACAATGATTTTGTAAATTACTACCTAACATGGGAGGGACTGGAGAACATTATGCTGAGTGAACTAGCTCAGTCCCATAAGGACAACTACTGTATAAAACCATTATTGTAGAATGAGTATGAGGATCCATGGGGGAGGATGGTGGAAGCAGAGGAGTGAGGATGCGTGGGTGGGGCATTAATCATAGAGTTATACAATTTGATGAGGGGTTGTGAAGGAAATGGGAAGGATCTTTTGTGGAAAAACAATGTATTCAAACTTTATAAATCAATCTGTATAAAATAAAAATAAAATAGAGGAGGGGGGAAGTTGTCATCGAGTTAAAGCCAACTCACAGACACCATGTATGTCAGAACAACTATGCTCCACAGAATTTTCACAGTTGTGACTTTTTTGAAAGAAGTTTGCCAGGCCTTTCTTCCAATACACGAATTTTTTTTCCATAATCATCAAGTTGATTTATTGTTGATGTTATTAGATGCAGTCAGTTCAAGTACAACCCACAGAGATGCTATGAACAATCGCTCTGAATACTGTCCCATCTTGTGCCAACCTCACAATCCCTGACACACTCAAGCCCACTGCTGCAGTCACCATGGCAACCCAACCCAACTGGCCAAGGATCCCCCTCTTGAAGGAAGAATGTCACAGCTATCCCCAGGCCTAACCCCCACACCTCCCTCCTACCACCACGCTCCACCCTTCCGAGCACAATGTCCTCTCCAAGGAATAGCAACATGCTTAAAGCATGATAACACCTGTTTTTGACTCACCAACCTTTCAGTAGCAGTTAACCTCTAACTGCCTGCATCACCCACGGGCTCCTGATAGCCCATTAAGTCTGTTACTGTAGGGTTCATTCCAGTTTACTCTTGGTTATTAACTTAGTAGTTGATGGTTTGAACTCTCCTAGAGGTTCCTTGGAAAACCAGTCTGGCATTTTGCTTCTGAAAGATCACAGCCTTGAAAACCCCAGGGAGCAGTCCTGTTCTTCATCTAGGGCACCATTGTGAGTTGTTCATTGTTACTATTGTTATGTGCCATTGAGTTGCTTGTGACTCATAGTAACCCTATGCACAAGAGCCCTAAATGCTGCTCTATCCTGTGCCAACCTCACCATCTCCAACACACTCATTCCCACCAGCCCAATCAAAGAATCGATCCATCTCATTGAGGGTCTTCCTCTCCTGCGCCGTCCCTCCACTCTCCCAAACATGATGTGCCTCTTCAAGGACCAGTCCTTGCAACATGCCCGAAGCATGTCAGACGAAGCTTCAGTATCCTTGATTCCAAGGAGCATTCCGGCTTCACTCTCTCCAGGACAAAGCTGTTTGTTCTCCTAGCAGTCCATACTATATTCAACACAGAGAGGAAAGAAGTGCAGGTAGGCAAGGGCAGGCAAAGCCCAACAACCAATCAGCTAGCTGAAAGTCCACCTGAACCATGGTAGGACTTTTGCAGCCACAGACTTAAGGTGGACCCTGCATGTTGCCTTGTTGGAGATTGTCAAATTGGTCCTAACTCATTGTGGTCCTTCTACACAACCAAACACTGTTCGCTCACCCACCATCTTCAGTTTCTATTTTTTGTCCTGCATATAACTAACTACACCAGGGCTCCTTAAAAGCCACATACCAAGTTGAGTGATGGGAAATGCTATGTAAGATAAGGGGATGATTGACACAATAGAAAGAAAAGAAAGACATGGAAAAGCACAAAACTAATTTTTTACTTGTGTTTTATATTAATGTTCTTGTTTGATAATTTCCACATTTGGTTGGATCTCCTCTCTTTAGACTAAGCATGTATGTGGGTCTCTTTTCAGCCAATTGGACACATTTCTTGCAATAGATGAGAAAGCATGTGTAAGACTGTGTTTGTTGAAAACCTCAAACGACATCCAATCAATTCGTGGAGACTTCCCCCCTCCCCCAATGCCTTCAGTATATCCTGGACTACTTCTTCAGTCAATACCAGTGAGTCTTTTTCCACACACATCCCTCTCATATTTTTCTTGGCTTGTACACAATCATTCTTTACATTGTGTTTCATTTATGTACATTGTGTTTACAGACTCATTACTGTTGTGTTTTGTTCATGAGCATTGTGGTTTACACAATCATTCATATACATTGTATTTTATGTAGTGATTATTTATCTGTGTCTGTTATCACTCCATCTTTTCAAGTCCCCACTAAATCTTTCCTATTCCTTCACCTGTCCATCACGCACTAACATCTGCTCTTCTACTGATGTCCCTCCTTCCCCTTTTTTCCACTTGCCATACAGAGGTAACTTGTGGTTGCTGTGAAGCTGAACACTGTTGATACTGATGAGTCAAATGCGATAATGATTACCTATGATGGACAATGTTCAGTGGAGCTCCCCGATTAAAACAATCTTGGAAGCAGGAGCGGCATCCATTTCCATAGTAGCTTGCCTCCGGAAACCCTGTGAACCTGGAGAGAGGATGAAAGTCACGCACACTTTGTGATTCTTTGTGATTCATTACCTTTTGAAATGATTGACTGTTGGCTCTTTTATTTTTCTGATACAGTGATTCTAGGTATTTCTTCCATTTTCTTTTGATACTTCATGCATTCTTCAGTATTTTGCCTCTATTCTTCCCTATCGCATCCTGAAGCATGAAATGGGGGGTCCCCCAGATCTTTCAGCTTGAGAAATGCTGAGCAGGTTCTTACCTTTCACTCTTCTAACTTCAGGTTTTTGCATCTCTCTTAGTCTGTCTTCTTGATTTGCCCTTTGAAATATTCTGACCAACTGTTTTACTTGGTCATTTCTTTCTTTCACTTTAGCTATTCTACTTGCAAAAGTAAATTTCAGAGTCTCTGCTCCTGTCCACTTTGGTGGGTTTTTTGTTTTGTTTTGTGGGTTCCCCTCTTTTTTTAGTTTCTTTTTTTATTTTATTCTGATTTATTTACAAAGTTTGAATACATTGTTTTTTACAAAAGATCCTTCCCATTTCTTCCATCCCACCCTTTAAATTGTGCAACCCCATGATTAACACCCTACCCCCACCCATCCTTACCCCTCTATTTCCACCAACCCCCCTCCCCTGCCATGAATCCTCATACTCATTCCACAATAATGATTTTATATAGTATTTGTCCTTGTGGAACTGAGTTAATTCTCTCAGCATAATGCTCTCCAGTCCCTCCCAAGTTAGGTAATAATTTACAAAATCATTGTTCCTTTGTATTCCATTGTATGAATGTACCACAGCTTCTCAATCCATTTGTGGTTGGATATATGAGCTGTTTCTATGTTCTTGTGATGGTGAATAATGCTGCTATGATCATTGGTGTACAAGTTTCCGTCTGAGCCTCAGTTCTCTTGGGGTATATTCCAAGCAATGAAATAGCTGGGTCATATGGAATTTCTATGTTTGGGTTTTTGAGGAAGCATCAAACTGCCTTCCAGAGTGATTATACCATCGTATAATCCCCACCACAACGTGAGAGTTCCTATCTCACCACATCGTCCCCAACATTTATTACTTGCTGTCCTGCTGAACTTTGTCACTGCTACTAGAGTGAGATGGTGTCTCATTGTGGTTTTGATTTGCATGTCTTCATATATCTGCTGGCCGTTTGAATCTCTTCCTCTAACATCCACTTTGGATGTCTACTGGAGAATAAAACTATCAAGCTATAGTTATTTCTGTCACTGCCTGTCCTGTGGGTTTCCTGAGAGAAGCCACCATACGTCACCGTATATCATAACTGCTTTGAGTTGTAGATATCAAAACCATCATACCTTACTATGTCTCATCATATCTTACCCTATATCATAAGGCCCATGAGTTTTTGATATATTATTAAAATGTTGATTAAGTAAAAACGGCTTGGAGGCAGTGACTATCCAAGATGCAGCTGTTGGTCTCTGCCTATTCAGAAGGATAATGTTGTTATGTGCCCTCAAGTTGGAATAACCAATTCATAGTCCATAGCTGACCCTCTGGCAGGTTTTTTAGAGGCTGTAAATCACATGGGAAAGTGCCTCTCTTTCTTCTGCAGAACAACTGGTAGATTCAAACCATATACCTTTTGGTTGGAAACACAATTCTTTACCATAAGGCCACCACCAAGAGTGGGGGAAAACAATCAAAACTCAGGGAAGCAATTAATACAAAGGACTGGAGGATCACAAGGGCAGCCTCCTCTACTCTGAGACTGGAAGGCAGAGATTACCATGCGCTTTCTTAGAGACCACAGAAGGTCTCAAAAAGAATGGGGTAGAGATAGAGGGAAGGTAAGACAACATTTTTAAAAGCATAGAGAAGCCCAGACTGATGGGTCTGATAGAGGCTGGTGGAAGCCCTGAGAGTGTGGTCCATAGGCACCCTTCAAACCTGGCCCTGAACCACCCCTAGGAGCACCTTGTAGCCAAACCTCATTCAGACCCGTAATGTGAACAATAGCCTTCACCAGGAACGTGCTCTTCAGAATACCCAACCATATACCTCCAAAAGGGCAGCATTTGCCCCAAAACCAACTGCAGAAGGTGGGAAGGAGGGAGCAGGAAGGATCCATGTAAACAGGGATCCTAGACGTGAAGTCGGATGTGTTCGTGCCCTGAGGGAATTGCAACTTAGAAACAAAATATAGAACAATTATCGAATTGAAAATGAAAATGTTTTGTAACCTTTCACCTAAACCACTCCCCCCCACCCCAAACACACACACAAGCTTGAAAAATGAAAAAAGCAGCCCAGGCACGTTTATTACACTCCTGGGGGTCAAGAAGTCAAGGGCACGAACTCTTTTAAGAATTGACTACCAGATAAAGAAAAAACCCCAACTTCGTCAGCCTCATTCCTTTGGTCATTATAAAGCAACAGAAGAAAAATTAAGTTACTCATAAATTGTGGGAAGTTCAAGGAACATCTGTTTTGTCCCTTCTTTTCTTCTCCAGAAGTTTTTAAGAGATGCTGCAGCAGCTGGTTCATGGAGGGTTTGCATTTTTTATTTTCCATAAATGCAAGAATGAATGAAAGATGGCTGGCATGTCCCCTTCCCCAGTCTCCTGT
>NW_006399778.1:22112332-22117865 GCF_000299155.1 Elephantulus edwardii | reverse complement strand
TGGTGTTTTTTTTTTCTTTCCCCATTTCTTTAAGGGATTGGGGTGGGAGGGAAAGGAAGAAAAAGTTCATTCGTCTGTAAGGTCCTGGACAAAGAGAACTTCTGTGTGGCTGAGTCCGGCCTCCTGCAGCGTAGGAGGGTTGGGCCATTCCTCTGAAGGGACACAGGGCAGCACCCGTCGGGGAAAGTTGGCTTCAATCTGAAACTTTTCGGGACTTTCCTTCAATGAGAACAAGAAGTCGTGGATTACTGTTAGAGACTGTGAGAAGTGGAATCGTCTCTCTACTCGTGAATCATTGGGTAATTTGAAAATTATCTTGACGCTCTCGGGGTCATCTGGGGGAAGGTTCAGGAGGCAGGCACTCCAGCTTCTTCTCCTTTTCCTCCTGTAAATTCCGTTGCCTTCGTTCCTCTGCCAGCTTCTGCTGCTGTACCTCCTCTTCCTTCCGCCGCTTCCTTTCCCTCTCCTCACGTTTCTTTCTTTCCTTCTCCTGATCAGCCCTGAGCGAGGCCAAGTACGCCTCATCCTGCTGCTGCCTCAGCACCTGTGTCTGGTTTCTTTCTTCTCTTTCTAGGCGTTCTGACACCAGGTAAGTCTGGTTCGCATCCATGATAAATGTCAGTTGGTTAATAAGGTCATCAGGTTGAATGAGGCCTTCTAACCGTCCCACCACAGTCATTCTTCGATCCTTTAGCATAATCATGGCCAGGAATGGATATGTGTTCTCTCGCAAAGCCTGGGACACTCTGTATCCCTCAGGCTTGTTTGTGGAGCATGCCCAGAAGAGCATCCTAGTGTTATGAGTGAAATGACTTCTGGTGTACAGAGTGTATTGCGACAAAATTCATCAGAATCCTGGTGATCATCTCCATGAAGATAAACCAAAAGAAATCGAAGCTCTCGCTTGGCATCATTAAGTGCCTGGCTGTACGTTCCCTGGTAGAAGACAGGGTGTGCCCGCCCATATTTCTCTTCAAAAGAGTGCATAAATGAAACAATATCCCCAACAGGGTCTGTGACCCGGCTGCGAGGGTCAGGCCGTATAAAACGAAGAGCAAACCTAAATATATCAAGTATTGTGTAATAAGTAAACCGGAATGGAAGCATTATCAAGTAATAACCCCATCCAAGCAGTCCCCTTGGTTGTGGTCTTGAGACAACATAGCTGTAGATCCTGTGGTCTGCTGTATTAACCTGCAGGGGTCCGGAAGGTGGCGGGTTGAAAACACTTGGTACACCTTCTTGCTCATTCAATCTGTCCTGTACAGCAGCCTCTATGTTCCAGTTATGCTGTTCCAAGGTATGACGACATTGATCCATAGATTCTATGCCAGTCAGATCTGAAACTGTAGCAGCTTCTCCGTCTGCTCCTGGGTTAGGTCCCGCTCCTCAGGCGCCGCCATTTTGCCGCCGCCTCTACGCTTCTGACCTGTTTGCACCGTCACCCCGGAACTAAAGAATCTTGAAGACGAATTAAGTGTAAAGAGGAAGAGAAGTTAATCCCAGGAAGGAAATCAATAAAGCCTATTGTCATAGTGCTATTTGTCCAAAAGGCTACATAAGGGGAGCGGGGTGGGGGTGGGGATTTTCCAAGTAAATGTTTTACTGCTTAATAATAAATTTAAAGCTATAAATTAAAAACTCGAATTGGGCTCTGATAGTCCCATTCAAAATCATTTCTGACCCATTCAACAGCAGCTAACAAGATGACTCCAGGGCTTGCAAAGTTCCAGAAGAAGAAAGAAAGCCAGTTTGCCCAGAGAACAGAGAGCATGAAAGGTGTGTGTCAGGAGAGACCCATGCAGCAAAGTATGGTAGCCCTTGACAGGAGAGTGATGAAAAACATTAGGCTTTGCAAAAGGGAGGAAGTGGATCTCATTGATATATTTTTTTTCTTTGAAAAAGATTTTATTAAAGGTCTGTACAAAGCAACATCCAAAATTCAGATCTAGTTGCTAAGGAGACCCTATTATGCAGTTGGGACTGTCTGAGGCATAGCAGGTGGCTCTGACTTCCCACCTTTCTGCTCTGGAGATGGGGTGGTAGGCAGTATCTCCTCTTTGGGCTCCACAATGCTCATGTGGTCAGGGAGGGGCTTCTTAGGGCCAACCTATCCACTTGGGTCCCAAGGCAGCATAAATTTTACTTTGATGCCCAGCACACTGTTTGAGCAACACATGACCCACAGCTGTGTCAACGTACTAGTTAACAGGGTCCTCACTGTGGATCATCAGGCCATTGACAAATTTCATAGATTTAGGTCTCTGTCCTCAGAGATTCCCAGAGACCACAACTTCATAGCCCTTAGCCCCCCTCTCCATGATGAACCGCAGCACACCACAGCAAGCCCTCTAGTCACCATACAGAGTAGTACTGAAGTAGGGGTCAGAGGCAAGTGAGAAGGCAGGAAGGGAGTGACTGGATCCTGACAGAGAAGACAGTGGTTTGGGTCCCAGAATGGAGGTGGAGATGGAGGGGCCTGAACCCACTGGTCTTGACAAGCACAGGCTGGTGGTTTCTTCACCCTAACTTCCCCTCCACCTGAAATTCTGTGCGCTGCACATCCTGCCTCCCACTGTCTTTGCCTCTTCATTCAACCTGACCTCAAAGCCACGCCTTCATCCCCAGTGGGCTGACCTGCCTCTGCTTCCATCCTCCTTTAAATACCTCACTCCCTTAAATAGCAGGAGTCGTCCTAATCACTGGGCCCACCTCCCCAGAACCTCTCAGAACTCCTCTGTGCTGTTGTCCAGCACATGCTAGGTGATTCTTTGTTGAGTGAGTCAATTAACTTATGAATTGATCATAGACGAAACAGGGCTGTGTTCCAGCCAGCCTCTTGTGAGCTTAGACCTTGAGTTGAATAAAGGAGGCTTTAGCTTCCAAATCCAGAATATTGCTCTCTCATTAAATCTTTATTTAAAAAAAAACAACCCAAAGTCAAAAAAAGAAAGCGAAGTAGCTGGCATCTGAGGTTGTGGCACCCAAATTGCAGCTTCCGCACTATTGTTTACGCTATATTTGTCCTGTCTCCGAGCATCATGGGGGCGGGAATTGGGGGCAGAAAGAAAAAAACAGCCAGGCTGGTGCCCCACTCTCACCCCGCCAGCAGCACGCTCGCAGACTGTTGCCCTGCGCTGCCCTCTAGTGGTCAGGATGGACATTGCTTGTGTCTCAGAACAGGGATTTCCAAAGATAGGTGGTTCATCCTTTAGCCCGAAGTGAGTGTATCTGCCAGAGGCTGAGGGAATGAAGACTTCTCTGGTGGACGGGTTCCATTAATCTGGGTTGTTATTATTCCATGATCTTTTCAATTACTTGCTATAAAGCTTAAAGTTGTACAGTGAATAAGGATAAGAAGAAAAATCGATGCCTTTGAATTATGGTATTGGAGGAGAGTCAAGACTTTCCCATGGATGGCCAAACGGATATAAACAGATATATCTTGGAAAAGGGGCAACCAGGATGCTCCTTGGAGGCAACGATAGTGAACTTTCATCTCACATATTTTAGGAATGTTGTTAGGAGTCGTTGGAGAAGGACATCGTGTTTGGAAAGGGTCAGTGAAGGAGAGGAAGACCCTCAATAAGATGGCTTGACACAGTGACTGTAACAGTGTACTCAAGCATGTCAGAGTTGGTCAGGATGACCCAGGATAGGGCAGGGTTCAGATCCATCGTTCATTGGGTCGTTTGAGTTATAGTCGATACAACAGCACTTAACAAAACAAATATTCTAAGCCCAGTGTTGCCAAACTGCACAGGAGTTAGAGGAGGTCTCCCCAAGTACCAAGGAAGAGAAAAACATTGAGTCTTTGCATAGCTTTTTATGGTCCTGTCACAGGGCTATTTTATTTACCTGCTACATGGAGGAAGCCTAAGAAAAACCCGGAGGCAGCATGTAATTTGGAGCTAAGTACATGATAGATGTCCAGGGATTTAAAATTAGCCAAGAAGGCTTAACTTGGGGCCCATTATCCATGCTTCAAGCGCCTGGGTGTCTGTTAGGGGGGCATCACTTGGGAAGTGCCCTTGATACAATAATCAGACTCTATCCTCCTTGGAAGCAGAGGGAGGGGGAGGAAGCTGTTCTAAAGGAGACTTGTTGTCCCAAATGTCCTCCACGTCAAGTTGTGGAGTAGAGAAGCTTGTCCTTCTGTGTTCTTGCCCCACGCCTGGATTATTTTATGATTTGCACAAATTAAAGTGAACTTCAGGGTATATTGCAAAAGGAATGCTGCTTTTTTGCTATTCTACTAACACATCTGACTGACCTCATAAAATCAACCCCAGCCCTCTTTACCCAACCCCAGGCCCATGTATAGGTGGGTGAGCACAATGATGATGAGAGTCCTTTGGCATCTTGTTCAAGTTCATGATAAGAAATGGGTAAATTCATGTTAATAGCTTGCACATGGGGGTGGGGGAGAGTGTGCTTATTCACATGCCCTTGGTTGCTGTTAGCTGTCATGCTGCTGGTTCCAACTCATGGTGACCCAGGCACAGCAGAGTAAAACCTGGCCGGACCCTGTGTCATCCTCACAATGGTTGAGATGCTCTCCCTAGTCCATTTCTGTGGTCTTCATGTATTTTAAGTGCCTTCCTGCCTAGGGTTTCAGCTTGTAGCATTGCTACAGTTATTGTTATGTACGGTCTAGTCAACTATGATTCATAGCAACCCTATAAACAACAACTCTTTCTCCTATCTAGCTGGACATTGACTAAGGATGATAGAAAGAGAATTGGTACCTTTGACTTATGGTGCTGGAGAAGAGAATTATATGTACAGTGGACTGCCAGGAAAACAAACATGTTCATCCTGGAGAGCATGAAATCAGGCTGCTCCTCGGAGTCAAGGGTTCTGAGGCTTCGTCTGACATACTTTGGGCATGCTGCAAGGAGGGACCTGTCCTTGAAAAGGGACATCATACTTGCAAAGGCAAAGGAAAAGTGCAAAGAGAAAGACCCTCAATGATATGGATTGACTTAGTGACTGGAGTAATGATGCTGGATGTATCGAAGGCACAGAGGTTGGCACATCAAGTGTTCTGGGATCTTCCCTTCTCACATTACTCCTCAGAAAGGCCAGACTCCCGAATGATTGGTTTGACATATAGATTAAAAAGGGATGGAGACAGGACACATCCCTGATGAACTCCCTTTCTGATTTTGAAACATGCAGTGTTTCCTTGCTCTGTTCTGAGGACTAATTCCTGGTCCAAGTATAGGTTTCACCTAAGCACAATCAAGTGTTCTGAAATTCTCCCTTCCCACATTCCTCCTTATAAAGCCCAGCCTCCAAATGATTTGTTCTTCATATAGATTGAAAAGGCATGAAGATAGGATATATCCTCAAATGACTCCCTTTCTGATTTTGAAAATGCAGTGTTTCCTTGCTCTATTCTGAGGACTGCTACCTGGTACAAGAATAGCTTTCACATAAGCACAATGAAGTGTTCTGGGATTCTCCCTTCTCCTCAAGATATTTTCCCATTTTCCTCTTCTTCCCCTTCTAGGCTCTGGGCTAAGGGTGG
>NW_006399778.1:22109028-22109732 GCF_000299155.1 Elephantulus edwardii | reverse complement strand
GTATCCTGTCTCCATACCTTCTCAATCTATATGCAGAACTGATCATTTGGGAGGCTTGTCTCCAACAGTAGAAGAAAAGAACTCAATCAAAGATACAGGTAAAAAACTCTGAAGCAACATCCAAAAAGCTGCAGTGGTGAAGTGTTTAAGGAGCTGTGCTACAAACCTAAGGTGAGTGGTTAGAGGCTTGGGTGCATAGGAGAAGGAGGAATCCCAGGACACTTGATTGTGCTTAAGAGAAACCTGTACATGGCCTAGGAAGTAGTCTTTAGAACAGAGCAAGGAAACACTGCATGATTCAAAATCAGAAAGAGAGTGAGTCAGAGATGCATTCCTCCATGACTTTTCAATCTATATGAAGAACAGATTATTTGGGAGACTGTTTCCATTGGTAGAAGAAAAGAAATAAATCAAACATGGAGGGGGACCCCTAAGTCAACATTCAAAAAGCTGCAGTGGCAAAGTGGTTAAGGAACTGTGCTACAAACCTAAGGTGAGTGATTTGAGGCTTGAGCAGATCGGAGAAGAAGGAAGAGAGAAAGAGGTATAAAAGGGGAAGATGAAGGGGAAGAGAGAAGAAGAAGGAAGGAGAAAGACAAGGGAGAAGGGAGAGACATGCATCTTTGGTGACCTGGAAGAATTTTTTTTAAGTGATTTGGGAGATGGAGAAGGGGGAGAAGGAGGGCAATGTACATCTTTGATAA
>NW_006399778.1:22103129-22108174 GCF_000299155.1 Elephantulus edwardii | reverse complement strand
TATTTCCCTTTTGTCTCTTGAACTGGGTTTAGTGTTCAGGTCTGGAGTAAAACTCAGTGTTAAAGTTACCTATAGGAAAGGAAGCAACAAATTTGTGAGTTACAAGTAAAAGGGCTTTGGAGGTGTTACTTATAGTTGTACTGGGGCTGAAGGTGGAGCAAAGTGGCCTAGATAAAATTCTCTGTATACCCTAGGCAGTTTTCCCCAGCGATCTGAAGGCTCTTCCCAGGGGTTGGATGGCACACCCCGAGGGCTGAACGGCAAGCCCCAGGGGCCACTGAAAGGCTCACCCTGAGAGCCAGCGGCTCACCCTGAGGGCCGACTGGCTCACCCCATGGACCAGAATGCTTACCCTGAAGGCTGAATGGCTCACCGCAGGGATGGGACGGCTCACCCCAAGAGCCAAATTGCTCACCCCGAGGGCCAGATGGTTAACCACAAGGGCCCAAACAGCTCTCTCCAGGGGCCAGACGGCACACCCCAAGGGCCCACCAGCCCACCCCAAGGGCCAAATGGGTTACCCTAGGGACTTAACAGCTCAGCCCAAAGGCTGGAGAGCTCATCCCAGGGACTGGGCGGCACACCCTGAGGGCAGGGTGACACACTTCAGGGGCTGGGCGGCACACTCCTCCACTAAAGTCTCCCTTCCTCCCCTCTCCCCCTCTAGAGGTCTGGACCCTGTGCCTCACTGAAGACTATGGCCAGGGACAGTGCCCCAGTTCCGGCACCACCACCATTAACCCCCTCCCCTCCACCAAGTGGTCAGACTGCAATTTAAAGTAGGCATCACTGCCTTTCCCCTTTACAAATGGAGAAGGGGATTTGAAAGTGGTGAACAGACCCTCCCTAGGTCTAAACAGTTCTTGGCAGAAGTAGTCAGGAGATCAAAAGATGTGGTATATTGAGGATATCTGCCATCTTGGATATGTTGCTGTTGTTAAGTGTTGTCAATCGTAGACAACTCATAGTGACCCTTATCAATGCAGTGTTTATCTTCTTCTCTGGCCTGTCCAGAGAAATCTTCACTGACAGCAAGATGCTTTCCCTTATAAAGACCTTTACCTCCCACAACTCCATGGTGCTGCCACTGCTGCTGTCGCCACTGCCCCCCTGCTCCTGCACTGGGGGACCGCAGCTTTGCTGGCTGTGCAGGGGCTCTGTCACACCAGCTGTGGGGCTCAGAGCTTGCCACCCGGTCTAGGGTAGGGGACCCGTGGGCCCTGGCCATGGTGGCCTCAAGGGACTGCGGCAACATGGGCTCGGCTGCAGGCAGAGGGAGGAAGCGGGACCCACTCTTGTTCCCCCAAGAGTCCCCGTCCTCCTGATGTTGAGTTCCAGTACACACTGATGACCAGCAGTCAACTACTTGGCTGTGTGGGCACATTTAAATTGTGCTGCCTGCTTCAGCGTGGCCTGCCAGGCCTCCTCCTGTTCACCATGCTGCGTCTTCTGCCACCACCATCTTGGTTCTGAGAATTCTTCCCAGAACAAGTCCATTCTGCGGCAGTGTGGAGGCTCTGCCGCACCAGCCTCGGGGCCCAGCGCCTGCCACCCATCCCAGGTGAGGGTATCCCTGGGGTCAGGCTGCGGGAGCCTCATGGAGCTGTGGTGGCTGCGTGGGCTCAGAAGTGGGAGGCTGGGAGCCGCGGGACTCACTCATTCTTTGGAAATCTTTGATCTCTTGATATTGAGCTTCAATTCATATTGAATACCAGTAATCAACTGTTTAATTGTTCAATTATCAATAAACAGAGGACTGTGGGGGGCCATGGTGGCCGGTTTCTATGCAGTTTTCTGTTCCTGTAGCTCCTTACATTTTTTCGCTGCCATCTTGGTTCTTACATTTTTTTATTTTTTTTAAAAGTACACTGGGTGATAGAAGGGAGAGAAATGGGAGGGGGGCGTGTGTGACACAATCTTTGGCAACCTGAATAAATATTTTTTAAGAAAAAAGAAACTGGGGAAAGAGAAGAAGGAGAATTGGGAGAAGGAAGGGGACAACACACATCTTTGGCAATGTGAATGAATTTTGTTTGTTTGTCTTATTTACAAAATTCAAATATGTTGATTTCCAGAACAGATTCTTCCAATATCCTTCACACACCCCCCCAACCCATTAAACTGTATAACTCCGTGATTTTTTTTTTTTTAGAGTTTAATGGAAGTTTATAAAGAACTTGGATTTCTATTCATTCATTGTTGCATATTTTCCTCCCTGCCCCTCCCAGTTCACTTTTTTCTTTGGGAAAAAAGTTCGTTCATTATTATACAGTTCCCCACCTCCACTCTGGACCACTTTACTATGCAACTCTTATTCTGGACTCTTGTCATGCCAATAATACCTAATCGTGTATTCCTTTTATACAGTTCTCTTCCTCATCTGTTTTAATGTCATGTACATTATTTATCCCTTCACTTCTTAGTTTCCAGCCCCCATATCAATCCTGTTTATAACAGTGGTATTATATAGTATTTGTCTTTTTGTGACAGAGATATTTCACTCAACATAATGTCCTCCCTGGTCACCCATTTTATATAATATTTCATGAGCTCTTTGTTTTTCCGTGCTGCCTAATATTCCATTGTGTGAATATACCACAGTTTCTCTATCCATTTGTTTGTTGAAGGGTACTTGGGTTGTTTCCAATTCCTTGCTATTGTGTACAAAACCTCGATAAACATGAGTGTGCATGATTTTTTTTTAAGTCAATTAGGGGCTGGAGAAGAGAAGGAGGAGAGGGTGGAGAAGGGGTCAATGAGCATCTTTGGCGACCTGAATGAATATTAAAAAAAATTAACTGGGGGATGGATAGTGCAGGTTTCAGAGCTATTGTACATAGGGTCACTATGAGTCGCAAGCAACTCTATGGCACATAACAACAACACCATAATCAGTCTAATTTGTTTAAGATCTTCCTCTTTTTCTCTAATCCTTCATAGTCTGGAAGCTCTGCTAAACTTGTCCACCATGGACAAATCTGATGAGATTTTAAATACCTGTAGCATAGTGTCTAGAATCAAATCAGCAAGTGGGTAGTGGCGCCGGCTTGTAACAGGCATTCTTCCATTGAATCTTTAATTTACTAGCTTATCTTCATTGATTAAATGAATGAGACTTGTGGAGTTAAATAAATTGCCCAAAATCCTATCCGAGGAAGTCATCACCAGAACCAGGATTTGAGCTCAAGTCTACCTGAATCCGGAGAGTTTACTAGATGCTATTGATGCCTTTGAGTTGTGACATTGGAGAAGTATATTGAACATACATACCATGGACTGCCAAGAGAACAAACAGATCTGTCCTGGAGAGGGTGAAATCAGGCTGCTCCTTGGAGCCAGGGATTTTGAAGCTCCATCTCACATACTTTGGGCACGTGGCCAGGAGGGACCAGCCCTTGGAGAAAGACATTATGCTTGGAAGGGTGGAGGAACAGCACAGGAGAGGAAGACCCTGGATGAGATGGATTAACACAATGACTGGGGTAATGGAGGTAGGTGTGTCAGAGACAATGAGATTGGCTCAGGATAGGACAGTGTTCAGAGTTCGTGGACATAAGGTCACTGTGAGTCACAAGTGACTCAATGGCACATAACAACAACATAGATCTGTCATCTGTTATGATTGTATGGCATAAGTAAACAGCACCCTTTGAAGTACAGAAACAATTGAGAAATTCACTATTAACTTTCTGTTTTGTGGCATGAATTACCCAAAACTTAACTGCCTAAAACAAGAGTAAGCATTTCTGATCTTACAGTTTCTGGTGGTCAGGAATTTGGGAGTGGGTTTGCTGGCTCGGGGTCTCATATCCAGTCTCAGCAAAAGTTCATCCAAGCCTGCAGTCATTTTAGAACTCAGTGGTGCTGAAAGATTCGTTTCTAAGCTCACTCACATGGCTGCTGGCAGGCAGCCATATTCCTTGCCATGTGTTCTCTGCCCAGAGCTGTTTATGATGAAACAATAGATGGAAGATAGAAGCTGCAGTGTCTTTTTAAGATCTAGCCTCAGAAGTAACAATCCTGATTCCCTATGGAAGGAGCTGCACAAAGCATGGGTGAGTACCAGGATGATTGGAGGCTGGTTGATTTCCCAAGTGCTGCTGTAACAAAAATAGCAAACTGAAACCATGCATGTTGCCATTGAGTTGACTCCAGTCATGACCCCATGGGATCCCCTGTGTTACAGAGTAGAATGGCCTCATAGCATTCTGCAAAGGCTTTGACCTTTATAGAAGCAGATTGCCAGGCAGTCTGGCTCCCAAGAAGCAGCCACATAAAGAAAAGAAAATCTCCATCACTGAGCTAATAGACAACATCATGATATATGAAGAAAGCTTGAAATTATCAATTACTTCACCTTGGATTCACAATCAACATTCGTGGTACCACCCATCAAGAGCTGAGAAGACATACAGTTCTGGGAATGGGAATTCCAGAACACTTAATTGTGCATATGTGAAACCTATACCTAGACTAACAGCAAACAGAGTAAGGGAACCCTGCATGGTTTAAAATTAAGAAAGTTGTGTATCAGCATTGTAGCCTTTCTCCATTCCTATTTAACCTGTATTCTGAGCCAGTTATTCGAGGAGCTAGTCTCTGTGAAGGAGAAGGTGGCATCAGGATTGGAAGAAGACTTATTCATTATGCAGATGATGGTCAAAGATGTTGGTTCAAAGTGAGGAAGACTTGAAGCACTTGCTACAGACAGTTAGGCACTGCAGTCTTTAATGTGAATTACATCTTAATGTCAAGAAAATAAAAATTAAAAAGAAAAAAAAAATCTTTTCCACTTGACCGATGGGCAACACCACGATAGATGAAGAAAAGATTGAGAAGCTGTGAATTACTTCATCTTACTTGGATCCACAGTCAATATCTTTGGTACCAGCAGTCAAGAGATCAAGAGACATATTGCACTGGGAGTCTGCAGTTAGTCTCCAAATTATTGAGGAACAGTGATATCAGTTTGAAGACTAAGATGTGCCTGATACACGCCATGATCTTTTAAGTCACTTGTTGCACATCTAAAAGCTGGATAATGA
>NW_006399778.1:22100343-22102819 GCF_000299155.1 Elephantulus edwardii | reverse complement strand
AGAGACCATTCCTTGGAGAGGGACATCATGCTTGACAAGGTGGAGGGATGGCAAAGGAGAGGAAAACCCTCAACCAGGGGAAACGACACAATGACTGCAGCAATGGGCTTGAATGTGTCAGTGATTGTAAGTTTGGTACAGGTAGGACAAGGTTCAGATCTGTTGTTCATAGGGTCACTATGAGTGGTACTCAACTCAACAGCACCTAGTAACAACATATTATTGGGAAAGTCAGCTGTCAGGGACTTCTCCAAAATGCTGAGGAGCAATGATGTCCATTTAAAGACTAAAATACACCCGATTCAAGCCTTAGTCTTTCTAATGACCTGTTTTGCAGCTCAGAGCTGAACAATGATGACACAAGTAGAATTTGTCTTTGAGTTGTGGCTGGAGAAGAGCACCTTACAGCCCACAGCCTGCCAAAAGGATAAACAGATATGTCTTGGAAAAAGTGTAATCTGTATGCTCCTTAGAGGCAAAGATGGCGAAGCTTCACCTCAAGTATTTTGGGCAAGTTGTTTGGAGGCGTTATTCTGTAGAAAGGAACATCATATTTGGAATGGTCAGTGAAAGAGAGGAAGACACTCAACAAGATAGAATGATACAGTGCCAGTGCCAGTGTACTTAATTAAGCATGCTAAATGATAAGGATGGCAGAGGATAGGGCAGGGTTCAGCTCTTTGTCCATAGTCACAACGGATTGTACTCAATGTGATGGCACCTAACAACATAACAATAGCCTAACATATGATGTGCTGCATCACCAGAATTCCTTATAAGGTCACTAACTACATACAATTCAGAACCAATTGGAATTATGGCACACCCTATACTGATAGAGCTCTGGTGGCTTGTTGTTGTTGTTTGTTAAACATTATCAAGTTGAGCACAACCTATAGCAATCCTATGAATAACAGAGCTTACACCTGTCCTATCTTGTGCCATCCTTATCACACTTCAGCCCATTGCTGTTGTCACTGTGTTAATCCATCTTGTTGGGGGCTTTCCTCTCTTTCACTGGCCCTCCACATTTTTAAGAATGATGTCCCTCTCCAATAAATAGCCTTTTTTAACAACCTGCTAAAGATATGAAAGGTGAAGCTTTTCCACTTTTGCCTTCAAGGAGCACTCTGGCTGTACTTTCTCCAAGACATATCTGCTCGTTATTTTTGCAGTCCATGGGATGTTCAGTATTCTTCTCCAGCACCACAACTCAAAGGCGTCAATTTTTCAGTCTTCCTTATTAATTATCCAGCTCTCAGATATGTAACAAGTGATTCAAAAGACCATGACCTAAATTAGGCACACCTTTGTCTTCAAAGTATTTTTGAGAAGTCCCTGACAGCAGGTTTTCCCCAACACAGTATGTCTCCTGATCAAGGAATTGTGCTGTCAACCCAAAGGCTTGAAGTTTGAATACACCAAATGCTCCACAGTAGGAAGATGAGCAATCTCCTCTTGTGCAATTTACTGCCTCTGGAAACCCACCAGAGAGGGTCAACTATGAGCTGGTTCTGACTTCATAATACCAACAGCTACACATAACATCAACAAGTGGGCACATAACATCTCCACCGATATGACCTTCTTAGCATACCCCCCAAAAATTATAAAAACCACCAAACATCCTCTATTCCCAAATGGGATTCAGTCACGAGGTATAGGGATTGAAATTTCAACATCCTCCCTAGTCAGAGCCACTTTCCATTCCACCACTGCCTGTTCCATCTCTTCAATGTTTTCTAGACTCCATGTGATTGGAATCTACTCAGTGGCAGGGTTTTTACTTTTTATGGTTTTGTGGGCAAGGGTTGTTTCTCATTCATATTACTGTCCCCAAATTTAGCATGATGCATTTTTACACCCGTTATCACTATCATCATCCTCATATCATTGACTATCTAGAAAGTCTTTTACATGGATCATTTAACTTGTTCACTATAACCTTCTGCCAGAGGCACAATTATTATTCCAATTTAGTAGATAAGTCAGCTTTAGAGGTGTTAGCCTGTCTGTGGTCACATTGACAATAGGTGGCAGAAGTGGGATCTGAAGCCAGGCAGTTGGATCCTACAGCCTTGTTCTTAAACACCACCCCATACAGATGTTCAGTAAATATTTCTTGGAGTAGAGGAACTGAAAAAGAACAATTGGTTAATGAAAAGAAAAATTCCTAGTTAACAGAAGTTGTTGGGCTATAACAAGTTCTGAAGAGCACACAGTGTTATTTTTCCAGACCTTAAGAGCAACTGAAGTTTGAATGAGACACAACATCTTGCAAAATAAAGTTCTCAAAAGGCAGTGTGTGTGATCCAGGTGGATACTTCTTTTGCAGTTTAGAGTTGCTTCTTCTCCAAAGCAGAAGGAAGAAATCAAGATGTTAAAGAGCTGAACAGAAGATTTCAAAACACAGCTCGGGAAGATAAAATATAACAATGAAATGTGCAAGGAGCTGGAGTCAGAAAATCAAACAGCC
>NW_006399778.1:22088198-22099673 GCF_000299155.1 Elephantulus edwardii | reverse complement strand
AAAAAAAAAAAAAAAAGAGTTGCTTCTTCTCACTGCAGTTCACTTCTGTAGGTGATGGCTTTGTAATGAGAAGGACAGTGATCCAGGAAGCCTCAGCAAGAAAAGGAAAGATGAGAGCCCTGAAATGTCACGGGATTCAGACTATAAGAAAAAAAAATCTCAGAGTTGGTTTGTTTCTTATCAGGCAAACAAATGAAAAAGGTTAAGGGATAAGCATTTTAGAATCTTAATTCATCCACTCAAGTCATTGGCCTGACTGGGAGTACAAGCCATTTGTGTCCTTTCTGGTGCTTTGCTTTTTATCTCCCCCCTCAGCCCTGCAGCAAAAACAACTCCCTCTAATGGTTGTATCCAGTCAGAACTGACCAACTGCTACTTGAGCATAAATCATGCACTGGCTAAAGTCAAAGTTTCATGGGATGCCCAGAAGAGCAAGGAATCATGGAGATGTGTGGGACAAATGGAGAGAGGGGGGAGATAAGATCTCATGAGAAGACAAAAGTCTCATAGGGGAGATGTGGAGAGATAAAGTCTCATGAAGAGACATGAGAAGAGAGAAAGCCTCATGGGAAGACATGTGGATACATGGGAAGACAAGGTCTCACAGGAAGCAAAGTCTCATGTGGAGATACAGGACAATGAAATCTTATGGGAGACAAGATCTCATTCATGTGGAGCTGTGAGGAGACATACAAGATCACTCATCCTGCGGGCAGCTAGATTTGGCTGTTTTGATTTGATCATCCTCAGGAAGAGCACTTAAGCTTAGAGTGAGTTAGGGGGCACAGCACATAAGAGGGTGATTAAAAGGAACGAGGCTGATAAGCACTGGTCATGTTTCAGTTGCTAGTTGTTGTTATGTGCCATCGAGTTGCTTGCGACTCATAGCAACCTTATGTACAACAGCCCTAAACCCTGCTCTGTCCTGTGCCAATCTCATTGTCTCCGACACACCCACCCCAATTACCCCAGTCACTGAATCAATCCACCTCATAGAGGGTCTTCCCCTCCTGTGCCATCCCTTCACCCTCCAAAGCATGATGTCCCTCTCCAAGGACCAGTCCCTCTTTACAACATGTCCAAAGTATGTCAGGAAGCCTCAGAATCCTTGCCTCCAAAGAGCAGCTCAGTTTAACCCTCTCCAGGATGAATCTGTTTGTTTTCTTAGCAGTGCATGGTACACTCAATATCCTTCTCCAGCACCACAGCTCAAAGACATCAATTCTCCTTCGATCCTTCCTAGTCATTGTCCAACTCTCTGACACATAACAAGTCAGATGCACCTTAGTCTCCAGAGTGACACCAATGCTCTTCAGTACTTTGGAGAGGTCCCTAACAGCAGACTTTCCCATCGCAATGTAGCTTTTAATTTCCTGGCTGCTGGTGCCAAGAATGTTGACTGTGGAGACAAGCAAACTAAAGCTGTGAACAATCTCAGTGCTAGAGGAGAGAGAAAACACTGGCACCAGGGTGAGAAAGGAGTTTCCACATAGGAGGAGGGGCCTGAGGTACTGAGAGGATACAAACCAGTCTTTCCTAGTACTCCTCATCTGGTTTTCATCATACAAGAAAACAGTGTATTTACATAATTTGGGCTTGTTGCCAGGAGGGACCAATCCTTCAAGAGAGACATTATGCTTGGGAGGGTGGAGAGACAGCACAAGAAAGGAAGACCCTGGATGAGATGATAGATGATTCAGTGACTGGAGTAAAGGGGGTTGATGTGTCAGGGACAGTGAAATTGGCTCTAAATAAAGCAGGGTTCAGAGCTGTTGTACATAGATAGGGTCTCTGTGAGTTGCAGGTGATTCAACAGCACATAACAGCAATATTAGTTAATTAGCTTTCTGTTAACATTTTGTTAATACTCTGTTTAATTAACATTTGCTTTATGTTGCTTCCTTTTCTCTTCTTTAAATTCATGTCTACTTAAAGTAAATTTTATTTCACTGTTCTAAGTGGGGAATCAGGATCACTTTCCTTAATAGAACATAAACATAAAACAAAGACAATGAAAACAAAACCAGACGATTAAATTCTAGGCAGATACTCTTGCTGACTGTTAAGTCTCTGGCTCTTAGCAAGTTTTAAAGAGACGTTACGGCATAAGAACACTTAATTCATACTTTCTCCTTGCTAAAAATCACAAGATTAAAATGAAACAGAATTCCTCTTCTAGGAATAAAACAAAGCAATTTTTCCCCCAAAGGCCACTCCCACTGTATTAGAACTAGATCTCAGGACAATTACAATGAATATACGTCTATGCATTGATAGGCTACTGTGAAAATAAGGATAATCTTCGAGGTTGAGGAGCAGGATGGGAGGAGAATATGAAGTTGGAGCTGGAATGGGAATAGGCAGCAAATGTGAAAGCAGAGATTGTGTAAGTCCCACCTCTGGGATCAGACACTAAGCCTTATGCTCTCTACAGGATGAGCAAACCAAATCTGAGACTCCTGCTTTAAGCCCCGATTTTTGAAGGGAGCTCAACTGTACCCAGCATGGTGGGTTTGTGGTAATAGTCTCTGGCTTCTGAGAAAAGCAAACAGAAATCCTCCCCGGAAGAAAGCGTCTCCAATTAAGGCACTTGAGATCTCTACAAACGATATTCAACAAAATACAGGCTCACCAGAAAAGTTACCAGATACACAAGGAAACATACTTCATTGAATGAGATCAGAAGAATTAACAAAGATTTAGAATCATAATAATTTCCAATATTAGAGTTGTAAGATACAAAGTATTTCTTAAAGTATGTAATATTCAGATTAAAATAGTTGCAATTAGCTGAAAAGAGAATATATGAAACTATATGGCATTAAATGAATAAAGAACTGGGGATTATGTGGGATTATCACATAAAGTTTATGTTTCTAGTTTGTTGAGATCTGGGGTCTTAAGATCTTTGTATGACTGTCTAAGACATAAATATTAATCTCATCTGGAGCAAAGGGGAAAGAAGAAAACCTAATGTTTACAAAAGGAACAGGTCTACAGGATTGATTGTCCACATTATCTATGGTCTCCTCTAACCAGAGAGACCAGAAGAACTAATTGGTGTCCAGTTCCAGCCAATGAGCCTTTGGGTCAAGACCACAATAGATGGATCCTGATGGAAGCAAAAATGTGGAACAAAACTTCAAATTCTCCAGGAATCCAGACTTAACGGAACTATTTCTCCTAGAAAAATCCTTGAGATTTTTAAACCTTCAAGTTCAGAACTGTCCTCTGAAGCCACCTTTTTAGTTAGTAGGTCACCACCTCATAATGTATAGTACCTTTTCATTCTTTAAAAATCACCTTTGTGATAGATACAAATCAAAACCACAATGAGTTACCATCTCACTCCAGTAACAGTGGCAAAGTTTAACAGGACAGCAAGTAATAAATGTTGGAGAGGATGTGGTGAGATAGGAACTCTTATACATTGTTGGTGGGATTGTACAATGATACAACTATTCTGAAAGGCAGTTTGGTGCTTCCTCAAAAAGCTGAACATAGAAATTCCATATGACCCAGCTAGTCCATTGCTTTGGAATATATTCCAAGAGAATGAGAACTGAGGCTCAAACTGAAATTTGTATACGAATGTTAGTAGCAGCATTATTCACCATCACAAGAACATGGAAACAGCCCAGATGTCCAACCACAAACTAATGAACTGAGAGGTTGTGATACATTCATGCAATGGAATGCTATGCAGCACACAGGAGCAATAATTTTGTAAATTACTATATAATTTAACAGAGACTGGAGACCATCATGCTGAGTGAACTAATTCAAGTCCCACAAGGACAAATACTGTATAAAACCATTACTGTAGAATGAGTATGAGGATCCAAGGAAGGGGGGAGGGTAGAAATAGAGGAATGAGGATGGGGAGTAGGGTGTTAATCATAGGTTGCACAATTTGATGGATAGGTGGGGTGAAGGAAATGGGAATGATCTTTTGTGAAAAACAATGTATTTAAACTTTGTAAATAAATCAGAGTAATATTTAAAAAAATCATCTATATGAGGCCAAATGGCCCATGATTAAAGCAGAGACAAGCCAATTAGGAACAATGAAACAAGATTAATGGAAATAAACAACTTGAAGGGAAATAATAACAATTTGTCATTAAGTGAATAATGTACCCAAGGTCACAGAACAATACACATACAATTGTTGAATAGCCATCTATTTTGCTACATATATGTTCACCAAAAATACAATAAAATATTAAATAATAATAATCAGGTAGACTGAGGAAATAAATTCAACTTTTTAAATAAAATTTTATTTTAATTGTGATTTTAATGAACATTTACAGAGAAGTTAGATTTTCATTAATTCATTGTTGCACATTTTATCCTGTCACCCTTCCTTCTCCCTCCCACAGTTAACTTTTTTTTAATATTCATTCATTATTGCATATTAACGAAACATTTTTTTATTCTAACAGGGGATAAGGGTCAAATTTCAACCTACCAGAAATCATGCAGTCAGATTTTCCACATTTGAGGAAATCATTGAGATCAGGAAATCCAGAGTACAATGTTAAGTCTTTCCTTGGGAAATGCACTCTCATGATCATGGTATCTCTCCTGCCAGGTAAGTAGTAAACTAAATTTTTTTGAAATGAAAAATATAATCACCGAATCCCAATAGATGTGTTAAATATCAGATTAGGAAGCAACCAGACTAAGAGGTTGTTTTTGTTGCAAGTTGACATCAAGTCAATTCGTACTCATTATACCGCCAAGTGCACAGAATGTAACTTATTAGAATTTCCAAGGTTGTGACCTTCCAGAAGCCAGTGAAACACCTTCAGGTGGTTTGAAAAGCTAACCTTTCAGTTAGTAGTCAGGTGCCTAGCCATATGAACCCAGAGGCAAATAAGAAGGAAGCATCCAGAACACAGAGCATAGCCATCCTCTCCATCTCCAATATACTTGGCCCATTTTTAGAGTTACAGTCAATACATTTTATAGAGGGTCTTCCTCTATTTCTCTGACCCTCCACTGTTCCAAGCATGATATCCTTTTCCAAGGACAGATCCATCCTAACAGCATGCCCAAAATATATAAGACAAAACTTCACCATCCTGTCTCTAAGGAGCACCCTGGTTGCACTTTCTCCAAGGTATACTTGTTTGTTCTTTTGGCAGTCCATAGGCTGGCTATTCAGTATTCTTCTCCAATGCACAACTCAAAGGCATCATTTCTTCTGTAATCCTTACTCATTGTCCAACTTTCAGATGCATAACAAATAATATGTAATTAGGATACTAGTAATATTACTACAAAATATTGCCAGTATTGTTACAAGGGATGGGAAAAGAGTGAAAGGAAGTAAAAATTAATAAATAGATAAATTGAGTAAAGGGAAAGGCAATATTATAATAAGAGGTTGATTGTTGTTTTTGTGTGCCATTGAGTCAGAACCAATTCATAGCTGACACTCCCAGGGATTTTCAATTGTAATTAATGTTAGAACAAAATTGTGTGAATTATTGAATGAAAAAACCAGTATGATTTGTAAACTTTCTCTCAAAAATACAAATCCACAAATTGTTAAACAGTACTGACAGAAGTTTTTAAAAAAAATTAAAAACATTATCAGCAAGTTGGTTCCAACTCAGAGGGTACCATTACGTCGATTCTGACTTATACCAACCCTGGAGGACAGAACAGAACTGCTCAATGGCGTTCCCAAGGTGGAAACTCTTTGAAGAAGCAGGCTACCACAGATAATGGGTTTGGGCTGCCAATCTTTTGGTTCGCAGCCAAACAAATGCTCACCCATTGCACCACCAGAGCTAGCTTTGAAGACTGATTATCTGATTAACTAGAATGAACTTCTATAAGTGGTTCTTAAAAATAAAACAAAACGGAAAAAATTTTAAAATTCTAGAAAATTAATTGGAAAAAAAGGCTTGACTCAAATAAACAAGATCAGGCGTGAGAAATCAACCAAGACACAGATGTAGCAGAGATGAAAATGATATTAAGACCACATTATGCCATTTAGTTGGGAAACACAGATGAACATAATTACCAAAACTAACCCAAAAAGAAACTGAAGGAAATTGAAGATAGAGTGAATAGTTAAAAATTGACCCAGAGAAAATAACACCAATCACTCAGACTATTACAGGTTAGTCCTACCAAACTTCAAACAACAGAAAATTCCTTCCATTCTAGTTCAAACTCTTCAGGGAATGAAGAAACACTCTTTATCAACTTACCCTGTAAGGAAAAGAAAATTTTGCTATCTTTTTTCTTTACATTTTATTTCTTTTTGTTGTTGAGAATATGCACAAAATAAAAAATGCACCTGCCTAAGAGTTTCAACATGTATAATGTCGACAGTGACACTAATTGCATTCTTTTTTAATGCAACATTTATATTTTTACAGCATATTCTTCCCATTTAACTTTTCCCCCATTCATTCATTGTTGCACATTTTCCTCCCTGCCCACTCCTCCCCCCAGTTCATTTTTCTTTGAAAAAAAAATTCTTTCATTGTTATACAATCCCCTCCTTCACAGTCCACTTTAATATGCATTTCTTTTTCTGTTATCTTGTCATGAAAAGAATACCTAATCCTATATTCCTTTTAAACAGTTCTCTCCCTCTTTTTTTTCAATGCAGTATACATTATTATTCCCTCTTAAGTTTATCCCAACCCCAATGTCAGTCCTGTTTTACAACAGTGGCACTATGCAGTATTTGTCCTTTTGTGACTGAGATATTTCACTCAGCATAATGTTCTTCAGGGTCACCCATTTTGCATAATATTTCATTAATTCTTTATTTTTCAATGTATCATAGTATTCCATTGTGTGAATATATCAGAGCTTCTCTATCCATTCGTTTTTTTGATGGGCACTTGGGTTGTTTCCATTCTTGTAGGAGAAAGACGGGCAATCTTCTGAAAAACCCACTGCAGGGTCAGCTATGAGTCAGATGTAACAATTACATTCTTAGTTGTGCAAACATTTTTACACTTCCTTTTTTTTAAAAATTATTCTTCTCTCACCAAATATTTGCAGTCTCTAAGGTCCCTTTCTAATCTTTTGAGTTGCAGTTGTCAGTTTGACCTCTAAAGATAGAGCTCATAAAAGATGCTATGAAAGAGTATAATGATCAGAGCAGCACTTTTTAAGTAGTTAAGCTGAACTAGTGTTCGGTTGTAAGATGCCTTCAGGAGATATCCTTAATTTAAGGGGGATTTATCTCAGGGTAATAGTTGCAAGGGCTCATCTACCTTCCACAACTTCAGGAAGAATAGTGCCCATGAAAATTGAAAATTCCACTTTTCATTTTCTCCATTTTGATAAGGATTAGAATCTTGGGTCAAGTGATTCAATAATGGTAGCCAGGCCCCACTCAGTTCATCTGGTCTCACTCAAAGAAGGGCAATTGGTCATCCATTCCATTTCCTCCTCTTCCAGACTCTCTCTCTTCCTTTGTAGCTCCAGGAAGACAATTTGGTACTTGGATGGCCACTTGGCAAACTTTTAAGACCCCAGGCCTATACAAACTAAGAGGTAGGACAAAAGCGTTAAACCTGTTGATAAGACAATTAACTGGGGATGTCATGGAAACTGTGACGCTAAATGTTTTTTCCATACTAAAGAATGAAATTCAGTGAGATGTTGAATTAATTGTACATAAGCAGCTTCAGCAACTTTTTGTCATCATGATAAATATATCTATTGTACAGCTTTTTACAAGAATACAAATGATTGGCAGCAATTAAAACAACCATTTGTGTAACTATACTCAATCAATGTGATTACTCTCTTTGCCACGTCTCCAAACTTCAAATGAATTTTTCCTCTTTATATAGTTGCCTTTTCTTGTCTTAATATAAAACAAGCTTGAAAGCAAGAGTAGCATCCATTTCCACAATAGCTTGCCTCTGGAAACCCTATGAACCTGGAGACAGGACGAAAGTTATACAGGAAGTGTCCAGGACTTTCATTCATAAGGTCGCTATGAGTCGCCTGTGACTCAATGGCACTTAACAACACCATCACCAACAACAGCGTAGAGAAAGAGCGAGCGAGCAGTTGGCCTAGCGAACAGAAAGCCATGCTCCCAAGCCAAAGGTGGGGTGACTCTACTCAGCAGCCCTCAGGCCTGCCTTTAATTGTTTTTGGTGAAACATTTTTCTAGGTCATGTAACCCTGGTATGTCCACTTGCTGTACAGAGGTAACTCGTGGTTCCTGTGAAGCTAAATACTGTTACCCAGGGTGGACAGTGTTTGGTGAAGCTGTCGATTAAAACAAGATTGGAAGCAGGAGTGACAACCACTTCCACAAAAGCTTGCCTCTGGAAACCCTATGAACCTGGAGAAAGGCTGAAACTTATACAGGAAGTGTTCAGGACTTTGTTCATAGGGTCGCTATGCGTTGCCTGTGACTTGATGGCACTTAACAACGAACAACAATATAAATGAGGTCATACTCTATTTATCCTGTCGTAACTGATTTATTTCACTCAATATAATGTCTTCAAGCTCCATATATACTGTATCATGTGTTGTTGTTGCTGCTGCTGCTGTTGTTGTTGTTGTTATATGCTTCCGAGTCGCCTGCAACTCATAGCGACCCTATATACCACAGCCCTAGAAACCTACTCTATCCTGTGCCAATCTTATTGTCTCTGACACACCTACCCCCATTACCATAGTCACTGAATCAATCCATCTCATAGAGGGTCTTCATTTCCTGCACTGTCCCTCCAGCCTCCCAAGCATGACATCCCTCTCCAAGGACTGGTCCCTCCTTGCAACATGTCCAAAATATGTCAGATGAAGCTTCAGAATCCTTGCCTCCAAGGAGTAGCCTGGTTCAACCATCTCCAGGACAAACTTGTACGTTATTTTAGCAGTCCATGTTCAATATTCAATACTCTTCTCCAGCACCACAGCTCAAAGGCATCAATTCTCTGCAAAACACCATGGCCTGTATCAGACACCCTTTAGTCTCCAGACTGACATTGTTGCTCTTCAATATTTTAGAGAGGTCTCTAACAGCAGACTTTCCCATCACAATTCATCTTTTAATGTCCTGGCTTCTGGTGCCGAGAGTGTTGATTGTGGAGCCAAGCAAACTAAAGCTATGAACAATCTCAATCTCTTCACCATCTATCATGATGCTGCCAATCGGCCTAGTGGTGAGAATCTTTGTTTTCTTGATATTAAGCTTCAATCCATTTAGAAGGCTGCAGTCCTTGACCTTCTGCAACAAATGCTTCTTGTTCTCCTCCGTGTCATGAAGCAGGGTTGTTTGCATAACCAGGTTGTTGATGAGTCTTCCTCCAATCCTGCTGCCACATGTCTCCCCATATTAATTTTTCCTAACTTTCAAGCTTGGAACTGAATTCTGTGACTCAACTTTCAATCAAACAGTTGTGTTGTTATGTGCTGTTGATTTGCCTGTGACTCATAGTGACCCTATGTACAACAGCTCTGAACCCTACCCTCTCTGTACCAGTCTCACTGACTCCAACATACCTAATCCATTGTCCCAGTTACCATGTCAATCTATCTCATTCGGAGTCTTCCTCTCCTGAGCTGTCCCTCCACCCTTCCAAGCATGATGTCTTTCTCCAAGGACTTGTCCCTCGTGGCCATGTGCCAGCAGTATGTGAAACAGAGCTTTAAAATCCTTGCCTCCAAGAAAAAACTTGGCTTAACCCTCTCCAACACAGACCTATTTGTTCCACTTATCCATGCTTATTAATTGTTGTTGTTGTTGTTGTTGTTGTTATATACTCTTGAGTCAGAGCTAACCCATAGCTGACCCTCCAGTGTGTTTTCAGAGACAGTTATATGTACCAGAGGAGTTTGCCCATCCTTCCATGAAGCCCTGGGTGGATTTGACCTGTGTGCCTTTGGGATTATAGCACAGCTTCTTGCCGCTAGGCCACCAGAGCTCCATATGCTTATAAGAGGAACAAAAAGACTGGCAATGAGGTACTTACCTCTTAGAACAAGCAATCACACCAGATTGAAAGGGTAGTAAGTATCTGCCCAGGGAGAGCTCAGAAGACAGGAAGGGATAGGATTGAAGGATGAATGGAAATAAAAATGACAGAGAGAATGACGGATAGAAGAATGCTGTTATGATGTGGGGAAATACATTTAATGTCATAAAGCGAAGTACGTATGAAAGAATGTAAAATCAATTTGCTCTATAAACTTTCATTCAAAACACAATAAACAATTTT
Source organism: Elephantulus edwardii (assembly GCF_000299155.1). NCBI lineage: Eukaryota > Metazoa > Chordata > Mammalia > Macroscelidea > Macroscelididae > Elephantulus > Elephantulus edwardii. The sequence continues at coordinate 22,089,444 of NW_006399778.1, read as the reverse complement.
TAAAAACACTTAATATCTTCTACTGGCTGAGTATTAAATTAAAAATGTATCCAGAGAAACTCTTTAAATCTCAGAAACTTTTATAGGTAAGTCTCACCAAATTTTCAAGCAACAGATGATTCCTTTTAGTCAAATGCAAACTCCTCCAGTGAAGGAAAAAAGATAAAAGCACCCCAACTTAGTCTATAAGGATAACTCTATTAAATCAGTTAAGAACAATGCGGGGTAGGAAAACCATAGTTCAAAGTCATTCAGAAACATTAATGCACAGATTTTAAACAACAACAAAAAATTGTTCTTAGGTGTCATTATGACTCCAACTCATAACATTTTTCATGTAGCACAGAACACAACCCTATCCTGTCCTGCACCGCCCTCATGACCTCTGCTGTGCTGAAATGCATTGTTGTGGTAAGTGTCAAGGCATTTTGTTGACAGTCTCTCTCTTTCTCTAACTCTCCACTTTCCAAGCCTGATATCCTTTTCCAGGGACTGCCTGCTACTGATAATAAGTCCTAAGTCTATGAGATAAAGTCTTGGCATCCTTTTTTTTAAGGAGCACTTCTTCCAAGGCAGATTTGTGTCAATCCAGTGCTTTGAGGAACTTCCACTCTATCTCTTCGGGCACACCATGAATTCTTTCTTAAGGTCAAGAGTCAACCTCTAGATTCTGAGTCAGCCAGGCTTGAGTTTTGTGAAGGGACTGCTCATGGCTTTTTAGAAATCTTCAACAAAGTCAACTTTTCAAAGTATTTACTGAAGACTTTACATGTCTAATTTGGAGGACCAAAGTTAAACATTAACTCTTTCTTTCTCTTTCAATCCCACATCATCCAAGTCAGATCTTCCCAGATGTCTCTGACTTGGGATTCTCAAGTTAAGAGGGGAGGGGATACCACCCTCCCCTCCCCCACTTAAGAGGCATTTTGAAAATTTTGGAGGCATTTCTAATTGTCACAACGTGAGTGGGTGGCATCTAGTGGGTAGAGTCCAAGGATGCTGTAAACGTCTCACAAAGCTCTGGACAATCTCACACAAAGAGTTCTTCTGCCCCAGTGTGTCAGTTTATCAGCAGTGCAAAAGTTGAGAATATTACAAGGTGTGCCCAAAGAACAGAAGTCTTGGAGGAAGTGAAACCAGAGTGCTCCTGAACGGCAAAGATGGTGAAACTTGTTCCCGTTTACTTTGGGCATGTTGTCAGGAGAAGTGAGTCCTTGGAAAAGGACATCATTCTGGAGAAGGTGGA
>NW_006399778.1:22085896-22087098 GCF_000299155.1 Elephantulus edwardii | reverse complement strand
CAAAATCCCTAGCTCTAAGAGAGATGTAAATCAAAACAACTATGAGATATCATCTCACCCCAGTAACAATAGCAAAATCAAGATAACAACAAACAACAAATGCTGGTGAGGTTGTGGAGAAACTGGAACCCTTATTCACTGTTGGTGGCAGTGTAAAATGGTGCAACCACTATGGAAAACAGTAGGGCATTTTCTCAAAAAGTTGGAAATAGAAATGCCATTTGACCCTGCATTTCCACTACTGGAAATATACCCTAAAGAAACCATAACTGCTACCCAAGCAGGTATGTGCACATCCATGTTTATTGCTGCCTTGCTCACAATAGCAAAGAGATGGAAACAACCCAAGTACCCATCAACAAATGAATGGATAGAGAAGCTGTGGTATATTCACACAATGGAATACTGTACTGCATTGAAAAATAAGGAACTCATGACATATTATACAAAATTAGTGACCCTGGAGGACATTATATTGAGTGAAATATCTCAGTCACAAAAGGACAAATATAGCATAATGCCACTGTTATAAAACTGGACCAACACCAGGGTTGGGGGAAACTAAGAAAAGAGGGAATAAATAATGTACACTGCATTGAAACAGGTGAGGGAAAGAACTGCTTAAAAGGAATATATGATTAGGTATTATTTGCATGACAACAGTCCAGAATAAGAGCTGCATAGTAAAGCGGGTTTTGGGGAGTGGTGGGGGGGGGTAGTACAACAGTGAAAGAATTTTTTTTTCAAAGAGAAAAGTATATTGAGGAAAATGTGCAACAATGAATGAATAGAAGTCCAAGCTCTCTATAAGCTTTCATTAAAATCTCAATTTAAAAAAGAACAAACAAATCTGTCTTGAAGGAAATGTAACCAGAATGCTCCTTAGAGGTAAGGATAGTGAAACTTCATCTCACTTACTTTGGGCATATTTTCAGAAGGAATCAGTCATTAGAGAGAGTATGTTGGGAAAAGCTAAGGTAATCAGGAGAAGAGAGGAAACCCTCAAGAAGATAGATTGACACAGTGACAACCATAATGGGCATGAACAGACAGATTGTGAGACTGGTGTAGAATAGGATAAGGTTCAGATCTATTGTTCATAGGGTCACAATGAGTTATATTCAACTAGACGGCACCTAAGAACAACAACCATCAAACTCACTCTGACTTGTGTCTATCAGCAAAAAGCCCTGCCCAAACTT
>NW_006399778.1:22081874-22083508 GCF_000299155.1 Elephantulus edwardii | reverse complement strand
CATCTGCATAACGCAGATTGTTGATGAATCTTCCACCAAACCTGACACCACACTTCTCCTCATAGAGCCCAGCCTCCCAGATAATCTGTTCTGCATACAGATGGAAAAGATATGGAGACAGGACATATCCCTGGCATACGCCCCTCCCAGTTTTGAACCATGCAGTGTTTCCTTGCTCTGTTTTGAGAACTGCCTCTTGGTACAAGTATAGATTTCTCATTAGCACGATCAAGTGTTCTGGAATTCCTGTTTTTCTCAGAGTCAGCCACAGTTTGTTATGATCCACACAGTCAAACGCCTTTTCATAATCAATGAAACAAAGATATACATTCCTCTGGTATTCCCTGCTTTCAGCTAAGATCCATCTAACATTAGCAAGAATTAAAATAAAAAGTTCAAAAAAGTGAAAAGAATATCAAACTGTCATGGAATCCAGGTTTTCTGTTGTCATGGAGGATGGATGAACTCCTGAAACTACTGATCATCTTTGAATAAATTACTAACAAAAATACCCACAAACTAATATATGGAAGCAGGAATATCACCCACTTCCTAATCAACATGTCTCTGGAAACTATGAACTTTGATAAATGTCTAGAAATATAGAAAGGCTTCAGGCCTTTTGTTCATACGGTCACTATGAGTCGTGACTCAATGTCCATCAACAACAACAGCAACAATCTAAAAGACTGACAAATACAGTCAGCAATGCATAATCTTGAAAGGACAAAATTGTTGAATGGGACTTTTAAAAATTAAATCCTTGTGCACAAAAAACCCTTTTTCCACTAGGTGAAAAGAAAATCTACTGGCTAGGAAAGAGCATTTAGCAATAATATCACAGACAAATCTCATAACAAACGTTTACGGAATACTCCTGGGAAAAAGACTGATAACCCAGTTACAAAATGGGCAAAGGACATGGAAAGACTTTTCACAGAGGAAGACGTTCAGATGGTCAACAGACACAGGAAGAAATGTTCAAAATCACTAGCAATAAGAGAGATGCAAATCAAAACCACAATGAGATACCATATCACCCCAGTAGCAAAGTTTAGTAGGGCAACAAGCAGTAAATGTTGGAGGGCATGTGGAGAGGTGAGAACTCTCATACACTGTTGGTGGGATTGTAAAATGGTACAACTACTCTAAGAGGCAGTTTGGCATTTCCTAAAAAAGAAAAACATAGAAACTCCATATGACCATATGACTCCTGTGCCCAGAGTTTTTGAAGCCCATTTTCTTGTACAATTGGACTGTCATGATACAACTCAAGAGAGCTTTTCTTTTGTGACTTTGAGATTGCTTAGGGTGTAGCACAAAGTCTGCATTCTTCATTTGTAAAAATTGTACAAGTCGTGAGGTTCTCATGGACTTAATTTTCCATCGCTTCTTATGCATGAGAGAGTTGGAGAATGAAAAAAGGAAGGCTGAAGAACAATCAATGTCTCTGACTTATGGTCTTATAAAGAGAATTGAATATGACATATTCTAACCACTGGGCCAATTGGCAGCATCAGCATGGATGGTAAAGAGATTGAGATAGTTAACAGTTTTAATTTACTTGGCTCCACAGTCAATGCTCTTGGTAACAGCAGCCAGGAAATCAGGAGATGAATTGCATTGGGAAAGTC
>NW_006399778.1:22077604-22081484 GCF_000299155.1 Elephantulus edwardii | reverse complement strand
GAAGAGTGGAGGGGAAGCGAAGGAGAGGAAGACCTGTGGTGAGATGGATCGATTCTGTGACTGGAGCGGTGGGAATAAGTGCGTTTGAGATGGCTAGGTTGGCACAGGATAGAACAGCATTTAGAGCTCTTGTACATAGGGTCGCTATGAGCGCAAGCGACTCGATGGCACATAACAACAACAACAACAATAGACTGCCAAAATTAACTAACAAATCTTAGACCAGGGTGTTCCTTAGAGGTAAGGATGGCATATAAAACTTCATCTCATAGACTTTGGGCATCTGGTCAGGAGGTGTCAGTTCATGGGAAAAAGACATTATGCTGGAAAAAGCAGAGGATCAGTACAAGAGAGTATTGAATATATGACGGACTCCCCAAAGAACAAACACAGCTGTCTTGGAAGAAGGTCAACCAGGGTGCTCCTTAGAGGCAAAGGATGTGAAACTTCATCTCATATGATTTGGACTTGTTGGAAGAGGTCAGTCCTCCTGACATCATGCTGGAGAAAGTAGAGTCAAGTTAGATAGGAAGACCCTCAACATGATAGATAGAAACCATGACTATAATAGACAAAACAATGGCAGCAAATAGGAAGATGGAATTGGATAGGACAAGGTTTTGATTTCTGTTTCGTAGGGTCCCAACGAGTCAGACTTGACAACAAACCAAACCATTTCCAGAAACAGAGGAGAAAAACTTTCTTTCTAGTCTGTGTTAGTCTGGAAGTTCTGCTGAAACACATTCAGTCAGCATCATAACCATAAGCAAACCACCACTGAAAGATAGACGGGTAGACACTACTCATGAGAGGTACTGGCAAAGACTTGAAATCAAGACTCTCACATGAAAGGTGAATATGCCATCACTGACTGCCTGCTTACCAGTTGTGTACTCCAGTGATGTGCTGCTGTTATGGCAGAAAAGGGAGGATTCTAAACACTCGGCCAACATTTAGGGGACAACAAAGTTTCTTTCTTAAACACGGGTCAAGAATGTCAGCTACTGCCCAAACCAATCCTGAGGGGAAACAAAGATTAGGTTTAAATACAGAGGTTGGGCATGGGGGTTACATGAAGTTCGTTGTGGTGGGCAGCTGAGATTTCTTCACCTTCAGGAGTTGTTATTGTTTCTGACTTCTCATGGGTGTCCAGGCTCTGGGCCAGGTACAGGATGTAGTCAGGGAGTAGTAGCCAAGCTGGGTCAGCATGGACTGGGGAACATAAACCTTAGCAACACATATTAGTGCTAAAATTATTGAAGCATACATTTTAAAAATGGCTGTCAGAACAAAATGGTATCTCTAATGCTCACATATAAAACAGCTTTTCTAATGCTTAACATTGACGCTGCTACTACACCACCCCAATTGAAGGTCTGCTTCTTTACTCCACTAACTCATTTTCCTTTCTTTCATAACATGTAGTGCAGCCTCTGTTTACCTTGTTAATTCCTGTGCCTATCAACTGCCTCCCCCCACAGAGTATTTCAGAGACAGGTGCCCTACAGGTTTTCATAGCCTGGACACTGTCTAGCACACATTCAATGTTCAATAGACGATTGTGGAATGAAGAATAAATAATCTGTGGCTCCCTGCTGTTAATGCCAAGAATAAAAAGGTGCAAGCCTTCCTGGCTCTGCTAAACAAATAAAGTTCTAGTTTGCAGAAAATCCCCTTTTCCCCTGGTCTTACTCAGAAACCTTAAACTAGTGTCTCCAAAGCAAGGGAAGTCCTTGTCCTCTTCAAATTCAGACAGACATGGGTGGGGGCAGGGGATGGACTGTGGATGTTGGCCTGCTAATAGAAACACTGCTTTCTTCCAGTTTTATTACATTTTAAGCCTTTTCCTGTTTTCTTGTCATGGCCAAACCTACCAACTGGCAGATACTAACGTCTGAATATTTGAATTAAGATTCCAGAGTGGCAACTGAAGTATATTTGGGACCTCAAAGAAAGAGATTTTAAAATACCAACAAAATCCAGACTAGTCAACTAACCATATAAGATCAAAAGGGCAGCTCAGAAGGAAGGAAGGGATAGGAAAGAAGGACAAGGGGGAAAGGTAAAGACAGGGAGGGAGAGAGAACAATGCTACATTGTGAGGATTGCAATTGATGTCACAAAATCAATTCATTGTTTTATAGAAAAACAACTTGTTCTGTGGACTTCCACCCAAATCACAATAGCAAAGTATACTATATATAACTATATCCAGCAGGTTTTTAGAGCCAGTTAATCACACAGGAGGAGATTGCTCATCCTTCTCCCATAGAGCAGCTCTACACTTCCAATCGCATACCTTCGGGATTGCAGCTCAGCTTCTTGCTACTAGGCCACCACATATATATGTTGCTGTTGTTGTTGATTGTTGTCAAGTCAAGCATGACTCATAGTAACCCTATGAATAAAACAAAAGGCCTAAAGCTTTTCTATAACTATCGTCATTTCTCCAAGTTCATAGAGTTTCCAAAGGCATGTGGTTTAGGAAGTGCATGCCTCTCCTGCTTCCAGTCTCCAAATCAATCCACCTCCTAGAGGGCCTTCCCCTCCTGCACTGTCCCTCCACCCTCCCAAGCATGTCCTTCTCCAAGGACCGGTCTTTCCTTACAACATGACCAAAGTATGTCAGACAAAGCCTCAGAATCCTTGCCTCCACGGAGCAGCCCAGTTTAACCCTCTCCAGGATGAATCTGTTTGTTTTCTTAGCAGTCCATGGTACTCACAACACACTTCAACACCAAAGCTCAAAGGCATCAATTCTCCTTCTATCCTCCTTAGTCATTTTCCAACTCTCTGATGCATACCAAGTGATAGCAAAGACCATAGCCTGTATCAGACGCACCTTAGTCTCCAGAGAGACACCATTGCTCTTCAGTACTTTGGAGAGATCCCTAACAGCAGACTTTCCCATTGCAATACGTCTTTTCATTTTCTGGTAGCTGGTGTCAAGAGTGTTGACTGTGGAGCCAAGCAGACTAAAGCTGTGAACAATCTCAATCTCTTCACCATCCATCCTGATGCTGCCAATTGGTCCAGTGGTGAGAATCTTTGTCTTCTTGACATTGTGCCTCAATCCATATTGAAGGCTGTAGTCTCTGACCCTCTGCAGCAAGCGCTTCAGGTCCTCCTCAGTTTCAGCAAGCAGGGTTGTGTCATCTGCATAACGCAGATTGTTGATAGATCTTCCACCAATCCTGATGCCATATTTCTCCTTATAGAGCCCAGCCTTCTGGGTGATCTATTCTGCATAGCAATTGGGAACTTGTTTCACAAGTGTCCAGTTTGATCTCTCTGGAGGCACAGTCAGTGCTGGGGACATGATTCCAGGCTGGTGTCACAAAGGGCTTTTGGTGATTGTTCTTAGTTCAGCCTCTGTTTATTAATTCCTGTGTCTATAAATTGTCTCCCCCACAGAATATAAGCATTTCAGTGACAGGTGACTTACAGTTTAATAAAGTGTAGTCATCACCCTCAGCAAGAGAGTACAGGCTAGGTGACATTGTTATCATCCACCCTCCAAGCTCCGAGCACACACACATGCCTGCTGGATAGGTGTATGGTAAATCTTATAAATGTCCGCAGTGTATAGCAAATCTTATAAATGCCCCCAAATGACTATACATATGCGAAGCTAGTTGACTTAGCATATCAGACTTGCTTTTCCAGTTTCTTGTCAGAAAGAGGGCAAACTGACAGTACCCTCAATTGTTTTAGCCCTGCTTGCAAAAGTAGGTACACATCAAGCAGGTGTCAGTTTTTCTATGAAAGTAAAATTACGTAATATTAACATTTTCTATCAGCCTATGAAATTCTTTTTTTTTAAATTTTATTTTATTATTATTTTGTGTGTCTGTGTACTGTCAAATCGGATCTGACTGGT
>NW_006399778.1:22064498-22074443 GCF_000299155.1 Elephantulus edwardii | reverse complement strand
TGTACATAGGGTTGCTATGAGTCGCAAAGGACTCAATGGCACATAACAACAACAACAACATCAGACATATCACTACAAAAACATAGAACACTTAATGAATTTGCATATCACCCTTGCACAGGAGCCATGCTAATCTTCTCTATGCCAAAGCGAGCACAGAGCAAGAAAGTTTTGTGAGTGCTGGTTGCCCTGGTAGTCAAAGCTCTGTGTGAAGAAATCCAAACTGCAGGAGGTAGTTACACAAAGAGAGTCCTCAAGTTGCACAAAGAATCAGTCACTACCAGAAAGTTTGTCTCTCACTTGCAAATATCTGACCAAGTAGTGGAGACATTTAGCATGCTGACTAGCTAAATATAAAAGAAAGTGCCAGCTTTTCCAGAGGGCAAAATTATGTAAAGCCATTTAAACAGGTGTAATTCATGCAGTCGCAGGGAGGATTAAATCTAACCAGTGGTCACCCTACCTCTGGTTCTACTCTTGGGCCCCTATACCTTCTGGAGATCATGGAAGGGAGATAGCAGAGAAAAAGGGAACAAAGGGCAGAATATTTGTAGTGAAGTTCTGAGAAGGCAGGTCAGCAGCTGAGCTGAATCCAAACCCCAACATTCATCTTGGGTGTCCCCACCTCCAGAGACAAGTCATGGCTGGAGGATGGGTCAAATTTCCTGCAGTCCTCTAATGAAAGGACTAGCAAGAGACAAGCAGCCTTGTGTTAGTCTTTATACATCAGTCTTGAAAGGACAAACAGGCTGTTTTGGCACTGGAAGATCCAAGGGTTAATTATACACCTGCACATCACCGATTGTTGGGGATTGTTTCCCAGAGGGAAAGTATTTCAAGGCTTGTGTTTGTGGACAAACCCAAAAACCGACCCAGAGATGGACTAAAAGATGTTTATTCTAGTTTATTAGTGTAGGAATTTAATGACCACAGAGGAGTGCAGTGCTGCAAATCTCTAGTAGTACCGTAAGAGAAAATTTTTGCTAAGCCTTTGGGTTTTTTGCAATGATCTATCTGTCTCTGGAGCACCACAACCCCATTTCTCATTTTATGGGGTGCATAGCAAGGGCAGAATCTCCAGTACAAAGGTAAAAATTTGCATACATAAAGCCTTTCTTTAAGTCTAACAACAGAAGTTGTGCCCTTACCTGTGTGGATACTGCTACAGGACACTTGGAAGCTTACATACCCTTGCAAGGGTACTACTCAGAGGTCTTCAATCAGGAGTCGTCAGCTCTTCTGTGCTGCATGTGGCACAACCACAGATATTGACCTCATGGAACTAATTTAATTAGCAAGGAACTAATTTTTTTTTATTATTTTTGTGAGTGTACCGTCAAATCAGATCTGACTGGTACAGGAGGAGATTGTCCCTCCTTCCCCGGCAGAGCATCTGGTGGATTTGAACCGTGTGCCTCTGGGATTGTAGTTGCAGCTCCTTGCCATTAGGCCACCAGAGCTCCCCTGCAAGGAACTAATTTAAGTGGACATGAAGCTCAAGACTGGATAGGAATTGTCTGGCATTTTCATCTCCCCTACAACCCAAGAATTATGCTGAAATATGTCAGTTGCTATTCCATCAATTCCTGGGGCCTTGTTTTTTTGTTTATTCCTTCAGAGCAGCTTGAACTTCCTCCTTCATTACCACAGGCTCTTGATCATATGTTGTTTAATGAAATTCTTCTTCGTCAGCCAATTCTTTTTGGTGTAGTGACTCTGTGTACTACTTCCATCTTCTTTTGATCCTTGAGAAAAATGGGAATCTCAGAACACTTAATTGTGTTCTTGCTAAACCTATACTTGGACCAGCAATAGTCAGAACAGAGCAAGAAAACACTGCATGGTTCAGAATTAGGAAAGGTGTGTGTCAGGAATGTGTCCTGTATCCACACCTTTTTAAACACTCGAATTTCAAAACCATCTCAGGAACAGGTTTGAGGCCTTGAGCACCAATGAGCATAGATCAAATGAGCTCTGGAAAGATATCCATGAGGAATGCAAAAGATCATTACAAAGGCTGAAAAAGAAGAAAAGACCAAGATGGATGCCAGATGAGACTCTGAATATTACATTAGAGCGCCGCTAAACAGAAAATTTCAAAAGGCAGCCCGGGACAACAAAGCAAGATACTATGATGAAATGTGCAGAGAGCTGGAGTCAGAAAATCAAAAGGGCCGAACTCACTCAGTGTTTCTTAAGCTGAAGGAACTGAAAAACAAATTCAAGCCATGGGTGGCAATACTCAAGGATACTTTGGGTAGAATGTTAAATGATCCAGGAAGTATTAAGAGAAGATGGAAGGAATACACAGAGTCACTGTATCAGAAGGAATTGACTGACACAGAAGAATTTAATGAAATGACATATGAGCAAGGACGTATGGTGATGAAGGAGGAAGTTAAAGTTGCTGTGAAGGAATTGGCAAAAAACAAGGCTCCAGGAGTTGGCGGCATGCCAATTGATTTATTTCAACAAACAGATGCTGCCCTGGATGTGCTCATTAAGCTGTGCCAGGAAATCTGGAGGACAGCCAGCTGGCTGGCTGACTGGAAAAGATCTATATTTGTTCCCATTCCAAAGAAAGGTGACCCAACAGAGTGTGGAAATTATTGAACAATATCATGGATATAACATGCAAGCAAGATTCTGCTGAAAATTATCCAAAAACATTTGGAACAATATGTCAACAGAGAACTGCCAGATGTCCAGGCTGGATTTATAAGAGGTCGTGGTACTAGGGATATTATAGCTAATGTTAGATGGATCTTGGCAGAAAGCAGAGAATACCAGAAGAATGTCTATCTATGCTTCATTGACTATGCAAAGGCTTTTGACTGTGTGGATCACAACAAGCTGTGGCTGACTCTGAGAAGAGTGGGAATCCTGGAACATTTGATTGTGCTTATGCGAAACCCATACTTGGACCAAGAGGCAGTAGTCAGAACAGAGCAAGGATACACTACATGGTTTAAAATCAAGAAGGGGGTTCATCAGAGATGTATTCTGTTTCCATACCTTTTCAATCTGTATGCAGAACAGATCATCCGAGATGCTGGGCTGTACAAGGAGGAATGTGGCATCAGGATTGGTGGAAGAGTCATCAACAACCTGCGCTATGCTGATGACACAACCCTGCTTGCTGAAACTGAGGAGGACCTGAAGTGCTTGCTGTAGAATGTCAAGAACTGCAGCCTCCTATATGGACTGAAGCTCAACATCAAGAAAACAAAGATTCTCACCACTGGGCCAATTGGCAGCATCAGTATGGATGGTGAAGAGATTGAGATAGTTAACAGTTTTAGTTTACTTGGCTCCACAATCAACACTCTTGGTAACAGTAGCCAGGAAATTAGGAGACAAATTGCATTGGGAAGGTCAGCTGTGAGGGACCTATCAAGAGTACTGAAGAGCAGCGATGTCAGGCTGGAGACTAAGGTGCACCTGATCCGGGCAAAGTCTTTGCAATTACATGCAATGCATCAGAGAGTTGGACAGTGAATAGGGATGATAGAAAGAGAATTGATGCCTTTGAGCTGTGGTGCTGCAGAAGAGTGTTGAATACACCATGGACTGCTAGGAGAACAAACAGGTTAGTCCTGGAGGAGGTGAAGCTGGAATGCTCCTTGGAGTCAAGAATTCTGAAGTTTCTTCTGACATACTTTGGACATGTTGCAAGGAGGGACTGGTCCTTGGAGAGGGACACCGTGTTTGGCAGAGTGGAGGGGCAGTGAAGGAGAGGAAGACCTTCGATGAAATGGATCGATTCTGTGCTTGGGGTGGTGGGAATAAGTGCATTTGAGATGGCGAGGTTGGGACAGGATAGAATGGCATTTAGAGTTCTTGTACATAGGGTCGCTATAAATTGCAAGCAACTCGATGGCACATAAAAACAACAACATATGCAAAACAGATTATTCAGAAGGCTGGACTTTTATGAGGAGGAATGTGGCATAAGGATTGGAGGAAGATTCATTTACAAACTGCATTATGCAGATGATACAATATTGCTGAAACTGAAGAGGACAAGAGGCATTTGCTGCAGAAGGTCAAGGACTGCAGCCTTCCATATGGATTGAAGCTCAATAACAAGAAAACAAAGATTCTCACCACTGGGTCAATTGGCAGCTTCATGATGGACAGAGGAGAGATTGAGATTGTTGATAACTTCCGCTTGCTTGGTTCCACAATCAACATTCTCAGCACCACCATTCGGGAAATAAAAAAGATGAATTGCATTGGGAAAGTCTTCTGTCAGGGACTGCTCTAAAGTATTGAAGAGCAATGATGTCAGTCTGGAGAGTAAGGTGCACCTGATCCAGGCCATGGTCTTTGCAATTACTTGCTATGTGTCTGAGAGCTGGACAATAACTATAGATGATAGAAGCAGGATCAAAGCCTTTGGGTTATGGTCTGTGAAGAGTGCTGAACATATCGTGGACTGCCAGGAGAACTAATAGGTCTGTCCTAGAGAGGATGAAACCAGGCTGCTCCCTGCTGGCAAAGATTTTGAGGCTCTGTCTCACATACTTTGGGCACGTGGCCAGGAGGCACCAGTCCTTGGAGAGGGACATCATGTTTGGAAAGATGGAGAGACAGCACAGGAGAGGAAAACTCAGGATGATATGGATTGACTTAGTAACTGGAGCAATGGAATTAGGTCTCTCAGAGATGATGAGATTGGCTCAGGATAGAGCAGGTTTCAGAGCTAATGTACATAGGGTTGCTAGAGTCACAGATTACTCTATGGCACATAACAACAACAATCCAAGACTACAGCCTTCAATATGGATTACATCTCAACAGTCTTCAATTCGGATTACTTCTCAACATCAAGAAAATAAAAATTCTCACCAATGGACCAGTAGGCAACTTCATGATAGATAAACAAAAGATTGACATTGTCAATGATTTCATCTTACTTGGGTAAAAGTGAGATGAACAATCAACACCCTTGGAATCAACAGACAGGAGATACTACACTGGGAAAGTCTGCAGTCAGGGACCTCTTCAAATTAACTGAGGAGCGATGACATCATTTTGAAGAATAAAGTGAGCCTACTTCAGACCATGGTCTTATCAATCACTTGCTATGCATTTGAGAGCTGGACCATGAATAAGGATAACAAGAAAATAATAGATAATAAGAATAACAGAAGTCTTCAAGCTGTGGTGTTGGAGAAAGTGCTGATTATCCCACAGGCCACTAAAAGAACAAACAGACATGTCTTTTCAGATGTCAGGAGAGCAACCAGAATGTTCCTTAGAGGCAAGGGTGGTGATGCTTTATTTCACATACTTTGGGCATGCAGCTAGGAGAGGCTATTCCTTGGAAAAGGCTTTTCATTCTTGGAAAAGCTTACAAAAGAGAGGAAAACTCCTAATGAGATCGATTGACACAAGTATGTTGGAGATGGTAAGAATGGCACAGGGTTCAGATCTATCATTCACAGGGTCGCAAGTAGTCATATTCAACTCAACGTCACCTAACAACAGCAACAACTACAAGCCAACAGCTGCTGGTCTACTAAATGTGGAGAGAGAGTATTGAAGCAAACCTTGAGGGACTTTCCCTCTGGGGACCAAACTCCAACAGCAGGCATTTCCATTAACACAAGTATCACAATCATTTTCACAAATCCAGTTTTCGACCCGGGGAAACTCAGGCTAGGAAAGGCTGAGATGGATGTCTTTCAAGGACATCTGTTTCAAAACAGCAACAAGAGAAACATTACCCGCTCTTTACCTCCCTCCCAGTTCATCCCCATTGGACTCTCCCAGCCTCCCTCACTTGAAATGCATCCATTTAGATTGTTTTGCAAGCCTAGTGTTGCACTTTTGTCATGCAAGTCCCTCTGAACACATCAATAAAAGGCTCTGTGTGTTGACCTGTCTGAATTATAAAATCATCTAGCCCCGCCAGTGCGCGTCTGTCCACTCAATGTTGGTTAAAAAACAAAAACCTAATTCCACGCTCCCGGTACACTAAAGCAGTAGTCCCTTTTGGCCCAAGTCATCAGTGATACTTGAGTTCAAATCAACTGGTGTATCCAGCCAGCTCGTTAGATTTTTTTGGTGGTCTAAGCAATTTGTTGTTGTGAAGAAATTAAAGGTCAGCAATGGCCCAAGTTCTTTTTGTGTTTATTTGATGTAGTGTGAAGCCAAGAGAAAATTTAGCCCTTATAGAATGGGGTGTTTCAGCTTCCATCCGAACTGACGTTCATGCTCCTGGCACGGTGGGAGCTCTGTGCTCCACTGGAATTAGTAGATCTTACTCTGAACCCATGTCTAGACCCAGGGCAGAGACCCATGGCTTCCCCAGAAGAACACAGAAGCCTGTTGATACATCGTGTTGAATGTTTTCCCTATCACTTCCAGCAAAGCACTTGATGTTTTTGATAAACCAGTGAAAAGTTGAACATCACACCTTATTTTCTGTGCTGACAGCCACAGGAATCCTGGCCTAAGACACTGAAATTTTGCCACCGCCCATCTGACAGTGTGCCACTGTGGTGGCTTGTGTGTTGGTGTGATTCTGAAAGCTAAGCCACCAGTATTTCAAAGATCAGCAGGGACCCCCATGATGGACAGGTTTTGGCAGAGCTTACACACTTAGAAGAAAGGCATGGCAATTTACTTACTTCATACTATGAGCCAATAAAACCTCTATGGATCACAAAAGACTATTGTCTGACACAATGCTGGAAGATGCATCCCCTCGACTGTAAAGAAAGAAGCTCTGGTGGCAAAGTATATAACACATCATGCTGCCAACCAAATTGTTGGCAATTTGAATCCATCAGTTACTCTACGAGAGGAAGAAAGTGGACAGACATCTCCGATAAAAATTTCTAGTCTTAGAAACCTAGTGGAGGATCCCTATTACTAAGAACCAATTCAACATCTGTGAGGGTTTTAAGTTGGAAGGCACTCAAAATACACAGTCACAACAATGTGTCTGATTATAACAATGATCTTGAAAACAGTATACATATTGTATACATACTGGTAACATATTGTTTTCTGGTATGTAGGATTAACATGAATCTAGCAATTGTTACCAAAGAGAGTAAGTAAAGGTGAGGCTGCTGATGTCATGTCTGTCAAGTCAAGGATGGCGGAGGACAGCCAGCTCAAACCAACCTACAGTACTCAGAGAGCAATGCTTGGGGCAAGGAAACCTCACAAAGCATTTCCTGAATGAACAATCCCCACAGGGGCTAATGAATGCCAGCAGGCACCCTGAGTTACTGCTAGACTGAAGAACTATAAAATGGATAAAATACATCTGACATCAAGAAAACAAAAATTCTTAGTGCTGGACTGATAGACAACATCATAACAAATGGAGAAAAGTTTGAAGCTATCAATGACTTCATCTTACTTGGATCTACAACCAGCATTCATGGTACCAGGAATAAAATCAGGAGACATAGTACACTGGGAATGTCTACTGCAGTCAGGGACATGGCAAAATTATTGGGGAGCAGTGCAGTCAGTTTGAGGACTAAGGGGTGACTGGTTCAGGCAATGCTCTTTTCTACCACTTGCTATGCATCTGAGATCTGGACAGTGAGTAAGGATGGTGGAAAAATAATTGATGTCTTTGAACTGTGGTTTTAGAAAAGAGTACTGAATATCCCACAGATTACCAGAAAAACAAACAGTTAAGTCTCAGAGAAGGTGCGGAGTAGAGTGTTCCTTGGAGACAAAGATAATAAAGCTTCATCTCACATGGCTATTCCTTGGAGAGGGCCTTCAGGATTCAAAAGGTGGAGGGTCGGCCATTTTCTGTTCAATAAAGCTTCTGCAACGAAAAAAAAAAAAAAGGTGGAGGGTCGGCAAAAGAATGAAAGATCCTCGACCCATAGACTGACACACAGTGACTGCAACAATGGTCTCGAGTAGTTCAGAGATTGTGAGGCTATCGTAGAATAGGGCAGAGTTCAGATCTGTTGTTCATAGGGTCAGTATGAGTCATACTCTATGGCACCTAATAACAAGAACAACAAAGGTGTGAAAGACTGTTTTCGATTTTTAGTGTTTTAAAAAATTCATTGTTGCACATTTTCTTTCCCTCTCCCCACAGCCCACCCTGAAATGCATCCCTTTGTTCCAGATTGTTGTCACACATACATTTAATGCCTAAGTATATCTTCCTTTTGGACAGTTCTCCTCATCTGTTCTATTGCAGTGTTCATTACCTATCCACTCTTTTCCCATTCTCTAACTACCCTCCATTTCTGTCTGTTCCATTTTATAACAGCAGTGTTATGCAGTATTTATCCTTTTGTGACTGAGACATATCATTCAACATAATGTCCTCTAGGCTCCCTCCTGTTGTATAATCTTTTAGGAGTTCATTATTTTTCAATGCTGCTTAATATCCCATTGGGTTATAGTACCATACCTTTCCTACCCATTCTTTTGTTGATGGGAACTTCAGTTGCTTCCTTCTCCTTGGTATTGTGAATAATGCAGCAATAAACATGGGTGTGCAAACATCTGTTTAAGTCATGGCTGGCTCTGGTTCCATTAGGGTATGTTCCCAGTAGGGGAATTGCCAGATCAAATGGTGTTTCTATTTCTAACTTCTTGAGAAAGCTCCAGAGCACCTTCCTTACTGGTTATACCATTTTTCATCTGCACCAGCACTGAGTAAGAGTTGACCTCTCCACAACCTTGCCAGCATTTGTTGTTTGCTGCTCTGTTGAACTTTGCTCTTGTTGCTGAGGTAAGATAATATCTCATAGCTGTTTAAAGACTGATCTTGATAGGTCTGCAATCCTTTGCAGGTACAATCACATCCTAGAAGAGAACAAATCTTTACACAAGGGGGGAATCTTAGGAATTTCAGCCCTAGGCTAATTTTGAGAAGATGGGGCATGGTAGGAGACTAGCTAGCAGAGATTGCTGGTGACTCAGCAATCACTTACTTTGCTGTTTTGTCTTTGTGTGATCAGGATGACAAAATGTGTAACACAACTGTGACTCAATCTCAGGCTGGAGGTTCCTCAATGATAAGGAAATTCCAGGAGACCAAGCAAAATCACAAGCTTTTCTTGCTCAAATATTCAGGAAGTGATAACCAGAGGCTGGGGCTGCAGAAAGGAATATGTTAATAAGCCCCTGACTTCAGGGAGTTCCTGACATGCCAAGTCCTCAGAGACCATCAAAACAGATCCTGTAACTGCTGAGGGGTGGAGTGAGGCAGTCCTAGGCTCCCTGGGGAATAGGGTGATAGTCTTTTAACTGAGGGTGTACACAGGCTCCCCACAGGGGCTTTCCAGTAAGACTGAGTGAGGGGCAATCAATTTCCAAATTCTCAATTTGGTGAAGCTTGCTTATAAACCAGCCAGAGAATGCAGCACCTTGGAATTCGAAAATTTACTCACAAAAGAAAGGCAGATCTTTATCCTTCTGGAATCTCAATGAAGTGCATTCCCAGGGGATAGGGGAAAAGTCCCTCTCAACCCAGGGTGCCAAAGTGAACCTCAGAGATCAGGAAAGCCTGGGGGCTTCCCACTTGCCCCATTTTTTACAACAGTTACATGCTTGAGGCACAGACTTCTTTCAAGTTCTAAAAAGCTAGGGTATTGTGATGTCTAAGGTGCTTCTGACCCCAGCCAGGGTCTTTCCCCTCATTATTTATGCACGTAAACTTTTCTTTTTTTTTTTTATCTTCTTTTTAAAAAAAATTTATTTTAATGAAAGTTTACAGAGACTTTGGATTTCCATTCATTCATCATTGCACTTTTCTCCCTGCCCAACCTCCCCTGGCCCCAGAGTTCGCTCTTCTCTTTGAAGAGTAAAAGAAAAATTCTTTCAATGTTATACAGTCCCTCCCTCCAAGTCCACTCCACTATGCAGCCTTCGTTCTGGACTCCAGTCATGACAATAATACCTAATCATATGTTCGTTTTAAACTGTTCTTTCTTTCTTTCTTTC
>NW_006399778.1:22061111-22063553 GCF_000299155.1 Elephantulus edwardii | reverse complement strand
AAGGGGAAGCCATTAGGATTGCTGAGGTCAGTGGGTGGATGTGGGGATGAAGGTATAGGAAAGATAAAATGAGGCCTTGAAAAGATGGGGTGATAATAGGCATAGATCAATAGTAATTATTTAAAACACAATGTACACAAATGAAACAACTTATATGAATGACTGTATGCAAGCCAAAAAATATTCTAAAAAGTATATTATGAAATTCAATATACAGTTATTATAAAAACTGTGCCCTTTGAAATTTTCTCTTTAGCTTTTTTATTTTGGCATGTTTTCCCTTTGGCTTCTTGACACTCCGGTGCAATGTAGTCTCTTTGACAAACATTGAGTCACAGTATAGAGAGATGCTATGGGAAATATAGGAATGACCCAGAAAGTGTCAAAAGAAGATGGAGGGAATACCCAGAGTCACTGTACCAAAAAGGACTGATTGATGAAAACATGTTTTCTTTCCTGACAGATACTGTAGTCATCTATACACAAAATTCTAAGCAATATGAAACAAATAAATTAGTTATAAGATACAGAATCAATATAGAAAAAACAGTTGCATTTGTATTGACTAAATAGGATTGGCCATCCACATCTGAAGAAATAAGCCTTCAAAAACCTACAGACTACAACGAAATGTTGTGAAATACAGTCCTGGGAAGTATAGCCCCTCAGATTGGAAGACACTAGAAAAATGAGGAGAAACAGCTACCAACATCCATTAAAAACAACAAAAGAGAATGTATAAAGTATAAATCTAGGAAAATTGTAACTTGCAAAAAAAAGTGAAATGGAATGAATATAATTGACACTGTAGGCATTAGTGAGCTGAGATGGAGCGGAGATGGACTTGTGTTGGCCACTTGAATCAGACAATCATATGATCTATGATGCTAAGAATGACAAATTGGAGAGTGGTGTGGTTTGCTATTTTGGGCCATCAAGTCAGAATTGGCTCATAGTTGACCATAGTAGGTTTTCAGTGGTTGTATATTGCACCAGGAAGAGATTGCACATCTTTCTCCTGATTCAGTTTTAATTGTTGTGTGTATATTTGAATAGTAGTCATATTAACAGATTTTCCTTGTATGTGTATAGCTAGTACCCAATCACTCACATTATTCTTTCGGATAGATATTGAAATGCTATTTTTTGAAGATGAATGCCCCACCACTCTCCAATTTGTCATTCTTAGCATCATAGATCATATGATTGTCTGATTCAAGTAAACTTTTCATAATAGCGAAAGAAAGCTGAAGAAAGAGTTGAAGCATTAGAATTGTGGTGCTGGCAAAGAATCTACAGATCTACCTTGGAAGTACTACTAAAAAGCTCTTTAAAAAGGAAGATGGTGGGGAGCTCTGGTGGCCTAGTAGCAAGAAGCCGTGCTGCAATCTCGAAGGCACATGGTTCAAGTCCACCAGATGCTCTGCTGGAGAAGAGGGAGCAATCTTATTCTGTGCCAGTTGGATCTGATTCAACAGCACACAACAAACAACAAATAAACAAATAAAAAGGAAGGTGGCAAGACTCTGGCTTACCTACCTAGAAATGTTTTTATGTACCTTGGGGCCAGAACCAATTCATAACCAATCCTCTATCAGGCTTTCAGGAAGCTTTGGTGGCCTGGTGTTAAGAAGGTGCTCTACAATCCCAAAGGCATGCGGTTGGAATCCACCAGCTGCTCTGCGGAAGGAGGAGGGACATTCTCTTCCTGTGCTATTTACTGTCTCTGAAAACCCACTGGAGGGTCAGCTATGAGTCAGTTTTGACTCAATGGCACGCCACAACAAGCAGTAAATCACATGGGAGGAGATTGCCCATCTTTCCCCCCTGTAGTAGCTGGTGGATTCAAACCAATATGCCTTTGGGTTGGTAGTGCAACTCCTTACCACTAAGCCATCAGAGCTCCAATCATCAGAAAAGCTCAAGACATTCCTTTAAGTAAAGCAGAGCCCTGGTGCTGTAGTCTATACTGAGCTGCACTTCTACCCCAAAGGCTGCAAGTCTCTAGAGGTTTAAATCCACCAGGCATTCTCAGGGAGAAAGACGGGCAGTTTCCTCCTGTGATTTACAGCGTTAGAAGCCTATGAGCTGGAACCAATCTGGTGGCAGTAAGTTTGAAAGAAGAACTAAACTTTCTGCCCTTGAGCCAATTGCATGGTCAGCCTCTAGGACAGGTTAGGGTTTCTGAGGTTATAAATCTTCAGTCAACCTTCTTTTACTCCCGTGGCATAATTGGTCGGTTCGAACCTCTGACTTTTTAAATGATCCAAGAAATGGAAAGCATAAATATTGACATATTAGGCATTAAAAGATGAGATGGACTGGCATGGGGCATTTTGAGTCAGATGATCATATATTACTCTGGAGATGAAAAAATGAGGAAAAATGGGGTTGCCTTCATAGTAAAAAAAGTAATTTCTAGATCCATCTTGAAGTACAACA
>NW_006399778.1:22045141-22058821 GCF_000299155.1 Elephantulus edwardii | reverse complement strand
AGGGTGGAGGGATGGCGCAAGAGAGGAAGACCCTCTATGAGATGGATTGATTCAGTGACTGGGGTAATCAGGATGGGTGTGTCAGAGGCAGTGAGATTGGCACAGGATAGAACAGGGTTTAGGGCTGTTGTACATAGGGTCGCTATGAGTTGCAAATGACTTGACGGCACATAACAACATTCTGTTTTCCTGAAAACAGAAGTCCTCACGACAGGAACAACAGTCAAAATGAAGAAAGGACTGAAGCTGGCTTAGTGTAAGCCATGAAGGCTGCTCAACCAGCGATAGCTGCTGAATATTGAGGTGACCCTAAAATCATAAGGCCTATAGCAGATTCAGAGAAACTTCCATACCAGTTCAATCTTGAGTTTCACTCCCCTTGCAGACAAAGCTCCTTTATTATGCACCTATAGTATTAACATCTTAAAAGCAAAGTAGTCCCTAAGACCAGTTTGTGGTCTGCTCTGTTTACTCCTCTAAGCCCTATTAACCTAGACTAGATGGTATCATCTGAATCTCTGTCTCTTTTTGTAACACCTATTGTCCCACAGAAAGTGTTATGGGACTATCTTGATCTGTGATAAGATGGAGACATGAGGCTGCCACGCATATCAAAGGGTCTTTTATCTAAGAAGCTTGGAAACCAAATGTATGAACACCGCTTTTCCTTTATCACCTTGATATACTTCAATAGTATAACTTTGGATACATCTTTCTGTAAAATGCAATTTTCAGGAGGAGTTTTCCAGTTTTAGCTGGCTTGCTGGCTGCCTGATTCTCCCATTCTTTACCTATCTTTCTTCCTTCCCTTTAGCATGCTAAATAAACTATCTTTTATTGATTTTTAGTGGAGGAAAAATACAGCAGTTGCCCCTCCCCCCCACCCCCAGGCTTGATCACTTCCTGAGAAACCTGCTGACGTCTAAGCTGCCCATATCAAAGACCAGACCAGACAGACAATGGATCCTGAGAAGGCTCTGAGCCTCATCAAAGTAACCCAAACCTATGTTAATTAACACCCCAAATTCTGAGAAATACCATATTCCTCAGTCCTTCCCTAGGACCCCTATAAGAAAGAACACCCTCCCCCCAAACTGCACATGCACCATTTCAACCTTCTCTGCCTGCTGCTGTCCCTCTCAGACCATCAGACCATCACGCAATAAAGTCCTGTTCCTTTCTCGGGACCAGTTTGTTGTTTGTTTTCTCTCTCTGTCTCTGTCTCTCTCTTTCTTTCTCTCTCTCTTCCCTCCATCAGCCTCCTTTCCTTTCTAACATTTAGTAACTGGAGTGGTTACAGAGTTTTCCCCTCTACAACAAAGCTGTCATTGATTTCATCTTACTCAGATAAAAAATCAACACCCTTGGTACCAGCAGTCAGGAAATCAGAAGACTTATTGCATTGGGCAAATTTGTTCTCAGTAACCTCTCCAAAATACTGCAGAGCAATGATATCAGTTTGAAGACTAAGGTGTCCCTCATTCAGACCCTAGTCTTCCCAATCACCTGCTATGCATCAGAGAGCTAGACAATGAATGGGGATGACAGAAGAACTGATGCCTCTGAGTTGTGGTGCTGGTAATGAATACGGAATATCCCAAGGACTACCCAAATAACAAAGAGTTAAGTCTTGGAGAAAGAGCAGCCAGAGTGTTCCTAGGGGGGATTGATGGCAAAGTTTTGTTTTTGGACATGTAACTAGGCAAGGCCATTCCTTGGAAAGGGACATCATGCTTGAAAAGATGGAAGGTCAGCAAAGGAAAGGAAGATCACCAATGAGATGGATTGAAGCAGTGACGTCAGCAATGGGCTCTAGTGTGCCAGAGATGATGAGGATGGTACAGGATAGGGCAGGATTCAGGTTGGCTGTTCCTAGGTTGCTATGAGTCTTACTCAGCTCAAAGGTATCTAATAACAACAAGTGTGCCAACAAGTGTTCATACTAGTAAAATAAAGGTTTAGTGAGAGTGAGAGAAACCCTCTTATAATAAGTTTGATTGTTACAATAACCACAGTAGACTCCAACATATTAATGATGCACACAAAGCAGGAAACATTTTATTCTTTTATCTACAAAGTTACCATAAGTTGGAGCCCACTCATAGCAACTAAAACCAGGACAGAACTTGGCCCAGGCTGGGTGTTGTGAATTCTGAATCACTAGTCTTTAACCAAGGTGTCAAAGCTAACACTCACCAATAATGCATAATGCAATCAAACTGTACCTCACAGGAGGATATTGCATCACTTCTGTGGTCCTCCTGCCAGAAATGCATACCTGAATCTAATCAAGAGGAAACATCAGACAAGTCCAAATTGCAAAACAGTCTACAAAACAATTAACCTATAACCTAACGCACTGCCTTCAAGTTGAGTCAGCCCCATAGCGAACTCTGAATCAGGTCTCCAAGCCTGTATGTCTTTATGGGAGGAGATTGCCCATCTTTCTACTCGAAAGCAGTTGGTGGATTCTAATTGTCAAGCTAACACACAATATAATACACCACCAGGGCTGCCATGCTTTTCACAAAACATCAAAGAAGACAAGGAAAAATGAAGATGTGTTCTCAAGACTTCTTCATGCAGCAAGTTTGCAAAACATAGGTTGTCAGTTGGATCCTGCATAGATAATATCATGTGAAGGACATTCTCTAGACAATTGACAAAAATTTGACAACAGACTGTGGATTAGACATTTTCTTGACTGTCCTAGACCATGGCTTCTGGCAAATTTGCATACAGTAGAATGAAAAGTTGGTCAACTCCATTCCATCCCTATTATTGATGGGTTTGAGCCCATCTTGTCTTGGTTATTGAGTCAATGCACCTTCTGGGGAGGTTTCTTCCTTCTTGCACATCTTCCATCAATAGTATTGTGTTAATGTTAAATTTTAACCCTTTGGGCTACTAACTGAAAAGTCAGAAGTTCAAATCCAAAGAGATGGGGTTTGTCTTGTTGTAATTTTTACTGTGGTTTGTTGTAATAGAGAATGTCTTCTTCCAGAAAATTAAGAAAAAGAAGCTACCCAGTTCCTTTCCAGCCGGGATGGATGTGGATAAATTTTTATTATCGTTGCATTATGATGAATAAACATTCTGAATATCCATGAACAGTAGCTGTTTAAAACTGTTATCCCTTAAACTGAGTGTAGGAAATGGGATACTAACAGATTCTGGACGCTGACCTGCACTTTCATTGTACTGAAACTTCACTTTATATCTAAATCATGCTGTTTCTGAAGCAGCTTCCTAATCTGTAAATAGATTTACTTGGAATACTTCTATTTTGGAAGAAATGTTTGCAGAAATGTAAGTAAAGCCAGTCTGCAAAACTGTATAGCTTTGAAATTGCATATTATAAATACTGTGTAAATGTTGTTGAAATAGAAGTTAAATCAACCTAATGTTCTTATATTGATTTTGAATTCTTATGATCCCAAGTTCTGAGGTTTACTCATCTAGAATAATTTCTCACTTTTCTGTTGGGAAAATACTTTTCTTTATAAGTTGTTGTCAGTAAATATCCAAAAAGATGTTTATAAACAGCTACTAAATAGTATAAAAGTTAAATCAACTTCAACTGGTAGTACAAAACCTAAGCAGATACCAGCAGTTTGATGGTTTGGTTTTAGAATGAGTACTTTATTACCCCTGCTTATCATTACAGTAAAGATTATAATCTTGAAAGACTGCTCTTTAACTATTCTTTCTGATTGTACTGGTCTCTTTGTTTTAAAGAGATAATTTTGTAAACCACTTATTGAGCTTTTGTTTATAATTTCTAAGCTATTTTCCAGAACTTTTAACTTGTTAGACTATTGAGCCATAAATGGTTTGGTTGTGTAGTGCTTAAAATTTCTTAAGTGTATATATACTTTTCTCCTAAATACTGGAGATTTAAAGAATTGCACTAATTCATAGGACTCCATAGTAGTGACCAATGCACATTTAATTTAAGTCTTGAATTGTTACGTTAAAGTTTGTGTGAAGGATTATCTCTGGTATCCTTTTATAAAGCCACAGCCATCATAAGATGTAAAAGAGGAACCATAGTTTTATATTTTAGTTTGTTGTAAAGTTGTCTGTGTTAAATACCTGTATGTGCTTAGATATAGGGCATCGTCTCTGTGCCCATAAAATGTGTAAAGAGTTACTCTCAAGGGTCCTTGAGGGGAATGAAAGAGGTGCCTTCTCTATATTACACTCAGAACTTAAAGTTGAAGAATTGGTTGAAACCTTAAAATGAGAACAAAAATTCCTAGTACCCAACCAATTGTGCCTGGATATTAAAGTATGTTTTTTAAGTGCTTTCCGTTTGATTAAATATATTTCTTTGGGTCTTTTTCCCCACATCAAAAAAAAAAAAAAAGAATGTCTTCTTCCTTAGAAAACTCATACTCAAATGTTTACAAATAAACACACAAGGAAATCTGAGCAAATGAGCAAATAATATTTTTCTGCATTTTCTTTAGTTAATTCATATTTCCATCAAGAAAATGATAAGTGTGCTTTTTTTAAAAAAAGAAAAGTATATGTTACTGATGTGGTGTTTAAAACATACCTTGGAAGTTTTTAAAGTCTTCTATCAAAAGATTTGTTAATAGGTATTGCTTATTCAATATCACAAGCCCAGAAAGATGAGTTAATTCTTGAAGTAAATCACATTGAACTTGTCTCAAATTTAGCTGTTTTACAACACACTACAACAGCACAGCACAACAGTTAAAAACAAGGACATCTGAAAATTATGGATGATGTGTATGTTCCTGGAAAAGGAACTGCTTAGCAGGCTTTTGAGTAAAATCAACAAGTTTTCCAATCATGAAAATGAGAACAAGTTTCAAGACACATCAGCAATTCTTTTTCATAGAAAAAATTCTGTTTATTCACTTGAAAAAAAAATTTTTTTTCTACAGTATGTGAATTGCATTGGGAAAATCTGCTGTCAGGCCCCTCTCCAGAGTGCTGAAAATCAGCAATATCAGCCTAGAGACTAAGATGCACCTAATACAGGCCATGGTCTTTGTAATTACTTGCTATGCATCAGAGAGTTGGGCAATGACTAAGGATGACAGAAAAGAATCGATGCCTTCGAATGTTGGTGCTACAGAAGAGTCTTGAACATACCGTGAATGGCCAAGAAAACAAATAGGTCTGTACTAAAGAGGTGAAACCAAGTTTCTCCTTGGAGGCTATGATTTTCAAGCTCCATCTCATATACTTTGGGCATGCGGCCAGGAGAGATTGATCCTTGGAGAAGGACATCATACTTGGAAGGGTGGAGAGAGCTCAAGAGAGGGAGACCCCTGATGAGATGCACTGATACAGTGATGGGGCAGTGGGGGTTGGTGTGCCAGAATTAGTGAGACTGGTTTAGGTCAGGGCAGGGTTCAGAGCTGCAACTACAGTTGCAGGTGACTCAATGGCACATAACAACAAGGTGCATGGGATAAAATGTTCAGATAAAAAATTTACATAACTGTTTACCTAGTCAATATACTTATTGAGGGAGCTCTGGTAGCCTAGTGGCAAGAAACTGCACTGTAACCACAGAGGTTTGCGGTTCAAATCCATCAGATGCTCTGGAGGAGGAGGGACAATCTCCTCCTGTACCAGTCAGATCCAATTTGATGGTACACACACGAAAAATAATAAAATAAATTAAAATATTTAAAAATATATACTTATTGAACAAGTTTTAACAAATTATACTCTTTTCCCCCAACTACAGAAGCGCTTCATCTTAAGTCTTTCTAAAATGTTGTTGTTGCTAGGTGCAATCAAATACAACTCAGCGTGACCCTATGAACCACAGATGTAAGTCCTATTCAACCCTATGCCATCCTCATCAACTCTGATACAGTTGATCCCATTGCTATAGTCATTAGGTCAATTTATCTGGTTGAGGGTTTTCCTCTTCTTTGCTGACATTCTACTTTACCAAGCCTGATGTCCCTTTCCAAGAAATAGCCCCTGCTAACAGCATGCCTAAATTATGCAAGTCAAAGTTTCATCATCCTTACTTCCAAGGAACACTCTGGCTGCACCTTCTCCAAGATGTTTCTGTCTGTTCTTTGGCAGTCCAAAGGTTATTCAGTACTCTTCTCCAAAATCACAGCTCAAAGGCATCAATTCTTCTTTTGTCATCTTTATTCATTGTCCAGGTCTCAGATGCATAGCAGGTGACTAAAAAGACCGTGGCCTAAATCAAGTGCACCTTCATCTCCAAACTGACATTGCTGCTTCTTAGGATTTTGGAGAGGTCCTTGAGAGCAAATCTTCACACTGCAACATGTATTTTAATATTTTTGACTGCTAGTACCAAATGCTGAAAATTATCTAAAAACTACCGGAACAGCACATCACCAGAGAAACTGCCAGAAGTTCAGGCTGGGTTTAAAAGAGGCCCTGGTACTAGTGATATTATAGCTATTGTTAGATGGATCCTGGCTGAAAGCAGAGAATACCAGAAGAATGTCTTCTCTGTGTTTCATTGACTAGGCAAAGGAATTTGACTGTGTGGATCACAACAAACTGTGGCTAACTCTGCAAAGAATGGGAATCACACAACACTTGATCGTGCTAATGCGAAACCTATGCTTGGACCAGGAGGTAGTCGTCAGAACAGAGCAAGGAAACACTGCATGGTTCAAAATTGGGGAAGGTGTATGCCAGGGATGTGTCCTATCTCCATACCTTATCAATCTATATACAGAAAAGATTATCCGGGAGACTGGGCTACATGAGGAGAGATGTGGCATCAGGCTTTTAGGAAGACTCATCAACAATCTGCATTATGCAGATGACACAACCCTGCTTGCTGAAACTGAGGAGGACCTGAAGCACTTGCTGCAGAAGGTCAAGTACTGCAGCCTTAAATATGGTTTGAAGCTCAACATCAAGACAACAAAGATTCTCACCACTGGGCCAATTGGCAGCACCATGATAGACAATGAACAGATTGAGATTGTTAACAGCTTCAGTTTGCTAGGCTCCACAATCAACAGTCTTGGTACCAACAGCCAGGAAATGAAAAGATGCACTGCATTGAGAAAGTCCACTGTCAGAGATCTCTCCAAAGTACTGAAGAGCAATGATGTCAGTCTGGAGACTAAGGTGTATCTGATCCAGGCCATAGTCTTTGCAATTACTTACATCAGAAAGCTGGATAATAACTAGGAATGATAGAAGGAAAATGGGTGTCTTTGACCTGTGATACTGGAAAAGAGTATTGAATATACCATGGATGGCTAGGAGAAAAACAGGTTTGTCCTAAAGAGGGCAAAATCAGAATTCTCCTTGAAGGCAAGGATTCTGACGCTTCATCTGACATACTTTGGTCATGTTGCAAGGAGGAACTGGTCCTTGGTAGGATGGAGGGACGGCACAAGAGAGGAAGACCTTGATGAGATGGACTGAGTCAGTGACTGAGGTAATGGGGTGAATAGGTCAGAGACAATGAGATTGGCACAGGATAGAGAAGGTATAGGGCTGTTGTACATAAGGTTGCTATGAGTCATCCTACTGTGACGCGATGGCACGTAACAACAACAGTACTGACAGTGCTGATTGTGGATCCAAGTAGGATGAAATTGTTGCCAACTTCAATCTTTTTTTCCATCTATCATGATGGAAAAAATCCTCAACCAATGGTGAGGATTTTGTCTTCTTTATGTTGAAGCATTCCATATTGAAGGCTGTGGTCTTTGATCTTCTGTGGCCAGTGTTTCACTTTTCCTCACTTTCAGTAAGCAAGATTTTACCACTGGCATAAAGTTGATGAGTCTTCCTCTGATCCTGTTGTTACATTCCTCTTCACAAAGTCTAGCTTCTCTAATGATTTGTTTAGCATATAGATTGAATAGGTATGGAGAAAGGATACATCCATGGCACATAACTTTTTTTAATTTTAAACTATGCAGTGTTTTCCTGTTTTTTATTTTTGGACTTGGTACAGGTTTAGCATGAGCACAATTAAGTGTTCTGGAATTTCCATTCTTCTCAACATTAGTAATAATTTGTTAAAATCCACAAAGTAAAATGTCTTTAATAGAAAGTATTTAATAAGGACTATAGTCTTCAATATGGATTGAAGCTCAACATCAAGAAAACAAAGATTCTCACCACTGGGACAACTGGCAGCAACATGATGGATGAAGAAGAGATTGAGGTTGTTAACAGTTACAGCTTGCTCGGTTCCACAATCAACACTCTTGGCACCAGCAGTCAGGAAATCAAAAGACGGATTGCATTAGGTAACTTTGCTGTGAGGGACCTTTCAAGATACTGAGAAGCAACAATATCATTTTAGAAACCAAGGTATGCCTGATCCAGTCTATGGTCTTTGTAATTACTTGCTATGCATCAGAGAGCTTAATAATGACTAAGGAGGATAGAAGAAGAATCAATGCCTTTGAATTGTGGTGCTGGCTAAGAGTCTTGAACATACCATGGACTGCCAAAAAAACAAATAGGTCTATCTGGAGAAGGGAAACCAAATTTCTTTTTGGAGGCTTGGATTCTGAAGCTTCTTCACACATAACTTTGGGCATGTGGCCAGGAGGGACAGATCTTTGGAGAAGGAATCATACTTGGAAGAGTGGAGGGACAGCACAGGAGAGAAAGACCCCAGATAAGATGGATTGATACAGTAACTAGGGCAATGGGGGAGCAGGTGTATCAGAGTCAGCGAGACTGGCTCAGGACAGTGCAAGCTTCAGAACTACTGTACATAGGTTCGCTAGGAGGTGCAGGCAACTTAACAACATATAACAACAACATGCCTTCTACATAGCATGGACTGTCAAAAGAAGAAAAAAAACCTGTCTTAGAAGAAGTACAGCCGGAATGTTCCTTAGAAGCAAAGAGGGTAAGATTTTATTTCACACACAGATGGCATGTTATTAAGAGGGGCTAGTCCCTGGACAAAGACATCAGACTTGGTAAAATAGAGGATCACCAAAAAACAGGAAGACTCACAACAGGATGGAGTGACACTGTGGTTTAATGAAGGGCTCATACACAGCAGAGACTGTGAAGATGGCATTAGGTTCAGACAGAGTTTGGGTTTGTTGCACAGAGAGATATTCTTAGTTGCCGTTGACTCCCTGACAGCACCAATATCACCCACCACACCTCCTATTAACAATACATTTCTTTGGCTCTAAGATGAAAGCTGGCTTAATTTTTCAGGATTCATTTGGGGAGTATATAGACAAACTTCAGTGTTGTCCACTATAATAATGAATGAGATTTGACTCAGAACACTAATTTCTCCCTAAAGCATGGAGGTTATCATGGGGTATCCTGGGCAGATAGAGGTAGACCAATGGGTCATTATAAAAAACTGCGGCAGGTAAGAGGAGACAGCATCCAGATTGAGGTTCCAGAACAAAACACTAGTGCCTAGGTTGAACTCAATTCATTACCAAAATCTTAACTCACTCATAGCTGACCCTCCAGTGGGTTTTCAGAGGCTATAAATCTCACAGGAGGAGATTGCCTATCTTTCTCTTGTGAAGCAGTTAGTGGATTTGAACCATCTGCCTTTGAGTTGGCTGCACAACTCCTTACCCACTAGACCTTTGGAAGGAGCTAGGTAGAGGAAATACTTTGGGTTGTGTGTATGGGACAAGGATCCAGTTAGGCTCTCAGCAGTAAGTCCTAAGGCAAGGGCTTGACCAGCAATTGGACAAACTGATGCTGAGCTCCTGATTGCTAGTCTAGATAGGTTTCTCAAAATCTAAAGCAATCAGTTGTATGTGGAACCATGTTAACAACTTCTTCCTAGAGCCTGGGGCTGGCTGAGTGTCCACTGGACACAGGCAGGCACAGGAAGTCCTTAGACTAAGAACCAAGCAAGGCCTGGTGGAAACAACCAACACAACAACCATAGCAATAATATCCTTCGTGAGCAATAATGCCCCTTGGTGAGTAATAATACCCCTTGGTGCGTAATAATGCCCTTTGTGAGTAATAATACCCCTTGGTGAACAATAATGTCCTTCGTGAGTAGTAATACCCTTGGTGAACAATAATATCCTTCGTGAGCAATAATACTCCTTAGTGAGCAATAATACCCCTTGGTGTAGTCTTCCTCTCAGGAAGAATGCATGACTACCACAGTTTCCGTTGAATTGCTTCTGACTCATGTTGACTCCATGTGCGTCAGAGTAGAACTCTTTTTTCCTGGGTTTCTTTTCCCATTGAGCTTTGATGCGTGATTTTTGAAAGTAGACAGTCAGGTCTTTGTTCTGAGTTACTTCTGGGTAGACTCAAACCTCCAACCTTTAGGCTAGTAGCCATGGACATCTGCAAAACCTGTGGACTTCCCAAGAGAAGACTAATCTCCCCCCATTTCAAAGAAGCAGAAACTGAGGTGCATGCAGCCTGAGGCCACCTATGGGGCTGGACGTGGACTCTAGAGGCTGAGCTGCTAGGCGTTCCTTCAGGTCCAGTGCCCACCTCACACCCTCCTGGGGTTCCATCTCATCCCTGCCAAATACAGTTTGGACCCATTCATGCCTTTGAATGTGTGCTTTTTCTTTTGAGCCACAAAGATGCTCTTGATGTCAGAGTTTACCCAGGTGGTGTCTCAGTTCCACTAGAAGAAGAAAACCTTTTATGGCCAGACTGTCTGGAGAGGCTCAGCCTGTTCTCTCCCAACTGTGCTTTCTGATGTTAGAGAAGGCAGAGAACACAGGACTCCTGCAAGTTCCATCTTCGACACCCCTCGGGGTGGAGGACCTGGGATGGAGGCTTCCACTCTGGATGTCCTGGATTCTCTTGCTTCCTCCTTCGTCTGCACCCTGCTCCCTCTCCCTTCTGGGGTCTCTTGCTTCATAGAAGAGGAATTCTGGTGATACAGTCATTAAGCACTCCTCTGCCAACTGACAGGTTATAGTTCCAATCTGTAACCTGCTCTAAGGTAAAAAGGTGGCAATCTACTGCCATAAAGGCAGATTTATAAGGGCAGACCCTGCTAGGAGGATTGTCTATCCTGTGCTGTCGGGTCACTATGAGTGGATGCTAATGAGTTTGGTTTGGTTTGCTTCTTAGAACAAACTTAGAGACCTTCCAAATCCTTAAACAAAGG
The DNA here is from genome assembly GCF_000299155.1 of Elephantulus edwardii. NCBI lineage: Eukaryota > Metazoa > Chordata > Mammalia > Macroscelidea > Macroscelididae > Elephantulus > Elephantulus edwardii. Next base: position 22,047,726 of record NW_006399778.1, on the reverse strand, counting down.
GGAGCTCTGGTGGCCTAATGGCAAGAAGCTGCAACTACAATCCCAGAGGTGCACGGTTCGAATCCACCAGATGCTCTGCCGGGGAAGGAGGGGCAATCTCCTCCTGTACCACTCAGATCTGATTTGACGGTACACGCACACAAAACTTAATAAAAAAATAAAAAATAAATAAAAAGAAAACAAACAAAAAAACAAATCCTTAAACAAGTTCCAGCACCAGCAACAAGTTCAAGTCCCTCTCTGTCACAGAGAGGCGGCGGCCCCACAGTTCATTAGCTTTATGATGCTGGACAATTTGCATGTTTTGTAAACCAGTGGCTTTCAAATTATGGCTTAAACAGCACCAGTATCACTGGGGTACCAATTAAAAATGTAAATTCTTAGGCCTCCATCCTACTCTAAACCGCAAATACCAAACCCATTATCTTTCTTATTAAGTACCATCAAGTTGGAACAGACTCAGAGCTGACCCTCCAGGGAATTTTCAGAGGCAGTCAATCATGTGGGAGGAGATTGCCCATCTCTCTCTCTAGAGCAACTGGTGGATTCAAACTGCATGCCTTTGAGTTGGCAGCGCAACCCCTTACCACTAAACCACCAGAGCTCCTTACCATTTTTATCAGTAGAGTCTAACATTTAGTGACCATTGGGTTTCTTGAGGCTGCAGATCTTTATAGGAGAAGATTAATTCTCTTTCTCCCAGGGAGCAGCTAGTGGATGCAAACTGTTGACTTTCAGGTTAGCATCCAACACATAACAACCAACTGGGCCACCGGAGCTCCCTTCCTTTGTCCCAGTGAATGAATGAAAAACTCTGCAGTTGGGACCCTTAAGTAGTGTTTTAATCAGCCCTCTACACGATTTGCATGGATCCCAACACAGCTGTGCTCTAAACCTGCTTCCTTTCGTGCAGAATGGAAATGATCCCTACCCCTGACTTAACCAAGAAATCAGGTAAGCACAGGCTTACTTGTCCTTACTGATGTATTTTTAGTGAACAACTTCATGTATGCTTACCCGATTTATTAGTTAGCCAGGCCCTGCCTTACTCCATGGGTATACAGAGGATTAAATGAGATAGTCCATGTCCTGGCCACAGGCAGGGTTAACACATGGCCGTCCTTGTTACTGTAGTTTACCTGATTCACAGTCTCTACTTTAGGAACACATGTGATTTCATGGGAAGGGAAGGAATCTTCTGGCACTTGTTCCATGCAGCTGGTCTCCATCTCAGACTTGCAAGTCCCCAAGCTTCCCCGTAGCCTCCTCAGACCAGGCTGAGTGGCTCAGGTGTGGCCAGCCCGGCTCAAACCTCTCAGCCTGAGACCCAGCAATTCTCCTCCACCCCTCATCTTGCTGTTTCCGCTGATGCAGGAGGATTCTTCCCATCCGGCCTTCCGATTGCCCCTCCCAGGCCCAGTCAATCTTTTTAGTCACCCTACCAGCGAGACACCCTCATGGAGCAATGGTTAAGGTAGGCAGTTCAAACACGCCAGGGGCTCTGAGGGAGAAAAGACCTAGTGCTCTGCTTCCATAAGGACCAGAGCCTAGGAATCCCTTTGGGGATAATTCCACTCTGTTTTACAGGGTCTCTCAGAGTCAGAATTGACTTGACGGCACACAAAACATTCACCTGCTTCATTGCTAACTAACATAGACTAGCAATTTGAACATACCAGTCTATGTACAGGAGAAAGAGGTAGCAATCTGCCTCTGTAAAGACTGACAAACTAGGAAACACTTTGAGCCCATTCTACTCTGTCCTACAGGGTCGCTGTGAATCAGAAGTGACTTAACAGCAACAAGGGTTTTTTCTCTTTGACTCTTTGGAAGCAGAGCCAAATATCTGTCTTCCAAAGTACCTCTGGGGTGTTCAAACCATTCCTGCTATCCAGGGACTCTGGTGGTAAAGCAGAGGGTCAGAGTAAACAAAGGAACCCTCAGGGAGATACAGGGACAAAATAGAAACCCCAGTGGATTTAAACGTAGTAAAGATCACGAGGATGACTGAGGGTATACATAGGGTCTCATTACCTGAAGCCAACTCATGCCCACTAACAACCTTCACCTGAGCTTCCTGTGGGCTTGTGTCTTCAATTGTCAAGTCAAGATGGTCTTTCTGTCGTACTCCTGTGATACTGGAGAGAGTGAGGGGGAGACTGCATGCAACTCCTGTCCATCTCACACTCTTTACACACAGCTCCTTCACCAAAAACCTTCTCATTACAGTCAAGCCACACTATGATTCAGAATAGCAATAACGAATGCATTAGTCAAATGGGGAAGACAGCTCAAGAAAAGCCCTCTCTAGTTCTAGTATTTTCCCTTTGTTTTCAACCTCACAGTTCTGGAGGAGAGAGACCCTTTGCTTCTTTACTCTAGACTGTCAGCTTTAATTCATTGTGAGCAACTCGGCTCTCCTTCAAGTGGGAGACCTTTACCAATGCAGACCCAGTTCCACCCCTGCCTGGCAAGCTGACTAAGCCTCAGGTGCTTTACCTGCTGTGAGGAAGTTAGAGGAGCATGCCAGAGGCCAGAATTTGCCAAAACTCCCCTAGACCAATTCTTCTGGGTGACTGTTGTAA
>NW_006399778.1:22034362-22044851 GCF_000299155.1 Elephantulus edwardii | reverse complement strand
TCTTCTTCTTCTTTCTTCTCCTTCTCCTTCTTCTTCCTCTTCCTCTCCGCCCTCCCTCCCTCTCCCCCCTTCTCTCTTTTTTTAACAACCACTTCACAGGATTCCCATAAAATTGGGGGGGAAATTCCCATAAAATTCAAAAAAAATTGGAAAATGGGCCTAGGATAAGCATCTGAAAAGAATCATTTCCACTCAGAACCTGTCTTGGAAGACGTGCTGCCAGAATGTGTCTTGGAGGCAAGAATGGGGAGAGTTTGTCTTCTATACTTCAGGCATGTGTTCAAGAGGGGCCAGCTCCTGGTATAAGTCGTCATGCTTAGTAAAATAGTAATAGCTGTTGAATACCATCAAGTTGGAACCAACCCAGAGCTGACCCTCCAGCGGGTTTTCAGAGGCAGTAAATCGCATCGGAAGATGTTGTCATCTTCTTCCTGAGGCACAGCTGCTGGATTTGAACCACATAACCTTAGGTCAGCTGCTCAATACCTTCTTACTAAGACATCTAAGCTTTTTACTCCAGCTTTAGCGGGTGGCCAAGTGGTAAGGACCTGGGATGCAACCTCAAACACAACGGTTCGAATTTACTAGCTTGTCATCAGGAGACAGATGGGCCATCTCTTCCCATGTGATTTACTGTCAAAATCTGCTGGAGGGTCAGCTATAGGTTGGTTCCCACTCCCACAACATATACAACAACCATTGTATACAGTAGCGTGTTTAAGGGAGGTAATTCGAATCCACCATCTGCTCCACAGAACAAAGATGAGCAATCTCCTCTGATGTGATTTAGAGCCTCTGAAAACCAGTGGGGAGTTGGTTCCAACTCGGTGGCACGTTAACAGCACAAAAATGTTTATCATTTCTATGTGCAGTAAGTGTTATATTTACTACCTTGCCTTTTAACTGCCACAGGATCTCACTTCCTTTTGCTAACTTCTCCACTTGAAGTCAAGACATGGCTGCTTAACCCAGCCGAGTTTGGATAACGTGGCCAAATGCCAACCACCAGGGAGACCAAGTAGACTTGCTGCCGAGGTGGGTCTCATTTGATAGCTACAGCTGCTGGGTGGCTGCTGCCTCGTTGACCGTGGGGGCGGCCTGGAGGGCCGCATTCAGGGCCAGGCGTGGCAGCGTCCTGCTCAGTGTGTTTCAGAGCCACCCAAGCCACCTAAAGCGTGCACCCTAGCTGCCCGCCAGCACTCTATCACCGCAAGGCTGTGGCCTGCTCGCGCTGGGCGCCTAGGACAAGGGCTCAGTTTATCAGCCAGGAATCGCCTCTGGCCTACCCCGATGAGAACAGCCACACTGGTTCCTTTGGTTCTGTGGAGTTTATAAAATGTCACCAGATTAAATATTTATGCCATCAATCTCATATTTGGATTGAAAATGACTGGGCACACAAGGAATTGTTGATTTCTCACTTCTGTACATAACAGGAAACACCTAAGTTTGTGCCAGACTCTTAAAAAAAATTCCTAGGATGATGAATTGCTTGATGCAACAAGCCCCCGCCCTCCGCCTTTGGTCAGACACCCACCCCACCCCTGCTTTCTGCCCCTGGTTTGGGTAGGGCTCAGGGTTCGCGCGCCCTGGCTAGCCCCCACAGCTGCCTGCCTGTAACTTTAAACCTGGCCTGAGATCATCGTTTTTGCGCTGGCCAAACAGAGCTGGGGGGCGGTCCTAGTGCGCAGGGGCCAGGGACCACCTTACTGGATTCAGCTCCCCGCCTTCCTTTGGAGCGAAATAAATGCTGATTCCGCGCAGAAAGTTGTGCACTGCAAAGTTTGCTCTCCTTAAAGGCCGCTTCTCGCGCTCCTGCTGGCAAAGCGGCTTGGGGACTCCTGCGCTGGGGCTTTCACTCCCCACATTCCTGTCTCGCTCTCCTGCTCCTTCAGGCGAGGGCCTGGGGCTCCCAGCTTTGAATCTTCGCTCAGCGCAAACACCAGCTGTTCGACCTCCACCAGATAGAAAAGATGTGGAAAGTGCCGGTTCTGCTCTTCGTCTTGGGAAGCTCCTCACTCTGGGTTCTGGCGGGAGGTAAGAACCAAGTCCGGGTGATGCCTGGGGTTGCTGGTGGGGGGCTAGCGGAGACTTGTTGGAAGGCTGCGCCTGGTATTGTGAGGTTGCCCAGGAGAGCCGAGTCTATGCTTGAGGCTGGCTCCAAACCCAGTCGGAGGAGAGGCCGCAGCTTAGCTGGTGCCAATTCCCAAAGAAACGGCTGGGCGTCTTGAATCTAAGCGAGTAAGGTGGAGGCAGACTCTCCCTGGGTCACTCCAATTCCTGCCACCTTTGCTGAGTTCTGTGCGGGTTTGGGTCTGAGATGACAGCACTGTGCCATCATTCCCTGCAGGCGAGTCTGGACTTTTACACCGAGCTGGGAGCTGGGTCTTAGAGGAATACCTACCTAAGGCCAAAAGATATCTTTGGTCCATGGAGTCCGGAATCTGGCGGGGGGCAGAGAGGAGGAATAAGAATTCTGACCTTGCTGGAACTCCTTTAAAGCTCGGGGACCTTACTATGCCTGCCTGGGGATACCCTGGGGACCCCAACACTGGGCAGGTGTTGAAAGAGATGTGTAGAGGGGTGAGAAAGTGCTCAAGTATTTTTTAAAAAAAATTTTTAATGCTCAAGTATTTTATTAACTCAGAAGCTTGAACTAGGGGAGAGTTGAACAAATTGAGGTTTAAATTGGTTGGGGCCACGTGTTGAACTTGGCTAATTCCAATGATTCCGTTAATACGAATTCCTTTATTCTAAAGGTATGAGGTGTGGATGAGGGATGCTACCTGCCCCATGACCAGCCTCTTCTCTTTCCTTCTACCTCTTGGTGCTGCATCTTCTCATCCTCATCCCCTTCCTGTACTGCTCTGCGTGCTGTGGCATCTGTGAACATTGGTCAAGATTTCATTTCTCTTCTCCCCCCCCCTTTTCTTAAAAAAATTTCTTATCTGTCTCCTTAGTAGAGTAGAAGCTCTTGATGCCACAACTATTTCTAGTCTGGATCTCCAGGCCCAACCCGGTGTCTAGCACCTAGTGGGTGCCGGGTTAAAGTGGATTGGAGAGGTTTTGGAGGCATGATTAGCTTTCACAATGGGGCTTGGGAGGTGGGGGAGTAGGTGGCATTGCTGAGCTGCATTCTGAAAGGTTAAAAACCCTTTTATTTTCCAAATTGAAGAGTAAGCTAGACCTGGTTCCTGAGACATCTTTCCTGGCAGGAAGCGTTTGAGGGAGCGGACAGACCGGACAGACCGGGGGTAGCTTTCTATAACTCCATGCAGTGACTAAAATACACCCCTTAGGGAAATTGTTCTGTGCTAGACAGCCTTGGTGAGAATGAGCCACGCCTTTGGGTTTAGGCCTATTCTAGTTTAGCGCTGTTTTTGGAAAGTTTCCCCCCAGAATAAACGTGGCTGTGTATGTCAACTGCATTTCCTTTTCAGAGAGACTGAAAATGGCATCTTTTTTGTGCTTTCCATCACAAGTGGCCCCCAAAGGGAGTGGCATCCCCAGACCCCTAAGGACAACAGCTGGGAAGTTGTACTTATTGAAGTTTTTTTTTTAATGAAGTTTTCTTAATGTGCTGTGTAATCAGAACCACAGCTGACCCTCCAGCAAGTTTTTAGAGACAGTTAATCACATGGGACGAGATTGCCCATCTTTTTCCCACTAAGCAGCTAGTGGGTTCGAACCATTGGCTTGTTTGAACCACATACTTTTGGGATTGCAGTGCAGCCTCTTACCACTAGAGTTCCCTGGTGCTCTGGTGACAATAACAGTTATCTCTTCTAACAGGGAAGAGATAGCTGTACTTGTTTTACATCAATTCCTGAATATCCCAGCCCAGGTACTCCTAAAAGTTGATGTTGAGTGGAGTCTTGTCTGAAAAACCAGCCCTGGGTGGTAGTGGAAAGAGGCATGTCTGAGAAAGAAAGTCTGTGGAGGGGCGGGCTGTAGGGGACAGCTGGGCAGAAGGCATGAGGCCCTGAAGGGTTTTTGTCTGCATATAATGAGCGAGACAACTTGAATATGGATGAATAACATCCTTGAGCTGAGCTATTGTTGGGGATCTGGGCTGGGGTAATTATGCTGATGAATTTTATTATCCTTTTCATCTGATCCTACACCCCACAAGGCTTCCCTCGTGCAGTTTTAGGCTCTATTTTATCATCTCCGTCTCCCTTTGAATGTTGGTGGATTCAAAGGGGACATCCGTACATCTGGCGTTTTCTGCCATTGCCAGGCCCCACCCTCACTCTGAACTTCAGTCCAAAATCCAATTGTGGAGCCTCTTCAAGAAACTGTTGATTTTTGTGTGATCCTACAAGCTGCTGCTTGCTGCGAGCACATGTGTGCCTTTCCAGAATCAGTCCTCCCAAGACTAATCACGCGGTGCACAAATTTCCCCATGATTTCCCGCCAACATTTGCCAGTTTCAAAGTCACAGGGACCTGATGGTGCAGTGGTTCAGCACTTGTCTGTTGGAGGAAGAGGGTGTGCTAGGTAGTCTGCTCCTGTAGAGATGTACAGTCTTGGACACCCTGTGAGTCCTTAGAGAATTGAATCAACAGCAGCAAGTTTATTTTTTTGTTTGAGATCTTCTCCAGTTGCACCCAGGGATTGAGCAAGCATTTACTTAGTAAAGGATAGGATAGATCTGTTAGAGGCTGAGGGGAGATCTAGCTGTTACACTGATAGATGAGATCCAAAGTATACTTAACATTGAAAAACATACATAAGAAATTGTGTCCAGTACTTTTAAATTCTTAACCTGTGTTGTGCGACTGATCATTCTGCCTTTCCCTTTCTTTGCAAGAAACAGTTCTTGTATTTACCAACAACAAAAATGTGCCCAAACATGCAAAGACTTAAGTCTAGATGTTAATAGGATTGAAGCCCACCTGAGGCCTGCAAACCTTCTCCCTTCTGGGCCTCTGAAATGAACAGAATCTGAGTGATGGCCTTGTGACCATTACACTGACTTGTGCTTTGTGAGATTTTTGAGGGCTGATTTTTAAATTTTTATTTTATACTGGTTTATTTAAAAAGTTTGTATATATTGTTTTTCACACCAAATCTTTCCCATTTCCTTTACCCACCCCTCTCTCCACTCATCAAATTGTGTGACCCTATGATTAATGCCACGCCCCATCTTCAACCTTCTGCTCCCACCCTTCCCTCCCACCCCCTACCCCCACTTAGAACCTTAAACTCTTGTACACTAAGGGTCTTATACAGTATTTGTCCTTATGGGCCTGAGTTAGTTCACTCAGCATAATGCTCTCCAGTCCCAAGTTCGGTAGTAATTTACAAAATCACTGCTCTTGTGTGCTGCGTAGTAGTCCATCATGTGAATGTACCATAATTTCTCAATCCATTAGATTGTGGTTGGACAACTGGGCTGCTTCCGTGTTCCTGGGATGGTGAATAACTCTGCTATGAATATTAGTGTACAAGTCTCCATTTGTGCCTCAGTTCTCATTCTTTCGGGCTATATTCCAAGCAGTGGAATAGCTGAGTCATACGGAATTTCTATGAAGCAGAGCTCTGCTTCATAACGGTCAACCTTTTAATTAGCAGCCAAGCACATTAGCCATTTGCTCTGCCTCTGGTAGACTCTGAGTGATTCTTTGTGACTCCTTATTCTTTGTGAATTAAAAGGACCCTCGAACCTTGTCTTAACAACAGATGGTCTGACTTAATAGGAAAGTCACTCCCTTGTTCCCATTCCCTTTCACACTACAAGTGTTAGGAATGTCACAGGTGACTCATTTACTCATGGCAAAAGTACCACAAATGACACGTCGTTATCTTAAAAGTATGCCAGAATGAGAGTAAAAAAAAGGACATGTCTCCAAACACCAAGCTCATACCAAAAAACCCAACTCCCAAAACAAACAATAAAGCTTAAAAAAAAAAGTTTGAAATTAAACCCTACTTAAAGTTCCTTACAAATGAAAACCAAAAGTAACCTGAGTTAAAAAAAAAAAAATTCTTGAAGGATAAAAAGAATTCCTTTGCATTAAATACCCTAATGTTTCTTTAAGGGTGAAAATGTTCTCAAATACATTCAAATAAGGTTCATGACTTCATTCCACACATTGTTAAGCATCTTCTGAGTGCTCGGTATGCTACCAGGTAGAGATTTTATCTGCACACACTTTTGAGGGAGGCATGCCTAATATTATAAAGTGTGCTATCTGCCGTCTGTACCAGCAAAGTAGCGAACCTGCACTTTAAATTCCACTGGCTTATCTGGATATTTGTCATATTTCTGGCTCTGAGGACACACAGGTCAGGTTACAGCTTGTGGAAGTATGACGGGGGAGGACAAGGAGGGAGAGAGAGACTTGTATGCCCAGCACTACCTTCAAGAAACTTGCTGAATAAATTTAAGTTCTTACAAGATTCTCCAAGGAAGCTGGATCATCTCTACTACCACTGAAACCTGTCCAGGAAATAGTCCTGAGAGCTTGGGATATGGGGGTAGTTGAGTACTTATAAAGTTAAGTGAACAGTCACTAAGTTTTGTTTGAACATTCCTAGCGGGGTGGACGGGAGAGAATGCCCCTCTTGAACGGAGTTAAGTGGTTGCCCTAAGCACTTAATGGAAGCTGACAGCTTAAATCCACCAGTTGCACCAAGGGTGACCAATGTGGCATCCCTGGAAACCCCATGAAGCTGTTTTACTGTGTTCTGTTGGGAAATCACTTCCCTACTGATTTCTTAGACAGGCAGGTAATTAGAAGTTTGAGCCAATGGTTAGGAGATGACGGGAGGACAGTGGGGTGGTGCTTCAGCTGTGGAATTCTTGCTCTCTGTGTGGGAGACCTACCTGTTTGGTTCTTGCTCCTCATGTAAGTCTATTTCCTGTCACTGGGGGTTTGAGTGTTGCTACCATGCCGATCCAGTTTCAGCATAACTTCCGGCTGAAAATGGATTAGGAAGAAAGGGCTGACAATCTATTTCCAACACTCAGCCACTAATAACATGATGGACCACAATGGTTCAATCTGTGATTGCTGATGGGATGGCACAGAACTGGGCAGATGTTTGCTCTGTTGTGCACAGCCCCCACCTCCATCCCCAGGGGTTAGGGGTTGACTCCGGAAAGCTAACAATAGGAGCCGGAGCCAGCTTAGGGAACAACTAAAATTCTACCGGATTCACCCAAGCAGCAAAATGAGGTGACTATTGGTTAGGAATTGTGTTGCCAACTTGAAGGTATGTGGTTCGGATCCACCAGTCACTCTGTGGGAGAAAGATGGACAATCTCCTTCCATCTGATTCACTGCCTCTGAGAACCCACCAGAGGGTCACCTATGGCTCTCTTCCAGGGGTACACACCATTTCCTTCTCACTGGCCACTAGGCTCAGCATGTCAGAGCAAGGAAACACTGCATGATTCAAAATTGGGAAGGGCATATGCCAGGGATGTGTCCTGTCTCCATCATATCTTTTCAACCTGTATGCAGAGCAGATTATCCGGGAGGCTGAGTTCTATGAGAAGTGTGGCATCAGGATTGGTAGAAGATGTATCAACAACCTGTGTTATGCAGATAACACATTTCTGCTTGCTGAAATTGAGGAGGACCTGAAGTGCTTTCTACATAGGGTCAAGACCGACAGCCTCCAATATGGATTGAGGCTCAATGTCAAGAAGACAAAGATTCTCACCACTGGCCCAATTGGCAGCATCAGGATGGATGGTGAAGAGATTGAGATTGTTCACAGCTTCAGTCTGCTTGGCTCCACAGTCAGCACTCTTGGCACCAGCAATCAGGAAATTAAAAGACATTGTGATGGGAAAGTCTGCTGTTAGGGACCTCTCCAAATTTCTGAAGAGCAATAGTGTCTCTCTGGAGACTAAGGTGTATCTGATACAGACCATGTCTTTGCAATCACTTGTTATGCATTAGAGAATTGGATAATGACTAAGGAGGTTAGAAGGACAATTGATGCCTTTGAGCTGTGGTGCTGGAGAAGAGTATTGAGGGTACCATGGACTGTTAAGAAAACAAACAGATTCATCCTGGAGAGGGTTAGACCGGGCGGCTCCTTGGAGGCAACGATTCTGAGCTTCATCTGACATACTTTGGACATGTTATAAGGAGGGAACGGTCCTTGGAGAGGGACATCATGCTTGGGACTGTGGAGGGATGGTGCAAGAGCAGAAGGCCCTCTATGAGGTGGATTGATTCAATGACTGGGGTAATCAGCATGGGTGTGTCAGAGGCAGTGAGTTTGGCACAGGACAGAGCTGAGTTTAGGGCCGCTGTACATAGGGTCGCTATGAGTTGCAAGCGACTCAACAGCACATAACAACAACAACAGGGAAATTCCAGGAATTCCTGGGTGGTCTAAATGGTCATGCACTCAGCTCTAAAATAAAGGTTGGCAGCTTGAGTCTACCCAAAGTCACCTTGTCCTGGTGATCTACTAAAACAATCAACCACTGAAACCCTGAGGAGCTTGCTTTTACTCTAACCCACATGGGCTTGTGATGAGTTGGAATCAACTCAGTGACAACTGGAAAGAAAAAAAAAATGAGGGGGAATGCCAGTTACGTAGGCCAGAGGATGGAGCACCAGATGGTTTGTAAACATACTGCTAATGAGAACAGTATTTCCCAAAATTTCTTTAAGATGACTCCCTGAGGAGAATAAACTTCCACTAATGTAAGAAAGAGTGAGGAAACACTACATGGTTTAAAATCAAGAAAGGTGTGCGTCCAAGCTGTATTCTTGCTCAGTACCTATTCAGTTTATATGCTGAACAAGTCATTCAAAAATTTGGACTCTATGGAGAAGACTGGGTTATGAGGACTGGAGGAAGACTCATCAAAAACACCTGCTTTGTACATATGGCACTGCCTTGCATGCTGGGAGTGAGGACTTGAAGTGCTTGCTGCAGAAGATCAACGATAATAGCCTTCAAAGTGGATTCACTTCAGCACAAAGAAAATTACAGTGCTCACCACAGGGCCAGTAGCCAACATCATACCAGATGGAGAATAGATTGAAGTAACCAATGAGTTTATTTTCTTGGATCCACAATCAATGCCTTTGGTATCAGTAGTCAAGAAATCAAAAGATAAGTCACTAGAAAAATCTACTGTCAGGGACTTCTCTAGAGTACTAAAGAGCCATGTCAGCTTAAAGACTAAGGTGTGCCTGAACCGAGGTGTGATCTTAATTGCTTGCTAGGCATCTGAGAGTTGATCAGTGACTAGGGATGAAAGGAGAAAAACCCATGCCTTTGAGTTATGATGTTGGAGAAAAGTACCTAATGTGACACGAGCTTCCAAAACAAAAAAAGGGTCTGATATGTCTGGGATAAATTGAAACCAGAGTGTTCTTTAGAAGTCATGTTATTAGAAGGGACCAATCCTGGGAGAAGGACATCGTGCTTGGAAAGGTGACAGGTCAGTGCAAAAGAGGAAGACCTTGTACAAGATGGGTTGGCACAGTGACTGTAGCAATGGGCTCAGGCGTGTTGGGGACTGTAAGGATGGCACAGGATAGGGCAGATTTCAGATCTATTGTTTATGATTGCTACGAATCCTATGGCACATAACAGCAACAACAGTGTAAGAAAGAGATTCCGGTGTGTGTTGTAAGGATTTTGCAATCATATGTTAACCTAAAGGTTGACAGTTTGAATCTACTCAATGGTACCAAGACAGAAAGCCATGTGGTCTGGTTCCATAAAAGAGTGCTAAGTATTGTCAAGTTCACTATGGCTCATCATGACCTTGTGTACCACAGATGGAAACTTCACCCTCTCCCGCACCATCTTTATAATCTCTGCTGTGCTGAAGCCCATCGTTGCAATTGTGTCAATCCATCTCGTTGACAGTCTGTCTTTCTTTCCCTGACCTTCCACATTCCCAAGTATAATATTCCCTTCCAAGGACTGGCCCTTCCAGACAATATGCTCAAGGAACATAAGACAGACTACAATTTTTGCTTCTAAGGAACACTCTGACTGCCCTTGTTAGGAGATGAATCTGTTTGGCTTTCACAAGCATATGAGACCATTGACAGTGCCATGGCTCGGAGCACACACAGACACATAGGTCACTGTGAATTAGAAAAGACGACTTAGTAATGGGTTTGGATTTTGATGTAATATGAGAAACACTGATTCCATGAATAGAATCCTCCTCAAAGGAGGCCAGGAGTTGGTTTTAGAACATGAAAAGGGAGAGGAAGGGAACAAGGATTTGTTGATGTTAAACATACCCACGTAATTCATTTATTTTATAAATATTTATTGAGTAGCTGCTGTGAGTCAAGCAGCAGGGTGCAGTGGGGAGCAATGCAAACATCTTGCTTACAGCTGGAATGGGAGATGGTCTATCTGATGACCAGGGACATTCTAATCTCAACAAAGGTAGGCCTGTGACTGAGAAGTGAATCCCTGTTCTTTTTTTTTTTCCTTTTATTTTATTTTTATTATTAAATTTTATTAGTTTTAATGAACATTTACA
>NW_006399778.1:22014888-22033642 GCF_000299155.1 Elephantulus edwardii | reverse complement strand
AATATTGCATGAGTTCCTTGTTTTTTAATGCAGCATAGTATTCCATTGTGCGAATATACCACAGCTTCTCTAGCCATTCGTTTGTTGATGGGGAATCCCTGTTCTATTATAGTATAGAAATGCATTCTCCAATAGCCTCTCTATTTGATTTTCTTTATTTTGATAATATGTGTTTGGTTGTTTTTGTTGCTGTTGTGTTTTTGGTTTTGGGTTTTTTTTAACCCAAACTACCCAAAACATTGTTTCAATATTTGGAGTGAATTGTTAACAATATCATCTTACTCAGATCCACAGTCAACACTCTTAGCACCAGCAGTCAGGAAATCAAAAGCTGAGTTACACTAGGAGAATCTTCTATCAGGGATCTCTCCAGAATGCTAAAGAAGCAACAATGTCAGTCTAGAGACTAAGATGTGCCTGATCCATGCCGTGTCCTCAACTGCACACTATATGCATCTCAGATCTATATCTAGACAATGACTAAGGATGACTGAAGAAGAACTGATCCTTTTGAGTTGTAATATTCCATGGACTGCCAAGACAATAAACAGGTCTGTCCTAGAGAGGGTAAAACCAGGTTGTTCCTTGGAGGCAAGGACTTTGAAGCTCTGTCTCACATATTTTGTGCATGTTAGCCTGGAGAGACCAGTCTTTGGAGAAGGACATCATACTTGCAAGGGCAGAAGGAGGGTCACCACTGGAGAGAAAGATCTTGGATGAGATGGAATGACACAGTGACTGTGGCCATAGTGGTGGATAGGTGAGTTAGACTGGAGACAGTGAGACGAGATCAGGATAGGGTGGGTTTCAGAGCTGTTGTGCATAAGGGCCTATGAGTCACAAGGGTCTCGAGGGCACATAACAACAACATTATACTTAAGAGGGAGCTCTGGTGACTTATTAGTAAGGAGTTATGCTGCCAATCCAAAGGCACATGGTTCAAATCCATCAGCTACTCTATGGGAGAAAAATGGGCAATACCCTCCTGTGTAATTTACTCTGAAAACCTGCTGTAGGGTCAGCTGTGAGTGGCTTCCAGTACAACCATTCACAGCAACAATTATATTTAAAAATTATCTCAACTTGTACTACCCACATGTGGCTAGTGGCTACCATGTTGGACAGCACAGTTTTAGAAAGTGATAGCTAAGCAGCGATTGTTGTTGTTAGGTGCCCTCAAGTTGAGCACAACTCACAGTGACTATTGCTTATAAAAGTAGATTATCCTAAAACCAGCATCTGAGAGCCATAGCACTTACACACTACAGACACATTTCAAAATTTGTAGAATTAACATGTTCATTAAAATGTAACATGTTCCTAATATATACCTAGCAAAATGTTATTGTGTACTGTAGAGTTAGAATCCATGTATAGCTAACCCTCTAGTGGATTTTTAGAGGCTGTAAATTGCATGACATAGGTTTTGCAGAGGCCTGTTATTTCGGAAGTGGATGGCCAATCCTTCTTCCTAGTGTGTCTTAATCTGAATGTTCAGATTTAGAGAAGTATCCAACAGACAAGCATTTTACAGAAAAAGTGAAAGATATATCATATCCCTTATCATGGAATTAAGCATTAGTTTCAGTGTTGTTCCTGCCCTTGGCACAAGTGTCTTGACCCATTTATTTCCCTTCTTCATCATCCACCAGGTTACCCATCCACTTCTACCCACTCCCTTCAACATCTATCTCCCATTGTCCAGCCCTTGATCTGATAGTTTATATCTGAAGCTTCCTTGGCTTCTGTGATTCCAAATATGTCAGCTGCTGACAGTTTCTTATGCTGTGACCAGTGTCTCTTAAGTTTAGTGGTAATGTTTCCAGAGCAAAGGTGTTGTGTCCTGTAGAACTACTGGTATTTAATTAGTTTCTTCTTGGCCCGAGGGCCTGCGGCCCTCAGGCCCTAACAATTCCCATGCAGCCTTTCAAGGCCTATTGTGCCGCCTGTGAAGATTTCTTTCTGCCCTCTCATTCCTGCATGGCCTTGGGATCTTTACATTTACCTGTGGGGTGGGTGGGGATTTTCAAGGCCCATTGTGTTGTCCTGCTTCTAGGCCTGCGAAAATTTAGTCTCTCTGAAGACGAAGGTGCATCTGATACAAGTCATGGTCTTTGCAATCACTTGTTATGTGTCAGAGAGTTGGACAATGACTAGGGAGGATAGAAGGAGAATTGAAGCCTTTGAGCTGTGGTGCTGGAGAAGAGTATTGAATGTACCATGGACTGCTAAGAAAACAAACAGATTCATCCTGGAGAGGATTAAACCAGGCTGCTCCTTGGAGGCAAGGATTCTGGGGCTTTGTTTGACATACTTTGGACATGTTGTAAGGAGGGACCGGTCCTTGGAGAGGGACATTATGCTTGGTAGGGTGGAGGGACAGCGCAGGAGGGGAAGGCCCTCTATGAGGTGAATTGATTCAGTGACTGGGGCTGTCGGGATGGGTGTGTTGGAGACAGTACAATAGGCACAGGACAGAGCAGAGTTTAGAATGTTGTATATTGGGTGCCTGTGAGTCACAAGCAACTTGATGGTATATAACAACAACAACAACAACAATATTAGGGGCCAATCTTGTTAAGGATCTTTTTTCTCACTGACCTAATAACATGCCCAAAATACATGAGATAAAGTCTCAGCACTTTCAAGACAGATTTGCTTGTTCTTTTTTTAAATTATTATTATTTTTTGTGTCTGTGTACCATCAAATCAGATCTGACTGGTACAGAAGGAGATTGTCCCTCCTTTTTCGGCAGAGCATCTGGTGGATTTGAACCATGCGCCTCTGGGATTGCAGTGCAACTTCTCGCCACTAGGCCACCAGAGCTCCCCAGATTTGCTTGTTCTTTTGATAGTCTGTGATGTGTTCAATACTTTTCACCAGTAATCTCCCTTTAAAGGAAAAGTCGTCTTTTTTTTTCTTCTTTGCCCATAAATGCAACATTTTCTTGTGGTTTCGATTAAAGTTTGTAGAGCAGATTAGTTTTCCATCAGCAGTTAATGGACATAGTACTCTGTAATATTGCTTGCAGTTCCTTCAAGATAATAGCACTCCTCCTCCCTGGATACCACTTTTCCCCGGGAGTCCTTATTTTCATTTGTCCTTCTTTTCTGTCCCTTTCTGCCTTCTAAGCCTTGTTCTTTTGGTCCCATATGGTCAGTTGTTCTAAAGAGCAGTTCTTCAAGGATGTTGTTCCTTTATAGGCTTGTCTATTTGGATGAAAAGTGCTCTCTGGGGAGTAGGTTTGGCTGCAGGTTTGATAAATATGTAAGGGTCTTAGTTCTGGGAGCCCCCCTGTCTCTATCAGACAGGTAAGTCTAGCTGTTTTTTAAATGTTTACTTTTTTCTCCTATATTTTCCTTTTATTCTGTCTAGGGCATTCTTTTGTAATACTGGTTAGTTGCTCTGTGCTCATCAGTCAGAACCAACAGATAGCTGACCCTCCCGCAAATTTTCAGGGACAGGATTTTCAGAGGATTCTGAAGGGAGAAGATTGCCCATCTTTCTCCTTACAAAGTAGCTAGTAGATCCGAACCTCACGCCTTTGGGCTAACAGACCAACTCTTTACCACTGGGCCACCAGAGGTTCCTGTACTGCTTAGAGCAGTCAACAATGGTAGCCTGTCACCTTCTGGTTTTTGTGGTCTCACAGGCTTTTCGGCTGTTTCTACGAGCCTTTGATTTTCTTTAGTCTTTGCTCTAGGTAAGGAGAGACCAATAGTGTTGTACCTTAGATGGCCTCTGGCAGACCTGAACAGAGCAATCATTACTCATCATAGTAAGCTGTGGAACAATGACTTTTTGGATGAGACTGAACCATTTGACTCAGCTGTTCCCCCAAACTGTGGTCCCAAGCCCAGTGACTCAGTTCCTCATGACATTTGTTTATAGTTAAGAAGTTTTCACACTTTTGCCCCCTGTATGCTGTACTACATAATAGTTGGAACCAACCCATAGCTGACCCTCCGGTGGGTTTTCAGAGGCAGTTAATCACATGGGAGGAGATTTCTCCGTCCTTCTCCCATGGAGCAGCTGGTGTCCTCAAACCGCATGTCTTCAGGATTGCAGTGCAATTTCTTGCCACCAGGCCCCCAGAACTCGTATATAATGGATACCAATATTCATGAGTCTGTGCTCACCCCATACTTGTTCAGTTTGCATGTTTATCCATTCATCCACTAATAAAAGACTGTTTGTTATGACTATTATTATAGGATTGGGCATGTAATCATATTTACCACCTTGGCCTCTTACTCTGTGTCCCTCCCAGTGTCTTCCTTTGCCTTGATCATCTTCTGCTCCCCTTTCCCCTTACGGCTTCCCCTTTCCCCCTTGTGTCTTTTCCCTTCTTGCCATTATGTGCTCTCTAGTAATTTTTCCCTCTCTCACCCCTCTATCCCTGCTAACTATCATAGACTATTTCTTTTTGTGCAGACCTTTTCTTGACTTTTTATAGTAGTGAGTGAGCTCATACAATATTTGTCCTTTAGTGCTTGACTTATTTCACTCAACATATGTTCCCCAAACTCACGCACGCTCTGAGATATTTTGGAGAGTCATTGTTTTTTAGCAGTGCATTCTTGAACAATGTGTGTGTGCACCATACTTTGTTTATTCGCCCATCTGTCGATGGGTATGTTGTTGCCATCAATTTGCTATTATGGATGGTGCTGTGATGAACCACGGGCATGCATAGATATCCTTGTCACCTTATTTCTCTAGGATATTATACCTCATAGTGGGATTGTGAGATTTATTCTTTGCTTTTGTTCTATACCAGACAACATCTTGTGTATTCTGCTGAGAAGTCCTGCTTTGACCTGCTAGTAAACCCAAAGTACTGAAAAACATTTTCCATTTTAATGAAATTATTTGGTGTTCTGGTATCTTGTGTGTGTTTGGCCAATGCAATTTTCATCTGAGTTGGATCAACCCATAATAAAATTAAATTTCTAAATCTAAGCTAAGGGAACTGGGCTTTTAATGGGTCATACTAATGATAGTAATGATGTAATAATAGAGTGGTATAAATAGTTTAATGTGCTTCACAGTTACCAATGGTTGGAGCTTTGAGTGCACCCTGAGTCCCTTGGGAAGAAAGGCCTGGCAGTCTACTTTTGAAATTTCAGCCTTTGGAATCTCTGGAGCACATGCATGAAAAACATCACCAGGAATTTGAGTTCACTCCATAACAATTGGTGATTTGATTATATAGTAACAGCTAACATTTATTCCCTAACATGTGTTAAGCATCTTATATGTAAACCCAATTTCATTTCATCCTCATATCAAACCTATGAAGGTAGGAACTATTTCTGTTTTCTGTAGTTGTGTCTGATTGAGTTGATTCTGACTCTATGGAGAACTAACTGTACCACAGAGTTTACAGGCAGTTATAATCTTATTCTTCTAGATTGTGATTTAAATGAAAGTTTGTAGAGGCAAATTAATTTTTTATGCAACCATTCACATATATTTTATGATAGCTATTATAATACCCACGTTGTAATCGTATTCTTCCCCTTCGGTCCCTGTTGTTCCTGTTTCCATTAACCCTTTCATCCCACCCTTTCCTGTCTTCTGAGTTTATCCTGGGCAAATGCTACCCTTTTGATCTTATATGGTTGGTTGATCTAAAGCACAGATATACCCTATTTTTTTATTCACTTTGTGTGGTCACCATGAGTCAGAACCCACTCTAGTAGTGCATTTGAGTTTGGTTTTGCTCTTTAGATTGATGGTGACCTAGGAAGAACTGTGTATGTGGAGGCAGGTATGGAATGGGGCAGGGGTCTGAGTCATGGAGGTTGGCAGGAAATCAAGAGGATGAGTCTGTTGGCATGGGAGAGTTGGATATGTTTTTCTGTAGACAATAGACAACAATAGGAAATGTGAATGAAGTGTGGGTCATAGAAGGACATTAATGATGAGAGACCATTCAGGATGGAGCCTCATTGTGAGATCTACAGGAAGTGGGGTTGAGGATTCATAGGAGGTTTGAAAAGAGTCTGAGTGGTGATAATAAAGGGTGCTGATGAAATTAGATGAAGAAGAACAAGAACCAGCCTGTCTTACAGCTTGATTGGCTTCATTGTTTTCTTGATTTCTTTTCATTCATTTTTTAATAATATGCGTTCTTTTTTTTAAAATTTATTATTCATTTCAATGAAAATTTACAGAGGCTTTGGGTTTCTATTAATTCATTGTTGCACTTTTCTCCCCTCCCAACCACCCCCCTAGCACACTACCCTCTTGGAAAAGTAAAAGAAAAATTCTTTCATTGTTTTACAAACCCTCCCCGAGGTCCACTCCACTATGCAGCCTTCACTCTGTACTCCTGTCATGACAAAAATACCTGATCACATAACCCTTTTAAATAGTTTTCTCCCTCATCTGTTTCAATGCAGTATACATTATTGAATCCATCTTTCTCAGTCTCCCACCAACCCAGATGTCAGTCCTGTTTTACAACAGTGGCACCATGCAGTATTTGTCCTTTTGTGACTGAGATACTTCACTCAGGATAATGTCCTCCAGGGTCACCCATTTTGAATAATATTGCATGAGTTCCTTGTTTTTCAATGCAGCATAGTGAATATACCACAGCTTTTCTATCCATTCGTTTGTTGATGGGCACTTAGGTGGTTTCCAACTCCTTGCTATTGAGAACAAAGCTGCAATAAACATGGGTGTGCATTTATCTGCTTGGATGTCAGTTATGGTCTCTTCAGGGTATATTCCCAGTAGTGGAATTGCAGGGTCAAAGGGTATCTCTATTTGCAACTTTTTGAGAAAGTGCCATACCATCTTCCACAGTGGTTGCACCATTTTACACTCCCACCAACAATGAATAAGGGTTCCAGTTTGTCCACCACCTCGCCAGCATTTGTTGCTTGCTGTTCTGTTAAATTTTGCTATTCTTACTGTATGATATAGTTGTTTTAATAATCATTCTTGTACTTAAAAAAGAAAAAAATTATTGAGGAATAATAAGGAGCTCTGGTGACCTAGTGGTAAGAAGCTGGCCTGCAATCCCACAGGCGCACAGTTTGACTTCACCCACTACTCCACCAGCTGCTCTGCAGGAAAAGAATGGGCAATCTCCTCCCTTGAGATTTCCTACATCTGAAAAACCCTCTGGAGGGTCAGCTGTGGGTTGATTCAGACTCAATGGCACAAAACAGTTTGTTGTCAGATGCCATTGTATCACCTGCGACTCATAGCGACCCTATGTACAATAGCTCTGAACCCTGCCCTGTCCTGAGCCAGTTTCACTAATTCCAACACACCTATTCCCATTGCCCCAGTTACTGTGTCAGTCCAGCTTATCCAGGATCTTCCTCTCCTGCACTGTCCCTTCATCCTTCCGAGCATGATGTCCTTCTCAAAGGACCAGTCCCTTCTGGCCACATGCCCAAAATATGTGAGATGAAGCTTCAAAACCCTAGCCTCCAAGGAGAAACTTGGTTTTACCCTCTCCAAGACAGACCTATTTACTTTCTTAGCAGTCCATATTCTCCAACACTACAACTCAAAGGCATCAGTTCTTCTTCTGTCATCCTTAGTCGTTGTCCAACACTCTGATGCATAGCAAGTAATTGTGAAGACCATGGTCAGGAGCACATTAGTGTCTGGACTGATATTGCTACTTCTCAGCACTCTGGACAATTTAGATAACATAAAATTTGCCCCTTTTATTACTGTTATGTACTGTTGAGATGACTATGGACCCAGCAAGCCTGTGAACAACAGATCAGAACTTTAACCTATCCTATACCAACCTTATGATCTCTGATGTGCTACAGCCCGTTGTTATAGTCACCATGTAAATCAATCCTGTGAGGGTTTTTCTCTGAGCTTCCATTTCTCCCAGCATGATATCACTGTCCAAGCACTAGTCCCTCCTGACTACATGCCCAAAGAATGTCAGATAAAGATTCTCCATCATTGTCTCCAAGGTGTACTATCCTGGTTGCACTTCTTCCAATAGATTTGTTTGTTCTTTTGGCAGTCCAGCCCCTGTAGAATATACAGTTCAGTGTTTGGTTTTTTAAATTTTTTTTATTAATTTTAATGAAGTTGTACAGAGATTTTGGATTTCCATTCATTCATTCATTGTTGCATTTTTCTCCCTGCCCACCCCTCCCCACCAGTTCGCTCTTCTCTTTGAAAAGTGAAAGAAAAATTCTTCCATTGGTATACAACTCCCCCCGACCCTGGTACACTCCACTATGCAACCTTCATTCTGGACTCTTGTCATAACCATAATACCCAATCATATATCGCTTTTAAACAGTTCTCTCCCTCATCTGTTTCAATGCAGTATGCATTATTGAACCCATCTTTCTCAGTCTCACCTCAACCCTAATATCAGTCCCGTTCTACAACAGTGGCACTATGCAGAATTTGTCCTTTTGTGACTATTTCACTCAGCATAATGTCCTCCAGGGTCACCCATTTTGAATAATATTGCATGAGTTCTTTGTTTTTCAATGCAGCATAGTATTCCATTGTGTAAATATAACACAGCTTCTCTATGCATTTGTTTGTTGATGGACACTTGGGTTGTTTCCAACTTTTTGCTACTGTGAACAAAGCCACAATAAACATGGGTGTGTATATATCTGCCTGGGTGGCAGTTATGGTGTCTTTAAGGTATATTCCCAGTAGTGGAATTGCTGGGTCAAATGGTATTTCTATTTGCAACTTTTTGAGAAAGTGCCATATAGACTTCCACAGTGGTTGCACCATTTTACACTTCCACCAACAGTGAATAAGGGTTCCAGTTTCTCTGCAACCTCACCAGCATTTGATATTTGCTGTTCTGCTAAATTTTGCTATTCTTACTCGGGTGAGATGATATCTCATAGTTGTTTTGATTTGCATCTCTCTTAGAGCTAGGGATTTTGAACATTTCATGCAACCATCGCCACTATCAATTTTAGAATATACTGTTGTTGTTGTGTACCATTGAGTCAGAACCAACTCACAACTGACCCTCTGGGTTTTCAGAGGTGGTAAATAGTACAGGAGGAGATTGTTTATCTTTCTCTTGCAGAGCAGCTGGTAGGGTCCAGCCAAGTGTTTTTGGATTGGCTTTGTAATGAGTTTTGAAATTTGGAAGGAATAGTTCCCTAATTTGGTTTTCTTAAAAGATTATTTTAGCTCATCTCGTGGCAGTATTTTAATTATGTGTGTTCATCTCTCACTCTTTAGAGAGGAGCATGAGATATTTATCTAGCTCTTATTCAGCTCTTAAAAGGACAGATGCAGTCATTGCATCAAATGGATTAGTATTCATACCAACCCTAGAGGACACATTAAGGCTGTGTTATAGGGTTTCCTGAGAGTCTAATCATTATGAAAGCATTCTTCCCCAACCTTCTCCTGTAGGGTGGCTGATAGTTTTGAACCAGTGACCTTTCAGTAAGTAGCTGATCACTTAACCACTGCACCACCAGGGCTCCTAAATGATCACGTGATAGGTGCATAATATACACCTGGTTGGAAGAAGTGGGTGAAAGAACAGTGACCCAAGGTTCTTGGTAGGAGTGGTTACAACACGGGTGACGGAATACACAGATCAGGTCGGAGGGAGGAGTGGGATGTTACTAACCAATTTGGTGACGAGTAGGAGCTTGTGTTTTGGATATGGAGAATTTGAGGGAAAGTCGATTTGCTGTCTGATGCCACCGAGTGCACCTGGCTCATAATAACTGCCTGTTCAGCAGGCTGATCCTGAGCTGTCTCCATAGTCTATTCTGTGCTAAAGCCCATTGTTTCAATCACTGTGAAAATCCATCTAATCGGGGTTCTTCTTTTCCTTTGTCAACTTTCCTTTTCCAAGCATGATGACCTTGAGGTAATAGACGTCCAAATGGTGAGTGCCTGGGAAGATAGATACCAGTTGCTGTCGACCCCATCCATGTAAGTCAGAATAGAGCTGTGATGCATAGGATTTCCAATGGCTGGTTATTTTTTTTTTAAGTGATCCTGTGATCTTCATGATTTTCTAGTGAGATTCATCTGGGTGTGGAGTTGATCCACCAAACTTTTAGTTAGCAGCTAGTGCAATAACCTTCTGTACCACCCAGGGACTCCATCTGGGGAAGAGATACTTAGGTAAAAAGGCACCAGAGAGGTCAATTCCAGGGATGAATTTGCTGCCTGAATTCCATATACATCAGAGCAAAAGGCAGGTTAGGAGGATAGAAGTCGATCATTTCCTGGCTGAGAATAATTACTAAAAACAAAGCAAAACAGAAACCTACCCAAATAATAACACACTTGAAGCTCTCAAGGCAGGCTCAGGATCAAGGCCGAGGGCAGCCAGTGGAAACACAGCCACATTCTGCACATTCCAGCAGGCCTCGTCCTCCTGGACTCACAGCTGGGCTGTCTGCGAGTACATGGGCGGATGAAGAGATCAGATCCAGATTTCAGTCTTGCAAAATCAAGGCTAGGCTCAGTTCCCTAAACGAAATCAGCCCAGGTTCCCATTCATTTCCCAGCAGATGGAAAGTATTTCTGGACCCTCTACCACCCCCGTTGAGATGCTCCGCTCTAGGACAGCTTTTGTAAAGCGAGGTTTTCTTTAGTTTCTCAAGATCCACTTGGTTTATTGGAGCAGTAAGTGGTCTTCCCTATTAAGTCTTTCTTGCTGGGCTCCAGCCCCTGTGAGGATCTGGGTGAGGAGAAGTTGCAAGAAGTGTTAATTTTCTTCCACGCAAACTATGAATTTATTTCCTCTTTTACGAATAATATCCTGCCCTTAATCAAGAGAGAAAACTCCCCAATTTGAGGAGTCTTGGTGGAGATTGTAGCCGACAGCTGCTTGTTTTAATCCTCAGGGAGTTCTGAGTCTCTGTTATTGGGAGAGTCAGGTGGCTAAGTTGTATTCATTTCCAACTCTGAAAGCTGAACGTCGCTAGCTGGTTCTTGCAACTAGTGAGGACGGTGCCAGTGGCATGGTCATAAACTAAATGCCAAATGAGATGTCCTCAAGAAACTTCTAGACACTAGTATAGGGAGATAAGGGTAAGTGCCAAAGATGCACCAAGTCCTGAAATAGTTTTGTTTTATTCTCTTTGATTCCAACTCCTGGCAACTACGTGTGTCAGAATAGAACTGTGCCCCACAGGGTTCTCAATGGCTCAGTTTTCAAAGGTAGATCACAAGGCCTTTTCTTTTGAGGCATCTTTGCGTAGACTTGAACAGCTGAGGGATCCCCACTTTCTCTTGAGTCCATGGGAAGGATTCAGAAGTAAGTGACCTTCTATCAGGCCAAGATGGGTCAAGCGTCCGTGCTCTGGCTGAAGTTCACACTTGGAGCAGTTTCTATCTGATTCAGGAACTTTCTTCATGTGGTGGAGAGGAATGAGAGTGGGGAGCAGGGAGAAGTGATTGGTAAAGGTGAAGGCTATACGTTAGGAGTGTGAGAGAGAGAGTGTGAGTGTGTGAGTGTGTGTGTGTGTGTGTGTGTGTGTGTGTGTGTGTGAAGAGGCAGAAAGAGCTCGACCTCTGGTCTTTGCTTTGTCACTTGTTCACTGCATGAGGGTTCACTGCATGAGAGTCTCTCAGTCTGGCTTCCCTTTTCAACAAAATGGGATAATACTAGTTCACAGGGCTTTTGTAAGGGATTAAACAAGGCCATTTAGAAACATGTTTTGTACATTTGCCTATACATTGAGCTGTTGTGTTAGGTGCTGTCTTTTAAGACAGATTTGTTCTTTCTTTAGATAATCCTATATATATATATATATATGTGTGTGTGTGTGTGTGTGTGTGTGTGTGTGTGTGTGTGTGTGTGTGTGTGTGTGTGTGTATAAATAATTTTACCAGCATCACAGTTCAATGCATCAAATTTCTTTTGTTCTTTTTCTTGTCTAGCATTTGTGTTCATATGAACACAAATAAGAAGACCGTGGCTTGGGCCAATGAATTTAATTGTTCAAGCACCTTGTGGAGGGCCCTGGAGATAAATGTGAAAGTTTGTAAACGGTACACTGTTGGGCTCACTTCTTTTTTCCTTTTTGTGAGAGAGACAGTACCTGGTTAGGTGGTCTGGTGGTGCCTCTTGTGGACCTTAACCTCATACCTCTTTAATCTTTTCTTATAAATGAAAGGAAAAGTTCATCCCTCCCCACAGCCTACTTCTTTCTCTGTGGTCTAGTACTTGCTCCAGAGACCTTCAGAATGCTGCCTTCAATGTTGAGAGGTGACCCCAGGGGCCACTCACTCAGAACCCAAAGAAAACAACACCCAGGAGACATCTTTAGGGTGTCCTATGCAACTGTGTCCTTCCTCCACATCAGGAGCCCCAGCTTCAAACCCTAATAGAGGTTTCTTCACTTTTCTGATCTCAACTTTGACGCATTTCTCTTGAATTTCTTGGAAGAGGCACATGTCCTTATTATATCACCCAGAGCAGAGTCCCAGCCTGGTGTGGGGAGTGGTGGTTGGTGCTTAATTAAAACCCTATGACTAGGAAGCAGAGTTACTCCTTATACTTGAATTTCAATTTTTCAACCATATTGCGAATTTTATTAAATAGTTGTTAGTTAGATGCATCAAGATGACCACAATTGAGAGTGATCATAAGGACAACAGATCTGAGCCATGCCCTACCTATCTTCTGTCATTCTCACAGTCTTTGATATGTTCGAGCCCATTAATAGTGAGGCATGTTTTTAATAGGTCCCAGGTTAGCCACACTGGACATTGGCCAGAATATATTTCATTTTTCAGTACAGGGCTGTGCATGGTAAAAATACATATAACAAGATATATACCATTTTAGCATGCTTCACACTGTGTTCATAATGAATTCAACCATTCACCATGATCTGTTTCCATCATCTCTGACACAAGCTCGGTATCCTTTAAACAATGGGTTCCCCATTCTCTTCCCTTCTGCTCCTAACAGCCACTGATGAGCCTTCTTCTCTACATTTGTCTGCTCTAGATATTTCTTAAAAGTAGAATCATACAGTATTTGTCCTTTTGTGATGACTTCACTTAGCATAATGTTTTTAAGGTTTATCTATGGAGTAGCATGTATCAAGACTTTCTTATCAAGACTTTCTTTTTCTTCTGAGTGGATAATAATTCCATTTTCTGCAAGCACCATGTTTTTCTTGGTTTTTTTCCCCTTGCTTTTGTGGAGATGGAGATCTTTCAGCTTATCTACAGTGACTAGTGCTGCAATGAATGTTGAAGTAGATGCATTTCACTTTCAGTTCTTTTGAATATATACCTGCTGGTGGAATTGCTATATTCTGTGATAATTCTTTGTCTCAGATACCTTGAGCATGTTATCAGGAGAGGTCAATTCTTGTAGAAAGAGAGACATGCTTGGAAGAGTGTCAGTACAGGAGATTCAGTGAGGTGGGTTGACAGACACAGTGACCACAGCACTGGGTTTAAGCACAGGAGTGATTGTGAGGACGGTGCAGGATCAGACAAGGTGTCTATTTGTTGTTCAAAGGAAGTCTGTACAAATGAGTTGGAGTTTATGGTTTGAGGAACTACTACACTCTTTCTCACAGCAACTGCACCATTTTACAATTCAAGAATATTTGCACGCTTAAAAAAAAAACCAAACAAAAAACACAACCCTATAATGATTTGCGTGAAGATTTACAGAACCAGTTCATTTGCCATTCAATAATTTATACACATTTTGATTTGTAACATTAATTGCAGTCCCTTCAATGGAGCAAGGTTCTCTCTGCTCTCCATGGTTCCTTCCTGGCTTCCCCACACTTTCCTTTCCTTTCCTTTGCTGCCCCTTCCTTCCTTCTGGTCTTTGTTGTAGGACAAATGCTACTCTTTAGAGTCTTGTATAGCTCACTTGTTTTATAATTTTGAATTTTGATCTACATTTTTCTACCATTCTGTCCTAATTAAGAACTATTGGTTTAGTCTCAGCCTGGTGGAGGCTGTGGTCTTCGTGGTCCATTAGTGGTATTTTTGACCAAATGTTTCCTTGAGTCTTTGATTTTCATCTCCTCTTTGCTCTGACCTGGACAGACCAATAGTTACATCTTGATCCAGGAATATTCTAATTAAAGAAGTTACTGAAGAAAAATTTCCTTTCATGGCTATAAGTGCTCTCATTCAGTCACTCATCAAATGTCCACTCAATACCTACCACAGAGCCAGGCAAGGGATTGCGTGATGATGTGTATTTTAGGTAGCAATATGCATACCTGGAAGAAATTCAAGGAAATTGTATATTTCTGTAGAACACAGGTGACAGGATATATTCTTCTAGGAGTTATCTAGTTATTTTAATGAAGAGGTAGCCTGGGTTTTCCATGACTAGACTTTTGATTCAGTAAATATTTTATCAGGATCCAAAGGAGGGGGTGAGGAGAAAACACCCCGTTAGCCACACCAATGATGATGGCTGCAACAAAAAGCCTGTGGGAGCTGTGAGTCCAGCACGCAGCTCTGAATCAAGGCATGGCTTTCTTTGTGTGGAGAAGCTTTGGAGGTTAGTGGCTGAATCAACCAACTTCTGAGAATGTCTATTCAAGTTCAGGAGATGTGCCGGCCAATGGGATGTGATGCTAACTTCAAAAGTGTGGAAAATAGAAGCAAAGTCTTAATAACTTTCTTTGGGTCATAGGAAGCCACTTTGAGGTAACTCAGGACAGGATCATCAGCTGGATCAGCGCGGTATTTTTTTTAATCGGGGTGAAGGACTTGGAGAATTGCCCCTCCATTACTATGCAGGGTGGTCTTCAGAGTGGGAGAAAGTGTTAAAAGTTGTTACCTCTTTATAGTTCTAGGAATTTATTTTCAGAGTATGGTTTTGAGACATGATAGGAACATAAAGCAAAGACCTGGCTCTGGACACTGAAAATATTATTAGTTTTTTTGCTTGTTTTCCACGTACATATAGTGACACACTTGAAAAGCTTTACTGTATCAACAGTGTAATTGAGGGAGGAGGTTAGAATTGTTTAACTATCCTCCAGTTCATCCCACAGGGGAAAACCAGAAAACTTCCTAGGATGTCTTCAGCGAAAAGCAGTGTACTCTTGAGTGACCACAAAGACACCATTCCAAAACCGTTGAGTCATCCCTCTTCAAAGGCAGAATTGTGTGCCTGGACCCTGGAGCAGGCCCAGGAGTAAAATCTCCAGGCAACAGAGGACCCAGCTTAATCTGTTGACTAACACCACAGGTTTTCTTTGAAACTCCCAAAGATAACACAGCTTGTGTGATCCCTTCCTTTTTAAAGTCAACTTTTATGATTTGTAGATAAAACACAGTAATAGCTACTTCTCCATCTGTAAGATTATGAAACAGGGCCAGCAGCAGCAGACCCAAAACTGGAGGAAATTCTCTGAAGGTGTTTTAAAGACTTTTATGGATCACCTAATAAAAGAAGATAGAATAATTTACCAGTCAAGGGCTTCCCCATGTTTAGGAGTATTCTCCCTCACATAGTAGGTCCATTCAGATCCTAGAGCCCCTAGACAATATTAATCATTGAACATTTAGCTGCTACCCAAAATGTTGGAGGTTCAAGTCCACTTGGAGATGGACTCACTCAGTGAAAGGCCTGCTGCTCTATTTCTGAGGTAAAAGAAAAGTTATAAAAATAAATAATACAGCAATACATATGATAAATATAATAATATGGTCTACAATTATAATCATATAGTAAAGAAAATATAAAGAAATAAAACCCTACAGAGCACAGTTCTACTAGGAAACCATCAGGAAAGGTCACCATCAGTCTGAGATGACTTGATGACAGCCACTAGCCAGGTCATCCTCAGGAGTCTCGGTGGCTCAATTGGGTGAGGACGGAGATGCGGAACCTACCCCGCAGCTCGGCGAGGAAAAGACCTGGAGATCTGCTATTGTCAGTGTAGCAACCAAGAAAACCCTTGAGGGACAGTGCTACTATCTGTCTTTTGGGGTTGCTGTGAGTTGGAATCAACCTGATGGCGTACAGTAACGTCCAAGTGGCGTGTAACAGGAGGATTGTCCCCATCTCAAAAGCTTCTTGATTGACAATAACTTTTCAATGGGTAATGGATTTCCAGGATTCAGTCACAGCAATGATATGAGACCTGGTAGCTTCCCCCACCCCTTTTGCTCGTGGGATCACTGTGAATCTGCAGCTGACAAGAATGATGATTTTCGGATAAGGAGTTACACTGCCACCCCCAAAACAAGAGGTTCAAATCCATCAGCTGTTCGTTGAGAGAAAGATGAGAAGTCTTCCCTTAGGGTATTTACAGCCTCTCAAAAGCCACAGAAGAGGGGAGATGGTCAACTATGAGTCAGTTTGTGTTCAACAGCAACGAGATCATTTTAGTCAAATATTTCCCAGTCACATTACGTGTGCCATTCTTCCTCTCTCTTTATACAAACCACCATCACCATGTCTCCCCTCGACAACAGAAATACCCTCACTAGTCATCCTACTTCATGCTGATCCCAACACCCACATTCAAGGGTGATTTCTTTCACTCAAATGATGTCACTTGCCGACTCACAGCATGGGATGCTTCCTTTCACCTTCCCTGTGAAACCACAACACCTTGTTTACAGTGATTCACAGGTGGACCACCCCAACCCCCCACTTTCATCTCTTACTGTTCTTTATCATGCAGTTCAGCCAAGGGCCCTGACGGTGTAGTGAGCACGTATTATACTGCTAATATACAGAATATCCTGTAATATATAAAAGTTGTATATATCAGCTGCTGTGTGGCACAGGACAGGAGTATTTTAATATAATCACGGACGGCACCCTTGAGAAGGTGACCTTTGTTCCTTTTGGAGCAAAGGCGTAAGATGTTTTGGTGTCAAGAGAAAATGGTAAATCAGTCATTAGTAGCTGCTGTCAGGTCAGCCCCATGTATGCCAATTCTAGGCCCCAAAGAATGCAACCCTGCTCAGAGCTGGGCCATCCCCATGATTGGTTGAGGTCACAGCATTGTGACTATATAGAGCTTTCATTCAGACCAATATTCAAAAGTAGATTGCTAGACCTCTCTACTTGGAAATTCTTTGGAAACTTGTTCAGTATCATAGCACCAGGCAAGCACTGAGCGACAGCTGAGTGGTGGCTATGTATGAAGTATATTGTCTGGAAATAGAACTCAGGTCTTCTCATGGAAGGCAAGAATCATGTCATTCTACTTCTAATGCTCTCAGTCGAGGCAGTGGGAATGGGGTCCTTCCTGTCATGTCACTCAGGTCTTTGCTCAAGTGTCCCTTCACCTCCTTGGAAGAACCTAGGCTTTCAGCCTCATCATGCTTTTAAATGACAGATTTAACTGTCCTTGTAGTTTGGATTTTGTGCATGTGTGTGTTTCTGCATATTATCAGTCCCTCTTGTCCAAAAGTACCCAGTTCCATGAGAACAGAGATTTGTCATCTGCCCTCTTGTTTCCAGTTCTCTGAAAGGTGTCAAGCATGTAATATCACTGTCATTGAGTTAATTCCTACTCATGCCCTGAAGGACAGAGTAGAACTACCCCAGAGGGTTTCCAATATTAGAAAAAAAAATTTTTCAGTAATCTGAGCAAATGTTTACAGAACGGTCTTCTATGCAATTATTATTCATACACATCTTATTTTAGGATATTGGTTACAATCCTGACAGGGACTATCACTCTTGCCATCCCTGCCCTGTGATTCTTGTTTTTGTCCATACGCCCATCCTCCCCAGTCCTGCTCAGTGAACTTTATCCCTTGGCACTAACCAGTAGGGCTGGAGAAGTCTCACCAGATGGGAAGAGGAGAGGAGGTAAAATGGTAGAGGTGTTGGTTGCTTCTGACAAGCAGGAATATAACTGTAAGAAGATGAGGATGGGAATACAGGGGAAGGAATGGAAGAAGAACACTTTTTCCAGCAGTGGAACAGAAAATAGAGCTTGACCTAAAGAATTTTTTTCTTTGTCCTTGAGTTGGGAAAGATAACTAACCCTGATGATTTTTGTTTGTTTGATGTATCTTTTGACAAGAACTCCAGATCACTTTTATTCTAAAAGTGGATTCACACTGGAACTCACCAGACCAGAAAGACTTCCCAAGTGACATGACCCCACCGTGGGGAACATCCGTCATCCCTATGTCATGAGGGTCTGTTAAAGGTTTTGGACACAGAAGCTCATAGGTTTCCTGGTTGATAGAAGACATTGATGCAGGAGAAGGTTCCATATCCTCTTTTGGGGACATAGTCACTTCTCTCTGGAATCTTCCCAGATACTACCAAAGTATTTTCTTTACTTGCATTCTTTTGCTGTAATAAAACTATAATAACATGTAGTATTTTCTTGGGTTCTGTGAGTCATTGTGGCCAGTTACTGACCCCTGAGGGCACTGTAAAAGCCAACAGGTCACAGGTGACGTAAGACCTTCACACTTGCTGCTGGCGCCTGAAGTCTGAGGTAATCTTTAATGTGAGAGGGATTCCCTGACTCTAGTGGCTAAGGGTTAAGAATGCAGTGTGGAGAGCTGAATGGGAACTGAATTGAGTTGGATAGATTGATTTGATTTGATTTTCACATAGTTTGGTGTCAGGAAAGTGAGATATGATTTTGCACACCCCATTCTAAGGCTGCTGGAGAGTGAGCATACCTTTGAAAAGCAAAGAGATGACATTGTGGTACTAATGCATTGATGGTCCCACAGAAGTGCATGTTTTTAGAAACTTGCTTATTGAAATATAGGTCATATACCATACAGTTCATCCACTTAAAATACATCTATCATTCAGCA
>NW_006399778.1:21998766-22014788 GCF_000299155.1 Elephantulus edwardii | reverse complement strand
TTCCTTATCACTCCTCCCTGAGAGAGACTTCACCCTGAGTCATAAGGAAAAGGGGATGGCGTATTCTCTTAGCTACTTCCTGCTGAAAAGGGACACTGTGGGTTTCAGGGTGAAGATCTTCTCTCACTACTCTAAAGGGCCCCTTTGGCAGTAGGAAACACATATTCAAAGTTATGTAACCACCATTGTAGACCATTTTAGAACTTTATCACCTCAGAAAGAAACTTCATATCATATTAACTATTATTCCCAAACACCCTGTACCTACTACACTTGCCCTATAAATAGGCAATTATTAATGTGCTTTCTGTCCCTATATGTTTCATATGAATGAGAATGTATAACAACACAAGACCTGGTATGGAGAACTTCTTCCACTTAGCTTGATGTTACAAGGTCCATCTCTGTGTATGAGAGCAGCATTCCTTTTCCATGGCTGCATAGTATTCCATTACTATAGATACAGTGATACAATGTATGTGAATATATAAATTGTATCTAAACCCCCCCATTTTTCTTTATTCATTTATCAGTTAGCAAACCTCTGAACTAGGCCCACTTTGGCTATAAAGTTGCTATAAGCACTTAAATATAGGTTCTCTTGTGTTCATATACTTTCATTTCTATTGAGGCTTCACAATTCTTCATTCTAACTCTATCCCTGGCACTGAATTTCTTTAGCAATGAACAGTTTATGTGACAAAGAGGTGGGAACTTATGGTAAGGAGACAAGGTAGTTTAGAGAAAGCGCACCGACCATGGGTTATCTGTGAAGGGTGGCCTTCCAGACAGCCTGGCACCAGTGATGCTGAGGCCATTGGTGCCAATCTTTGTGCTCAGATGTTTTTTTTGTGTGACCATGACATAGTGCTTGAAGTTACAGATTTATCTCATAGAAAGCTATATTTGAAGGCATGGGGAAAAGGGCATTTGTTGGGACAACCAGCTAATTACCAGATTGGTGGGAGGAATAAGAATTCTAGTTCTAATTCTTAATACTTCAAATGGCACCAGGTAAAAACATTGACAATGCATATGTGGCAGGGGAACAGAACCGTAAGGAATGTATCTTTCTCATTATCACTGAGTCAATTTGAAACTGACTCCCAGCTGCCCCTCCACGGAGTTTCTAAGGCTGTAAATGACATAGGAGGAGAAGCTCTCCTTTTCCCATGGAGCCTCTGGTGGGTTAACAGTGCAACGCCCTTCAGACAGCAGTATGAGCATTTATGCTCTTTTGAGGTTGGGAAGAATTACTATGGCATCAAAAGAAAAGGTAGAATAAGCTTATTAAATGGTGTTGCTTTTGGAGCTTAATATGTCCAAAAGAGAGGCAAATGCCAATTAATTATAAAAACGTGTGTGTGTGTGTGTATAAATACATTCTTTGCAGGGATTGGCGTGATGAGGTATTATGTATATAAATACATTCTTTGTATATAAATACATTCAGGGATTGGTGTGATGAGGTATTAGGTTACACTCTAGGATGAGGGAGAGAATCAATACAGATGGTGGTCTCTTTACTCTCTACTGTGTTTTAGGCAAAAGTTTACAGAGCAAATTGGTTTTCCAACCAACCAGGTTTTTTGTTTTGTTTTGTGCCATTGGTAGCAATCCCCACAGTTGCACCCTGGCCATGTTATCCTTGTCATGTCTACCACTTTCATTCATCCATCCTTCTTTCCTATCAAGAATACATTCTTACTGTATGAAAGGTACTAAAACACTAAAAAGATGAATACTACCATGAAAAATGGATAAAGAACTGGCATTCACAAAAGAAGACATTCATGATGGCCAATAAACAGAGGGATGGGTTTACCACTACCTCAAATCAAAAGGGGTGGAACTGCATGGACAGCACACCTTGAACATCACTATTATTAAGGAGTTGGGTCAGAGGGGTTTCTTTCTACTTCTTGGCTTCATGTTCCATCTAAATTCTGGAATATTTCAAATGAAATATCCTCTTGCAAGTATGTGTGTAAACTGGAAAGATTATATCCTGAGAAATACTAGACATTAGTGAAAACATAAGAATCAGTAGTAATTCAACCTTTGTTATAAATCAACATTGATTACATTCTTGTTTAAAGTATTTTTTACATATACTGGCTTATTTACAAAGTTCATATACATTGTTTTTCACACAAAGTTCATATACATTGTCTTTCCCAATTGCTTCACCCTTAAGTATTTCTTAAGCTTACAGTGTAATTGAGTTGATCACATTATCTTTTCATCTATGGTCTAAACTTCCAGTTCTTTTAGTGTTAAAAAAAATCAAATCACAGCGATGGATAGAAAGTAAATTACTGCACTTGGAAACTTCCATTGGTTCTGATCCACATGCCGAGTGAGGTTGGGTGTGG
This sequence comes from Elephantulus edwardii, assembly GCF_000299155.1. NCBI lineage: Eukaryota > Metazoa > Chordata > Mammalia > Macroscelidea > Macroscelididae > Elephantulus > Elephantulus edwardii. Next base: position 22,012,413 of record NW_006399778.1, on the reverse strand, counting down.
CTGGAAAAAGCAGTCATATGAGCCTGCTGTCAACCAGTCCAGATATGACCCTGCATCGCAGGCTGCTAATATTAGCTTGTTACTATATTTTGTTGTAGATTTGTGGGGGTGTTGGTTGTTTTAGTGATAGAATTCTCACCTTTAGTGCATAAGACACAAGTTTAATTTCTGGTCAGTGCACTTTTGCACAGATACGATGTGTCTGTGAAGCTTGAATAAGTTTCAATACAGTTTCTAAACAGAAACGAACTCAGAAGAAAGGCCTGGAAAATCAGCCCTTGAAAGCTCTATGGTTCACAGCGCTCCTATCACAGGGGGTTGATTATAGGGAGGACACAGAACTGGGCAGCGAAGGCTTTGTTGGGTTGTTCCTAGGGTCACCGTGATTCAGGGGTTGAGTCAATACCTAATTGTACGTTTATAACCCTGTATTATTACAGGCCCATTGACTGGTTGAACGCACATGTGGGTGCTATGTGCTGTGTGTGTGCACATCTGCACGCATGTATGTGTCAGGAGGCATAAAGGTTTGCAGGGCTGGCATAGATACATGATTTGAGTTACCCAGTTAAAGGGAGAAAGATGTGGAAAGCTGGCTTGAAATACAGCAGCTGGCCTGGTAAGGACTCTTCACCCTGAGAAGCCTTCAACCAACATAATCAGCAGGACAATTGGGGATCTCTTGTTAAAGATCAACTTTCCCATGGAGCAAAAAGAATGCCAGGGCCAGCGACAAAAAGCAAGCCTCTGAATCCTGATTGTCATTCATAAAACCCCCTTTGTCTATTCAGGGCTCTGTGGACGCACAGGCAGGCGAAGGGTAGAAAAGAACAAGAAGGAATTTCTACCAAGTTGCTCTTTCAATGAACTGAACTTTCTATGAAATGGTTCAAACCGACTTCATTCAGTACTTGAATTTAAGGGGGGAAAAAAACAGCACACAACAAAAACGCAACAAAACTTACCACACAAATGAAAAACCCAACAAGCCCCTTTTTGTTTTGTTGTGATGGTAGAGGATGTCATGTACTAAATGGGGTGGTTTTTCTGTTTTTGTTTTGGTAGCTTCTTTGCTGAATAGCTTCAGAAAACCTTCCTTTAATTGATAATTTGTTAATTGCATTCCAACTGGGAGAGTTAAGAAAATGAGATGCTCAGCTTTTAAATAAGGACTGTTTGCTTGGCCTCAAAAGGGGCATTTTCTCTGGACCTGTGTAAATATATTAGACATTTGCTTAAACCACAGCCATCAATCCATGGGGAAGCCAACCGCTGCCTCAGCAAATTGCCTTAGGAGGAGGCAAACATTTGCATGCACTAGACATTCAGCTATTTTAACAGTGAAAGAAAGCCTTTTTTACCGCCTTAGATGAAAACTGGATGCATGGCTTTAGGCAATCCAGCCAGCTTTATCAGTCAGTCAGTGGGATGGGATTAGGATTTCTGATGTTAAGAGAAGATTCATAGAAAATGTATTACTCAAGAGGCTTTCACTCCCTCACTGCATTAAGGAAGTTATGATCAAACATTTATTAGCTAGGCCTTTGGCAGGGCTGTGTAAGAATGGGGGTGGTGGTGGTGTGTATATGTCTTAAGGCAAAATGGGATTGCTACCTTGAACACTGCCTAGAAACAAACACCGGCCCCTCTGCTTCCTGTTCTCTGGAATACTGATGTTAGCATATTTTGCAACTGTCTTTAGTCATGGGATTTCCAGAACTGCTTGTGTGTCTGGGGAGAAAGCCCACGGCTAATGAGTCAGATAGATTTTCCCCCTTCTCCCCAGCCCCTCTCTCAGCCCACCCACAATGCACCCCTTGTTCTTTCCTGATTGTTGTCATACATTGAGTCAGAATTTTTACTTACGAAAAGGGTGATTTGATGAGGGATAATGTTGGGCCTGGTCATGGCTAGTTTAGGGCACAGCTGAGAAAGGTTGAGCCAGAGGTCACCGTTGAGCCAAGACATACTGGTAGACATGGGGACCCCCCCACAATGCCTCCAGACAACCTTCGGAGTTGGAAGGGAGCCCGCTGCTGGGACCAGTTTGCAGTCAAACAATAGGCCTGTTATGAGAATAATAATACCAGGGAGGAACATAGGCTTCAGCACAATCAACCCTGTGAGACCCAAAGGGCAGCATTTGCCCAAAAAAACAGCTCAGAAAGCAAGAAGAGACAGGAAGGATGGGTGAATGGCAACAGAGAACTCAGAGGTGTCGAAGAGTGCTGTTACAAGGAAGAGATTTTAACAAACGTCGTGGAAGAAAATGTTGACATTGTTGAATGGGAAACTAATATGCCCTGTAAACTTTGATCTTAACCACAGTTCTGGGGTTGGGGAGTGAAAAAGCCATTTGTGGATATCCTACAAACCTGCCATCTAGCCTCATCAGTTCCCCGTTTCACCCACTTTAGGCAAAGTTCCTTCATTATGCACATAAAAGTATTAACATCTTCAAAGCAAGGTAGCCCCCCAGAAATAGTTTGTGGTTTGCTCCATTTACACTTCTATGCCCTATCCCCCTGGATTAGGCCTCATCTGATTCTCTGTCCCCTTCTGTAACACCTGTTGGGCCTTTCCTCTTTCTATGTTATGTGAATATCATGGTTTCTGATTGAAGATGAAGACATAAGAATGTCACCCATATCAAAAGGTCTCCTATCTCAGAAGCCAGAAAACCAAATATATGCACATCCCTTTTTCCTTTGTCACCTCGATGTAAATAGTCCTTCAATAACTTGTATAAACTCTTTCTGCTAATGTAGCCTTTTGGAGGAGTTTTCGGGTTTAGCTGGTTTGCTGGCTGTCCAATTCTCTTACCCTTTTATCATTCTTTTCCCTTTTTACTACAGTGAATAAGCTATCTTTTCTTGGTTTTTGGTAACTGGAGTGGTTACTGTTTTTTACCACCTATAACAACTGAGGAATGTCTCATGTTTCATTCATCCAAATGATAGAGAAGAGAAGCCCTCAGAGTCCGGCCAGGAGCAGTGAGGTCTTTCCTTATTGAGTACCATGCAGTGCCCTTAAAGAATTTCTCCCCCTCCCTGTAGATAATAAGGTGCAGGCAGAAACAATGGTCAAATCATCTACATTGACAGTTGCATCAAAAGGAAATGGAGAGTGAGCACGATTTTTCTTTTTTTAAGATAGAGTTCAGCCTGTGGACATTGCCTTCTCAGATGCCAGCGAGTTGACTCTTGCACAATGACTCGTCTAGTTGTTTTTGTTGTTTGCCGTCAAGTTGCTTACAACTCTTAGCGACCCTGTGTACAAGAACCCTAAACCCTGCTCTATCCCGTGCCAATCTCACCATCTCCGACACACTTACTCCCACCACCCCAATCACAGAATTGATCCATCTCAACGAGGGTCTTCCTCTCCTGTGCTGTCCCTCCACTCTCCCAAACATGATGTCCCTCTCCAAGGACCAATCCCTGTTGTTGTTATGTGCCATTGAGTTGCTTGACACTCATAGCGACCCTATGTACAACAGTTCTAAACTCTGCTATGTCCTGTGCCAATCTCGCTGTCTCCGACACACTCTTCCCAATTGCCCCAGTCACCAAATCAATCCATCTCCCTGAGGGCCTTCCCTTCCTGCACCTGCCCTCCACCCTCCCAAGCATGATGTCTTTCTCCAAGAACCTGTCTCTCCTTACAACGTGACCAAAGTATGTCAGACGAAGTCTCAGAATCCTTGCCTCCAAGGAGCAGCCCAGTTTAACCCTCTCCAAGATGAATCTGTTTGTTTTCTTAGCAGTCCATGGCACCCTCAGCACTCTTCTCCAACACCAAAGCTCAAAAGCATCAATTCTCCTGCTGTCCTCCCTGGTCATTGTCTAGCTCTCTGATACCTAACAAGTGATTAAAAAGACCATATCCTGTACAAGACTCACCTTAGTCTCCAGAGACACACCGTTGCTCTTCAGTACTTTGGAGAGGTCCCTAACAGCAGACTTTCCCGTGGCAATACATCTTTTAATTTCCTGGCTGCTGGTGCCAAGAGTGTTGCTTGTGGAGCCAAGCAGACTAAAACTGTGAACAATCTCAATCTCTTCACCATCCATCCTGATGCTGCCAATTGGTCCAGTGATGAGAATCTTTGTCTTCTTGACATTGAGCCTCAATCCATATTGAAGGTTGCAGTCCTTGACCCTCTGCAGCAACTGCTTCAGGTTCTCCTCAGTTTTAGCAAGCAGGGTTGTGTCATCTGCATAACACAGACTGTTGATGGATCTTCCACCAATCCTGACCCCACATTTCTCCTCATAGAGCCCAGCCTCCCGGATGATCTGTTCTGTATACAGGTTGAAAAGGTATAGAGATAGGATGCATCCCTGGCGTACGCCCTTCCCAATTTTGAACCATGCAGTGTTTCCTTGCTCTGTTCTGATGACTGCCTCTTGGTTCAAGTATAAGTTTCGCATTAGAGAAGCAAAATTAATGAGTGAGATTTATTTCAAGGAAATGACTCATGTACTTGTAGAGCCCTATGCCTGTAAATCAGTCTTCAAGATAAGCCATCTCAACAGGGAGGGTCTCAGGCCACTGGCTTTGGAGACAGCCACCTTCAGAGGCTGGCACATCCAAAGGTCATCATGAATGAACATGACTGCAGATGACTGGCTTTTGGATATTGACGCATCCAAAGTAGTAGCCAAATACAGCAGGACACTGGTTCAAGCTCGGAGACCATGAACAGATGTAAAACTAGATGTAGATCTGATAGAATTCCAACATATATACCATGCAGGCCACACCTCCCTTTAATCAGACTGATTATGTCTTTATAGGTCCACCTCTAATCCTGCCTTGATCACATCTTAGAGGCTTGACTTTACCACATGTTGTTGTTGATTGCCTTCTAGTGGAGCATGACTCACAGCAACCCTATGAACAAAAGGATTGAAGGCCCTCTAGGCCCTCTATAACTGTTGACATTTATCAATGTTCATAGTTTCTGGAGGCATGTTATTTAGGAAGTGGATGCCACTTCTGCTTCCAAACCTTCCATAGTATGTTATTAGGATAAGTTAATACCGAGGATCATGGTCACATTGTCCGCAACAGCAACCATCACACGACAGAATGAAACACTGCTCGATCCTGCATCATCCTCACAATGGCTGTACTTGACTCCATTGTTGCAGCCACTGTGTCTGTCCATCCTGTGGAGAGTTTCCTTTTTCTGGGAGTCTCTGTTGAAATGGAGACTGGAGGTTGGTATTTTCAGAAACCTGCTCAAGGAATTTTGTTTTAGTAAATTTTTCAGGATGGTAAGAAATTCTGGTGACATGAGTACATCATATGGACTGATACTGCCAGGAACTTTGTTCATTATTAAGAAGGAGAGGTGTGTTTCCTGTTTCAGCCATCTTAGTGGAGGATACCTGCAATGGTTATTTTCCCTTTTTGTATTTCCATTCACTTTTGTGTTTTTTTTGTGTTTTTTTTGTTGTTGTTGTTGTTGTTTTTGGCTATGACACGATTTGAGCATGTTACAAGGAAGGACCAGTCCTTGGAGAGGGACGTCATGCTTGGGAAGGTGGAGGGAGGACAGCACAAGAGTGGAAGACCCTGGAAGAGGTGGATTGAATCAGTGACTGGGGTGAAGAGGGTAGGTATGTCAGAGTTCAGGATAGAGCAGGGCTCAGAGCTGTGGTGCATAGGGTCACTATCAGTTGCAGGTGGCTCAACGGCACATAACAACAACAACAACAAATCTTGGTGATGCAGTGATTAAGCACTCAGCTGCTAGCCAAATGTTTGTTGTTTGGACTCACTAGCCATTCCTTGGGAGGAAGACATGGCATTCTTTTGTGTTATAAAGCTTACAGTGTTAGAACCCTCTGGTGGAGTTCTACTCTGTCCTGACTGTTGCTATAAGTTGGGATTTACTTGGCAGTAATGACTTTGGTTTCTCCTTGTTGGTTTGCTGTAAAACTCGCCCACCCATTGTGTATGCCAAGGCTATAGGAAAGGGGATGGTTTTGTCATGTTATTGTTGTTGTTGTTATGTGCCGTCGAGTCGCTTGAGACTCATAGCGACCCTATGTACAACAGACCTAAACTCTGCTGTCCTGTGCCAATCGTACTGTCTCTGACACTCATCTCAATTACCCCAGTCACTGAATCAATCCACCTCATAGAGGGCCTTCCCCTACTGCGCTGTCCCTCCACCCTCCCAAGAATGATGTCCAAGGACCAGTCTCTCCTTACAACATGTACAAAGTATGTTAGACAGAGCCTCAGAATCCTTGCCTCCAAGGAGCCACCCAGTTTAACCCTTTCCAGGATGAATCTGTTTGTTTTCCTCGCAGTCTATGGTATTCTCAATACTCTTCTCCAGCACCACAGCTCAAAGGCATCAATTCTCCTTCTATCCTCCTTGGTCATTATCCAACTCTCTGATGCGTAATAAGTGATAGCAAAGACCATGGCCTGTATCAGACACACTTTAGTCTCCAGAGAGACACCATTGCTCTTCAGTACTTTGGAGAGGTCCCTAACAGCAGACTTTCCCACGGTAATATGCCTTTTAATTTCCTGGCTACTGGTGCCAAGAGTGTTGACTGTGGAGCCAATTAAACTAAAGCTGTGAACAATCTCAATCTCCTCACCATTCATCCTGATGCTGCCAATTGGTCTAGTGGTGAGAATCTTTGTCTTCTTGACATTGAGCCTCAATCCATATTGGAGGCTGCAGTCCTTGACCCTCTGCAGAAGGTGCTTCAGGTCCTCTTCAGTTTCAGGAAGCAGGGTTGTGTCATCTGCATAACACAGATTGTTGATAAATTGTACACCAGTCTTGACCCCACATTTCTCCTCATAGAGCCCAGCCACCTGGATAATGTGTTCTGCATATAGGTTGAAAAGGTATGGAGATAGGACGAATCCCTGGCATACGCCCTTCCCAATTTTGAACCATGCAGTGTTCCCTTGCTCTGTTCTGACAACTGCCTCCTGGTCCAAGTATAGGTTTCTCATTAGCAGGATCAAGTGTTCTGGGATTCCCATTCTTCTCAGAGTCAGCCATAGTTTGTTATGATCCACACAGTCAAACGTCTTTGCATAGTCAATGAAACACTTTTGTTATAGGTCCTGGTAAATCAGAAAAATCACCCTAACCCCCTAAAAAGACTCAAATGGGCGAAAAAAGGACCTGACTGAAGCTGTTACAAGAGTTCCACATTAAGCCCTGATCCTGTCTTTCTTTTTCAGCCAACCTGGAAGATTTCATACCAACCCCAGGTACTGATGGCGGCACGAAGGCTCCAGGTTGGGAAGATGGCAAGGAGGTCACAAAAAAGCCCTTAGAAACCACTCACTTGACAACCTCGGTGAGTGTCCTGGGAAGAGTGGAATTGGGCCCATGGACATTTTGTTAGCATACAAGGATACAGAACCCCCAATTCCAATCCCACTGCTGGCAGGTCAGCTCCGGTGTGTAGCGATCCTGCAGGACAGGATAGAATTGCCCTCTATGCTTTTCAACATTGTTAATCTTGCTGCAAGGAAACTACCAGGTCTTTTCCTTGCATAGCGGCTGTGTGTGTGGACTCAAGCCACCAAACTTTTTTTTTTAAAATGCTTTCACTGCCTTGCCAATCGAGTTCTTCTGCAAGGATATAAAACACCTGTCATCAGTGTGGGACACTACTTACACACTAAATAAAACCACTTTCCAATTCTTCCAGCTTGCAATTAGCTGACCATAGTGATTTGAGAGTGTGGATCCGGTGAAGGACTAGGTTTTTACTTTTTCAACCTGTTAAACCCCCATTTTTACTAGAACAAACATTGTAAGAGGTGTGTGAGATGCTATTACAGTGACCCTATATGATGCAGTAGAACTGCCTCTTAGGATTTCCCAAGACTCCTGCTTTATCTGAGTTTGAAACTACTAGCCACAGCTCCATGGTAGGAAGATAGGTAGTCTCCTCCTTTTAAGATTTACAACCTTGGAAGCCAGATGAAAGCCTGCCGTGAGTTGGAATTGTCGACAGTGGGAATTTGTGTGTGTTTTTATCTTTATGAGAACAGATAGATCATCAAGCCTTTTCTCCTAAGCAGCCACCGGCTGGATTATAAATACTGGCCTTTCCGTTAGCAGCTAAACATTGGACTACTGCATAAATCCCTGGATGGTATAAAAAGTTAAGTGTGTGGCCCCTAATCAAAAGATTGATGGCCCAGAGGTTTCTCAGAAGAGAAAGTTAATGTGTTGGCCACGTACAAACCCTGTGGAGGGAGATTGTGCTCATGGGCCGCCATGTTTTAGGATCTACTCTGGTAAGTGGTTTGGTGCTGCAATAAAATTTCCAAGCTAGGTATTCCCAATTTCTTATCTGGTTGTAGACTAGTAATAATGAACATATACTAGAACTTAGATTGGCTTCCAGACCAAACTGGTATAGATTTTGGGCATATTCAACTCACAGTCTGGAAACCCTAGTGGGTTTCCATCAGCATTTAAGTATCTGGGACCCTTGCCTCAGACAGGCTAGATCATGTGTATGTCAGGCACTTGGAAGGATATGAGAGAAGCTAACAGCTGGATCTATATGCAACAGCAGTTCCTGTTGCCTCTCTCACCCCGTTGTATTCTCCCCTAAGTCATGTCCACCTTCTTTCTGCCTATTTTGTTGCAAATTGCCCAACTCCTCTTTCATATTTCAAGAGCAGAGTTGAGTAGCTATGATTGAGATAGGATGTCACAAAGCTAAAGATATTAACTATTTCATCAATTATTGGAAAACCTTTGCCAAACCCTGTCCTCTAGTCCATTATCCTAGCTTGTATTTTCTTTGACGCATGTAAATGCATATAGCTTTTTTATTTGCTTACCTATTAAATGCTCACACCACCCATGCCCCAGAATGTAAGTTATCAGAGGTCAGAGACTTTATCTTACCATTATTTCCCGAGAACCTGGAATCATCCTGGGCACTTAGAAGGACTTGTATATTTGTTAATGGCTTAACTGGCATGAACTTTACAGTCCTGGCTTTGCTGCTGGCAATTGATATGCATTTGGGACTTTTATCTAATTGCACTGTCATAAATAGAACAAACAAAACCCCCACTATTACTGATTCAATTCCATCTCACTGCAAGCATACAGGATAGAGCAAAACTGCCACTTGGGATTCCTGAAGCTGTCACTGTGGGCACACCACTCAGATTGATGAGTAGCTGGTGAATTCAAACCACTGGACTTGAGGTTAACAGCCAAGCATTTTAAACATAATGCTACTGGGGCCCCTTTCTTTTTTATTTTAGCTCATGCCTCTTTCAACCTATACCATCAAGTCCTTGCTGATCCTCCCATGGGTTTTCAGAGGCTATAAATCACATGGGAGGAGATTGTCCATCTTTCGCCTGATGAACAGCTTTTGAATGTAAACCCTTCTGCCTTTAGGTTGGCAGCTTAACTCTTGATCCACTAGGGCCACCCTTGTTTATACAATAGGGCTAATGATACGCTTGTATGTAGAGTACATGAGAACCGTAGAGAGTACATGAGAACGTCTTTAAGGGGTTTGGCATGTAATAACCTCCTGATGACCAGCAATTATTCTAATTATCCCTCTTTCTCCTGAGGAGCACTGAACCAGCAGAGAGTTGCCTCCGTTGGGGTTAACAGCACAATCTTCTATGGACCATGCCACCGAGCTTCCGCTAATTAAGGGAAGAGGGTATTGAAAATACGTGTGCCAAATGAGTTTTACATTCAAAATGGCCATTCAAACACAAGGGACAGAAAGAAGCAAAACCTGGTGATCCCAAGTGCTTTCAGAAGTATTAAGAGCCCAGGAGATTAAACATTTTGCCTAAACATTGTGGTATTCCTTCTTGTTGCTGTTAGACTCACAGCAACCCTATGCACAATAGACCTGAGTCCTGTCCTGTCGTGCACCATCCTCATCAGATACACTTGAGCCCCAACTATCATTGCCGCTTACGCTACTTAAAATTGATGTTGATGTTGTCATGTGCTTTACTATACTCATGCCAGTCCGAAGCTGGTTCTAAGGTTGACAATATTTATATAGATTTATTTCCTATTTTGCCTCATGTGCCTTTCTACTAGGTGCCAACAAGTACAAAGCATATACCTACACGTCATAACAAGGAGGACTCCCTGCCGACCTACGAGAGCACGGTCCGTGACGAGCACACCACGGCCTCACAGGGGGACACTGACCAGTCCATGGGTGAGAAAACGGGTCACCCCAGGAGGGCTTGACTTTTTTTTCTGCATAATTAATACATTCTAAAAATCTGTGCGGATTATAACTATGGATAGTTCCCCTACAAGACTGAGTTATATAGCTATTGGTGTCATACTACTGCCTCTTGGGAGAAAAATGGACAATCTCCTGTGTGATTTACAGCCTCCTAAAAACCCACAAGAAGGTCAGCTCTGAGTCAATTCTGACTCGATGGCAGTGAGTGAGAAAAATGCCATTCAGCCGCATTAACAAACCCTAAACTCATATTGTAAGTGGTCTTAAGGTTAATGCTAAATTTTTATTTTTAAAAAATCAGTACTTGTTTTTAAAAGTTTAACTCAAGTGAGGTTCATTATTCCCTAGGGTTGGTGAGAGAAGGGAGCCCATTAGATGGAGTAGTTTTTTCTTAGGTTCTGGAAGACTAGTCCTCAGCAGAATTCACCATACTTGAGACATAATATGTTTCTAGAAAGAATTGTTGTTTTGAACCAGTCAGTTGGAACTTACTCATAGCCAAGCAAAGTATTATAATGAAATGTGCAAAGAAATGGAGTCAGAAAATCAGAAAGGACTGACTTGCTCAGCATTTCTTGAACTGAAGGAACTAAAGAGCAAATTCAAGCCTTGAGTCGCAATACTAAAGGATTCTATGGGCAGAATATTGAATGATCCGGGATGCATGAAAAGAAGATAGAAGGATACACAGAGTCACTGTACCAAAAAGAACTGGCCGACACAGAAGAATATGAAAGAACATGTGGTCAAGAGGAAATGGTGATGAAGAAGAAAGATCAAGGTGCTCTGGAAGAATTGGTAAAAATAGTCCAGGAATTGATGGAATACCAGTTGACATATTTCAACAAGCAGTTGCAGCCATGGACGTGCTCACCAAGTTTTGCCAGGAAGTCTGGAGGATAGCTACTAAGCCAGTTGACTGGAAGAGATTCATATTTATTCCCATTCCAAAAAAGGATGATCTGATAAAGTTTGGAAATTATTGAACAATAGCAATAATATCACACACACAAAATCTTGTACTGCAACAGTACATCAACAGAAAACTAGTAGAGGTATAGGCTGGGTTTAGAAGAAGCTTTGGCACCAGGGGCATCATTGCCAATGTTGGATGAATCTGGGCTAAAAGCAGAAAGTACTAGAAGAATGTCTATCATGTTCCTTTGACTACACAAAGGCAGTTGACTGTGTGTGTGTATCACAAGAAATTGTGGCTAACGTTGAGAAGAAGGGAAACCCAGGACACCTAATTGTGCTCTTGAGATACCTGTACTTGAACCAGGAGGAAGTCAACAGGAGGAAGTCAACAGAACAGAGCAAGGAACCACTGCATGGTTCAAAATCAGAAAAGGAGTGTGTCAGGAATGTATCCTGTCTTCATACCTCTTTATTCTATATGTAGAACAGATTGTTTGGGAGGCTAGACTCTATGAGGAAGAAGTTGGCATCAGAATTGGAGGAAGATTCATCAACAACTTGCATTATGCAGATGATACAACTTAGTTCGCTGGAACTGAGGAGAACCGGACGCAACTACTGTAGAAAGTCAAGGACTGTGGTCTTTAATTTGTTTGAAGTATTGAAGCTCAACATCAAGAAGACAAAGATTCTTGCCCCACTGAGCCAATTGGCAGCACCATGATAGATGGAGAAGAGATTGAGATTGTCAACAATTTCAGCTTGCTCTAGTCCATAATCAACACTCTTTGCACCAGCAGTCAGGATATCAAAATACAAATAGGATTAGGAAAATCTGCTGTTAGAGACCTCTCCAGAGTGCAGAGGAGCAATGATGTCAGTCTAGAGACTAAAGTGCGCCTGATCTGGAACATAGTCTTTGTAATTACTTGCTATGCATTGGCGATCTGGACAATGAATAAGGATGACAGAAGAATTGATGCCTTTGAATTGTGATGCTAGAGAAGAGTATTGAACATACCATGGATTGCCAAGAGAACAAACAGGTCTGTTTGGGAGAGGATGAAACCAAGTTGCTCTTTGTAGGCAAGGATTTTGAAGCTCCATCTCACATACTTTGTTCATGTGGCCAGGAGGTACCAATCCTGAGAGAAGGACATCATGCTTGGAAGGGTAGAGAGACATTGCAAGAGAGGAAGTCTCTAGATGAGATAGATTGACTCATTGACTGAGTTAATAGGGGCAGGTGTGTCAGAGACAGTGAGATTACAGGATAGAGCAGAGTTCAGAGCTATTGTGCATATGGTCACTATGAGTCTCAGGTGACTTGTAGCACATAAAAACAACAGTAACTACCACCCCTGAGTTGGAACTGACTCATAGCTGACACTTGAGTGGGTTTTTAGAGACAGTAAATCAAATGAGAGATTGAACATCTTTCTCCCTTGGAGCAGTGAATAAATTTGAACTGTGTGCCTCTGGGTTGACAGCATAACTCCTTATAACCAAGTTCCTTATCCTATGTCACAATCCCTGCTATTTTTAGTGAATTAAAGGAATTATATAATTATACGTGGAGCTCTTGTGGCTTTTTGGCAAGGAGTTGCACTGCCAACACAAAGGCATGTCATCTGAATCCACCAAATGCTTCATGAGAGAGATGGACATTCTCCTCCCAGGCAATTAACTGACTCTGAAAACCCGCTGGATGGTTGGCTATGAGTTGGTTCCAACCTGAACATAACATAACATAACATAACATAACATAACATAACATAACATAACAGCAACATAACAATCATAATGGCTCCCAGAATAAGGAACAAGACTTTAAAAATAAAAATAAGACTCGTTGGTCAGCCCTTACCTTCACAGATTCATTCTAATCTACATAGATCTTTAAAGAGATTCCAGACTAGCATTTACCATCTTCTACTGAGGTCAAGCCTATACATATAGATTCAGAATCTGTTCTAATTCAGGACTTTGGATAGCTTCATGATTCACAGTCAATGTTCACAGCTGAGTGAATGGAATGTCTTAGAGGGAAGTTTTAGGTGTTTGTCATTACTAAGACGTCATAACTCAGCAATGGAAAGAGGGAACTTCCTGTTTCTAAGAACTTTCTTGATTAAGAGAAATTCAGCTGTTTGGGATTTATAAAAAGCTTGCTTTATTTTGTAGCAGAGGGGGGTTTGATAGGAAAGGAAGTAACAACTCCAGTAACTGTAGTCGAATGCTTGCCAACTTGAGCAATTGTTTAGAAATCATTTTATCTAGGCCTTGTGTTTTCCATCTCTGAAATGAAAGCAAATGTAAATACCTTGTCTGAAGCAATGAGTTCCCAATTCTGGTTGTTCATGCAATCTACATTTCCAGGACCCAAACCCAACCTGGCATTTTGTTGGTTTTGTTTGCTTTTAGTAGTTTTATTTTGGAGCTCTGGTGGCCTAGTGGCAAGGAGCTGCAACTA
>NW_006399778.1:21996844-21998469 GCF_000299155.1 Elephantulus edwardii | reverse complement strand
TGACTGGCACAGGAGGAAATTGCACCTCCTTCTCTGATGGATTATATTTTATAAAATTCATCAGGACCCAATCTGTTTTTAAACTCCATAGAACTTCTGAGAATTTTTAAAAAATCTTCATAAAGTCCTTTGAAAATAAAGCACAAAGATCTTGCTAAAAGGCTGAAGAGTGGACATTTGAGAACCAAATTGTTCTAAGTAAGGATAGAACTTTTTAAAAAAAAAATGCGTGCTCTTTGCAAGATATTTTATACATTTGGAGAAGAATTGCTTATTTTCAAAATAGGATAACAACTCCTTAACAACAAAAACTAGAAATCTTCAAGTTGGGTGTTCTTGCTAACTATGTAGGACATGTGCTACCCGGCTGCCTGGGTGACACTGTCCCTTGCCCTTCCTGTCCCTCCCCACTGTCTAAGATCGTAAAGCATCATCTTGACGTAGGCACATGTCAGCATTACATCCGGTCTTCTAAGCTTTGTTTAAAATTTTGCAGTTTATAAAATATAAATAAAAAATATTTAAAGACACTTTGAATTTTAATCTTTCGGTCTCCCCTTTCTGTACATGTACAATTCTGTGACATTAATTATGTTTCACCATACTGTGCCACCATCTCTATTTTTTTTTTTTTTGCATTACCCTTAACATCCCAAGACAGTTTTACTTGTGAGTTAAAATGTAACTATAAGTACTTAGTTGTTTGGGGTTTTTTTAATGGGTACTTTTATTGGGGAAGCTGATGTCAGGTTTTCCCATGAAATAGCCAAATGGAGTGATGTTCACATGTATGACACGGGCTCATCACAGTGTCACTGAGGGGTGGTGTGATTGAGGGGTGGGGTGCTGGAGGAGTGAAGGACTTAACAAGCTCTATGATGGCAACAGCTCTTCCACAAACTTAATTTTATTTTATAGTAATACATTTTGCCATCTTGGAAAAACATGTTATTTCAAGGAGATGCCTGGTACAAAGTAGATGACATATTTCAAAGCCAACTAATAGAAAAACAAACATTTCTTTTTCACTTGATGGTTGGCTAGTTACTGCCTTTGAATAAGAAAGTGGCTGGCTATCTGAGCAGCCTTGGTAGGACAGTAACTAAGCTATTTCTCATGCGCCTTATAGGAACTTCCATGAGGCAGTTCTACTCAGTCCCATAGAGTTATGAGTTGGAATCGAATAGATTACAGCGAGGTTAAAAAAACCACACATGCAGAACCACAACACAACAACAAAACTATAACCAAGTTTTTGGAGAGGGTCTAATTCTTTCCATCATCTCATTAAATTACAGCATCTTGACTCTTCCGCTATCAGTGAACTAGGTAAACAACCACGACTCAGAGCTAAAATACAGAGATGCTAATGGCTGAAAACAATTTGAAGGAAATTTCTGAATTTTCTTTAGCTGAGGTGAAGAGATTGAGATTGTTAACAGCTTCAGTTTGCTTGGCTCCACAATTAACGCTCTTGCTACAAGCAGCCAAGAAATAAAAAGACTTCCAAAACAATATTTAAGAAAATCCAAATAGGCAACGAGGAGGTAAAATTATCCCTCTATGCTGATGACATGATAGTATACTTAGAAAACCCTAAAGACTCAGCAAGAAAACTATTGGAC